>NW_024425008.1:3237590-3323615 GCF_017311325.1 Ursus maritimus | reverse complement strand
CCCCCCCCCCCGCATGCTCCTTTCCCCCTGCCCCCTGCCACAGCCCCATCACCCTCCCTCCTGGACTTTGCTCACCAGGCCCTGCTCCTGCCTTGGGGCTACTGCACTTCTGTTCCCTCTTCCTGGACCCTCTCCCTCCCTCGTGTCCTTCTGTCTCTGCGTCTATGTCACATATTCGGCGAGCCTTCCTTGACCGCCCCGCCCGCCCGCCCGCCCGCACTCAGAATCCTTGCTTCTCCTGCTTAGTATTTCGTCCGGAGCTTGCTGCAGGAGAGCGGCCACCTGCATTTTGCACCCGCAGCTCCTAGAAGTGACGGGCACATAGCAGATGGTCGATCCAGGTTTGTCGAACGAAGCTCAGATCATCCATTGCGGGTGTAGCCCTGACACAAACCAGGCGGAATTCAAGGCTCGGTTCCTGGGTGGGCGGGCCGGAATCACCTGGCAGATGGGCAGGGCGCGCCAGGCCAAGGCCGCCCAGGGGCGGGCCCGCGGTGGGGGAGGCGCAGTGACTGAACGCAGACGGTAGGGGGCACCCGAGACCTACGCGTCGGCTGGGCACCTGGCGCCGGGACTCCTTCCGCCAGTTCTCACTCCGTCTTAAGGTTTTTGCAAGACAGACGAGTCCTAATTTTCATTCTTTGAGTTAGGAAAATGCAAACTCATACATGATCAGCATTAAATGGTACAGAGTTACTGTTCAGGTTTTTAAATGTCTCAGGGGGCTTTTTAAAATGGTCCCTTTGCTTTAAACTCAACTTGTAAAATTTGTCATTCTGTTTATAAATTGGAAACCTCAGTATGAAAATCAGGATATACTGTGTTCGTTTGCTAGGACTGCCTTAAACCACAAGCTGGGGGATCGAAGAGAAATTTATTCTCTCACGGTTTTGGAAGCCAGAAGTCCAAGACCAAGCCTCAGGCTGATAGTGGCTTCCTTCCCCACACTCATGGATCCCAAGTTCTTGGCACGGTGCCTGGTACAGAGCAGGTGTTCAATACGTATTTGTTGAATTAATGTTAAATTCATTGTGTGTTAGATTCATTCTGTTGGACTTTTCAATTCAGAAAGGTGCCCTTCCATTCTGGCAACATTTCAGAGGAAGAATGTTCCTGAGGGAGATTTGATAATCTCTTATCTTTTTTCTGGAACACCATTCTTCTGAGGTCCAAACTTCCGGGTTGAATCTCTCATTTTCTTTTTTCTTAGGTCCGGGCCTATGTCTGTTGTCTATTTCCTGAACAACTTCCTTGGACTATTCCAACCTTCTTTCTACGTTTTGTGTTTTGACTTGGCGCCCTGGAGTGCAAAGGAGATTAGGAGACAAGGAGAGAACAAAACACTTTGAATGTGGAAGCTCAATTCTTGCCAATTGATTCTGGACAAAAAGGAAAGAAACGGGAGGAGGCGGCACAGAAATCAAATGCTTCATTGTACGATATGAACTGTGCCAAAGCTGTTAGACAACACAAAACAGGAAACAGACCAACAGAGGATTTTTCAGATGTTGCTTCTGATTTGCTACAACAAATCAGTTAGTTCCAGAGACTTTTTAAAACTGTCCTTCCAGGGGTGCCTGGGTGGCATGGTCGATGGAGCCTGTGACTCGATCTCAGGGTTGTGAGTTCAAACCCCATGCTGGGTACGGAGATTACTCAAAAATAAAAAGTTTAAAAAATTTTTTAAAAATAAAAAGTGTCCTTCCTTGAAGCATGCACATTAGCTGCAAAGCTTTTACAAAGGTCTCTTTTTGAGGTAAGAGAGCCTCAGAGGCACAGGGAGTTAGAAGTTGGAGATTTGGGTCCGAGCCCAGGATGGCCACTAGCAAGTGGGTCATCTTAGCAAAGGCCCCTCTGGGGCTCCCACAACAGGCTACATGGCCTCTACAACCTGTCAGTCTGCCTGTTTAATTCTTCCCTATCAAGGGTTTAAGTTTGTTCTGAATGCTCAATAATCATTGGAAATCAGGCTCATCCTTGTCAGAACTCAAGACTTGTTTCCTGAGTGGGTGGGTTTGAGTCACCTGGCAGGTGATAAACAACAGGTGACACTTGATGATGCCTCTTGATTAGTGAACAGCATTTACTGAGCGTCTGGGCAAAAATCGAGCGGTATTGTCACAGACATCTGATTTAAGCTACACGAACACCCTTTGGAGTGGGTATTCTTAACCCCATTTTACAGAAGTGAGAAAACCGTGCTCCTGCGATTTGGCTGGGTTCACCTGGTGCGATTCTCTCTCCTCTATCACTTTAACAGCTGAATTCTAATGCTTTGTACCCTCCTTTTAGAAAGCCTTTTCTTAAACTACACACCTATTGTTCTGAATGCCTTTTTCTCAGAGATGTGCGTAGACTCTCTAAGTCTGAAGTTGATCTATTCTTGCATTCACGTTACACATTACACCATCAACTCATTTGTAGGGCTTGGCCACCTGCCATGCCTCATGTTAATTTGAATGGTTAATGTTCTTGCTCTTCTTAGTCCCGTAGACCTGTTAGCTTAGTTTCCTTTGAGATGTCTATTATTTTCTAAAATGAATCTGATTTTCTCATATCTTTAGGTTGATTTGCATGTGCCCACTTTAACACATTTGAAATTTCTGTCATCTCTAATTTTTCTTTCTAATTTCTGACTCTTTCCTGGTTGGAACAGTTATTAAGATGCTCAGCAGGAGGAAACCTATCTGCTAAACACGGCCTCGTGGCTGAATCTCTTGACATTGGAAAATAGGGAAAAGTTAATGCTAGGATACGGGATAAACTGTCAGAGGAACAGCTTTAGAATGAATCAAAAAGCTCCAGTGGCTGTAGTTAGGTCGTGTTTGAGCCATTTCAAGAGTGGAGCTCTAAGGTGCAGGGTGGTTCCATTTCACAAGCTTCTTTTTTTCTTTTTAGATGTATTTATTTATTTGAGAGAGAGAGAAAGCGAGCACACGCCAGCACGGAGGAGGGGCAGAGGGAGTGGGAGAGAGTCCCAAGCAGACTCCATGATAAGCTCAGAGCCTGACGCGGCGCTGGATCTCATGACCCTGAGATCATGACCTGAGCTGAAACCAAGAATCAGTCGCTCAACAGACTGAGCCGCCCAGGCGCCCCTCACAAGCGTCTCTTGAGCAGGACGTATACCTGGCTGCTGTCACTGTGTGCTGGACAGGCGAAGGGCCCTCAGCATTGTGTTTCTTGCCTGTCAGTTCTTCTTCTTGTCCTTTAGGGCCTGAGTGGTCCAGGGAAGCAGGTGACCAGGCCCCAGAGCCACAACCCAAGAAGGCTGAGACCCCTGTGTGGTGCTTGAGAGCGTTTCTGTAGGGAGACTCAGTCCCTTGGCCATTGCCTTTTCTCTTTCAAGTAGCGTCTCCTAGTGTGTTTAGGATGAAATAAAGAATAAGGAATTCTCTGGGCCAGTGGTTCTCAAACTACGGCCACTGGTACAGCAACAGCATCCCCTCAGATCCTGTTCGAGGTGCAAATTATCGAGCCCCACCCCAGAATTACACACGGAGAAACTTTGGGGGTCAGATTTGGTAATCTAGAGTCAACAAATCACAATCACCTGAAGGCAGGGGATTTCGGGGCGCTGCTGAAGTTTAGGAATCCCTGCTCTAGGCCAAATCCCTCACAATCCGCCTTCTGTAAATTTCCTGCTAAGGTCCCTCACTGGTACCCTTTGATCTTCCATCCTGGAGGCCCTTTTCCTCCCTCTCTCCCAGGGCCGTCAGGGACGAGGTGCGTGCTGCACACCAGGGGGACGGGCTGGGCCACTGGTGGGGCCGTGTCGACCCACCGAGGGCGCCGTGCTCCTCCGCGGGATGCTGACCAACTGGTCTTTACAAGGTCACTCCCAAGAGCCCCAGGGAACTTGTCCACAATGAAAATGAGCAGAAAATTCCTTAGCCCATGGCAGTCAGAAATGGGGCTGGGGCTCACCCGCCAAAGGCATTCACCTGTCCGTCTATTTCACAGGTACTCAGCGACTATCCAGTAAACAGCTCTGCCCGCCGGGGAGATAAAAGACAGGTGGGCAGCCCAAGGAGCTTAGAACCTAAGTGGGTAGGAGAAACATAGAAACAGACAGAGAGAGGAAGATAATGTGACAAAGTCCCAAAATAAGGGGAAAGACCACAAGGCGATAAGAAGGGAGAGATTGAATCCCAGTGGTCTGCAGGGATTAGATGTGGCTCTTCAGAGCCAAAAAGATAACACCATCAACAACAATAATACCAGCAATATGGGGTTTTTTTCCAATTTATTTTGAGATAAAATTCACATATTATTTTTAACCATTTAATATGCACAATTCCTTAATTAGTGGTAGACTTAAAAATTTGTGTAACCACCACTGTAATCTACTTCCAGAACATTGTCATCACAAAAAGAAACCCACTCCTCATGAGCCGTCACTCCTCCTTCTCCCCACCCCCCAGCCCCTGGCAAACACTAATCCACTTTGTCTCTACGGATTTGCCCATTCTGGACATTTCCAATAAATGGAATTATACGAACACATGTGGTTTTTAGTATCTGGCTTCTCTCACTTAGCATCATGTTTTTGAGACTGCTTAATGGGTACAGGGCTTCCTTCTGGGGTGACGGAGCTATTTTGGAACTAGACAGAGGTCGTGGTTGCACAACACTGTGAATGTACTAAATGTCACTCTTCAAAATGGTTAATTCTATGTTATATGAGCTTGACTCAGTTTTTTAAAAAGAAGTAAAAATTTCAAAGTAGATACCCTTGACTTGAAAACTCCCCTTTAGAAATTTCTCCTCCAAGTACATTTGGACATATAGGGAATAGTGCAGCAATGTTTGAAAGACCAGACTATCAGAAGCAATCCAGATGTCCATCAGTAGGGGACCAATTAAATAGGGAATGGTGCAACCATGACACAGAATAGCCATCAAATATACGATATAACATATGTCATATTATATTTTATATATCACTGTGTTTAAATATAATAGTCAAACCATATTAAAATATCTATTTTATACAATAATTTAAATAAATAACATATTTATTAAAATTATAATTTATAATAATTAAAATAATTAAATATGTGTTAAATATATTAAAACATTATTTGAGGAGGAAAAATAACTTTCTAAACCAAAATGATTTTGGGCACAAAGATGTCAGAGGAAGATGGGATGGGCAAAGGGTTGGGCCTGAAGATTTCAGATGGAGGGAGACTGTATATGGGGTGAGAAATGGGGATTTATCCTGTAAATGACAGGAAGCTGTGGAGACTTGGTCACCCTGGGGCTGGAAGAAGGAGGCTGGGACCAGCAAGAGGTGAGGTGGGTAGAAAAAGGAGGAGTCATGTGCAGGAACCTGAGGTGTTTTGGGGGGACAGGGAGGAAGGAAGTGTTGAAGGCAGAGTGCACCTGGGTAGGTGTTTTTGTCCCCTGCCAAGATGGGATCCAGAGGTAGGATTCAGGTGAGAGAGACTGAGGCCAGCATCGGAAGTGTTCAGGTCTCACTTTCAGTGGCTTATAGAGGAGAAAGCTTCCAGCTTTCCAGAGGAGAAGAATATGTCCTCAAGGAAGGACAAGAGAGAGGGACTGAGAAGCATAAAGAAATTAAAAGTTGCCCATTGTCATGTTTTGATCTTTTCCTGATTCTTAGTACATATCCTGTGTCCATGCAAGTGTGGGGGGAAGGGAATTCATACATAGATATCTCTGCGTGTTGGCACAGAGTTTTTGGAGGATGATTTCACATAAGTCCACATTTAAATTGTAGATGTCTTATAATCTATCAGTTCTAACAGAAACATTCATATGTGTGCTCAAAGATACGCACAAAGATATTTTCCGAAGTATTGTTTGTAATAGTAAAAATAGGAAATATTAATAAGGAAATGGTTTAAAAACGAGAGTATATCCAAACTGGGGAATATTATGTGGCAGTTAGAAAACATAGGGTAGTTCTCCACGTGCTAATATTGAAAGATGACTTTGATTTGTTATGTGAAACAAAAGCAAATTATAGGGGCGCCTGGGTGGCTCAGTCAGCTGAGTGTCTGCCTTCGGTTCAGGTCGTGATCCCAGGACCCTGGGATCCAGCCCTGTCTTGGGCTCCCTGCTGGGGTGAGGAGTCTGCTTCTCCCTCTCCTTTGTCTGCTCCCCCTGCTTGTGCTCTCTCTCTTTCTGTCAAATAAATAATAAAATCTTTATTTAAAAAAGCAAATTCTAGAAGAATATCTCTGATTTTCAGTTATGGGGAAAGTCTGCAAATTCATGCACAGAAATTCTGAAAAGATCCCACTCAGCTGTTGCCAGTGGTTAATTCTGAGGAGGATGGAAGTGCTTCGAAGGGATTATTTCAAATTTTACTTGGTATATTTCTGTATTTTGTTTTTGTTTTTTTACAATGGGCACATTTTACTTCTTTAATTTCAAAAATTACTTGGAAAAAATAGGGATACTTGACATTATGGAGTAATTGGGGGGATGAAAAAAGCAAATACAAGACAATGAGCTTCATAAAACGCTACACCGATACACAGTTGTTACTTTTAGTGCTTTGTCAGCTCCTTGAGGGCTGGCCGCAGGTCGCGTAGTCACCCTATTGGCACATAGTTTATTCACATATTCATTCCTTCAACTTTACACTGGAATAGAAGTCTCAGGAAGTCAGGGACCTTGATTGCACTGCTCTCCCTTATGGTCCCAAAACCCGCAACAGAGCCCTGCGCTCAATAAATGCTTGTTGAATTAAAAACAAAAACTTACAAATGAACCTGAGTACCAGACTAATTAGTAGATGCTCAACTGCAGGTTGAGCCCGCAAAGAACAGATTATCAACTGACAGTTATCTAGTGCGCCCCCAGCCCAGTTAAAGCTCTCCTGTCGTTCTGGCATCAGGTCTCAAATGGCTAAATTCTGAGGCAGGATGGGGATAGCGATCCCGGAAGGCTGACTACGCTTTTCAAAGGCTGGGAATTGCTCTCGAAACTCTGCGGGGCCGGTTGCTTAGCAACCAGACTAAGGAGGCAGGCCACACTGCTCACGCTTACACGTAGGGCGAACGCAGGCGGACGTGGCGTTTTGCGCACGCGCGGGCGGCAGCCTCGAGGCGTCCAGGGCCTGACGGTTGCTAGGGTGACAGAGATACAACATGGCCGCCGGATCCTAACGCTTTCTGTCGAGGGGCCAGCGCGGAGGACCTAGTTTGGGACCCTGCCTCAGAGGAGTGGAAGCCAGGGGGCCGTCCTCTCTGCCCCTTTCTTCTCCGTCCAGTGTCGGCAAGGGCTTGTCGTCGGCTTCCGTATCCAGGATGAAGAGTGAGCGGGGCCGGAAGGGACTGGAGGGACCGGGCCCCTTCGCGCCTATGTGGCCATTCGGCGGGTCGAGGGATTGGGCGTCGCGTGTGGGGACCCCGAGCCTCCCTGGGCGGTCAGTAGCTGGCGCCCCCGGGGTTCTGGGCGTATCTGGGGGCGCTGGGGTCTCACAGTGTATTCCGGAGTCCCTCCCCCACCCCCCCACCCCCCGGCCTAATTTAGCGCATGGTTATATTACCAGTTTTGAGGGTCTTGTTGGTTGTTTTAAAATGCTGGATTGAAACTGGGATTCTTGAACATTCGGCAGTAAGGTAGTGAGCGGTTACCGTGTGGTTTCCTGCCTTTTCGTGACATTGCTTTAGGGAACAATTGAGAGGAAAGCTGGGCAGTTTTATTTTCTGGATCATGCAGCTGTGTTTTTATGGGAACTCTTTTTATAGGGATTTTGAAACAACCTTTTGGTGAAGTGAGGGTTATTGGGAAGTAGGGAAAGGTTGTAGTCCTAGAAAATGTGACGGGTAAAAAATTTACCCATGCTTGGATTTGTGGATTCTGGGCAATTCAAATGCAACCAACTAGAATGGGCTTTTTTTTTTTTTTTTCTGTAAAAAGATTAAATTATATTATAGTTACAATGTAAAATTTGTATTGTACTTTTAAGTGTCAGTTGGTAATTGATTAAGGCATAAATTCTGGAACAAAGATATTTAAAATAATTAATCTCATTTGCCCTTTACAAGACATTCTTATTTTTTTTTGGTAGATATTGTTTACATATTAATCTATTTCATTAATGCACCCAAAGCTGTAGTTAGAATACAAGGCCTACGAAAGACTTTACACTTTTACTTATAGCGTGGACTTATATGCACATATTTTTTTTTACTGTGTTCCTTTTTTCCTTCCTGACTCTTTATTTTGAAAATTTTTGAATCTACATGAAAGTTGCAAGAAGAATCCATTGAATATTTGTAAACCTTTCACCTAGATGCACCGTTTTGCCTTTTGTTTGTGTGCTTGCTCACTTGCACTCTCTAAATTATGTACAGTATTTATTTTCACCAAATCTTTTGAGAGTACCACTTTCAGCAAGTATCTGCTGAGAACAAGGACATTCTCCTACATAATCACGGTACAAATAATGTGTTGGGATAGTACCGTTATCCAAAATGCAGCCTATATTTCAAATTTTCCCAATTATCCCAGTAACATCCATTCAGGAGCCAGCCAAAAATCACAAATTGCATTTATTGTCAAATCTCTTTGGTCTCCTTTAATCTGACACAGTGTACTGCCTTATGTGTCTTTCTTGACTTTTTTTTAAGAATTCAGGCCATGTATTTTGCAGAATATCCTTCAATTTGGATTTGTCGGATTGTTTCCTCATGATTAGCTTTAGCTTAAATATTTTGGCCAAGAATATGTGTGCCTTTTAGTGTGTCCCATCTAGAGTGCCTGATGTCAGCATGTCTCAGTTTTTTGAAGTTACGTTTGATCGTTTGATCATTCCATTTATTCAGCTTTGCCTCTTAGACCCTTCCTGCTCTTTTCCTAGGGTCAACCACTCTTACAGTTTCTTTTATGTCTAAATATGTCTCTCTATATAAATGTGTATCTATAGATTTATATATAAGCATACATAAATGTGTGTCTATGTCCTCTTTTATTTTTATTTATTTATTTTTAAAAGATTTTATTTTTAAGTAGTCTCCACATCCAGCGAAGGGCTCGAGCTCACAACCCCAAGATCAAGAGTCACATGCTCTATCAACTGAGCCAGCCAGCCTCCCCATCCCCCCTTTGAAACACTAATGTAAGCTTTATATGTTGTATACTGTAATAAAAAATACATACTATAAACAAATATTTTACATATATAAATACTTGCATTTTATTTGTATCCTTTAAAGCTTTTGGGTTTTAAAAATATATTATATAGTAGGTTTTATTTGATATGTTCTTTTAGATGGCCGTTTTGTCAGTTTTCAATTACTTGGCTTAGTCTTACATCTTTATTCTTCCTACTACCTTAAAATCCTGTCTGAGAATTGGTGAAACCTATTGTTACCCAGGTGTAAGTCTTGATCAGTTAAATGTTTAGCAAATATTTAACAGTGGAGAAAATAGTCCAGAACAGGAAGTTGCAGAGACAGAGTTGTGGAAGTAGAATGAATAGAAAAAGTGAGTAATTGGGAAAATGGACTCCTAGCTTGGGGCCAAAGAGTGTGGTCAGGAATGCTAGGTTATCATGTTGGTCTTTATCTTACAGTTTTCTAGGTGGATTTCTTCTTTCTTTTCTAGACATTGCCCAAGTGTTTAGGGATGTATTGATCATTGATCACCTTCTCCTTTTTGTTTTGCATCACAGGCAGTGGTGGGGAAGAGGGAGAAACAGAGTGAAGTTGTTAAGAGCATGGGCGTTAGAGCCAGGCAGACATGGCAGTCTCCTGCAGGTTACTGACCTTTCTTAAACTGGTTTTCTTCATTATTCTGGTTATTTATTGCTTCCCAACAAATCACCCTAACTTAGTGGCTTAAAATAACAATATCTTATTCTCTCTCATGGTTCTGTGGGTGGCCTGGACCCAACTAGGCAGGCCTCACTTGGATTCTCTCATGCACTCGCAGTCAGATTTTGGCTGGGCTGGAGTCCTCTCACAAGTTTCTCACTCGCCTGTCTGGCGACGGGTGCTGGCTGCCCACTGGGACTGTAGCCTGGGCTGTCAGCCAGGGGACTACCGTCTCCACATGTCTTGACCTTCCTCACAGGGAGGCAGTTGGGTTCTGAGGATCAGCATCCCAGGGGCGCGAGGTGGAAGCAGCATTACCTTCTCTGATCTAGCATCGGAAATGTCACAGTGTCTCTGCTACATCCCCCAGATTGGAGGATAGAGAACATAGATCCCACCTCGTGATGGAGGAGTGGCAAAGACACATACTAAGATAAGTATGTGGGACGGGATATCTAGAAGCTGCCATCTTTTGAAAATAAAATCTTCCACACTCAGTTTTAAACAGGCATACTAGGGCACCTGGGTGGCTCAGTCAGTTAAGCGTCCAACTCTTGATTTTGGCTCAGGGATGTGAAATCGAGCCCCACATCAGACGCCGCGTTGTGCATGGTGGAGCCTGCTTAAGATTCTCTCTCTCCTTATGCCCCTCCCTCTCCCTCTCAAAAAAATGAACAGGCATACTAATACCTATTTTATAGGATTGTTTCAAGGATTAAATGAGATCAACCATGTAAAGCTCATATCCTAGCGCCTGGTGAAGTGGTAAATTATAAATGAGTTATTATTTGCTATCCCATGGATGGAAGGCGGAAAGGGGAAAGAATGACAGTCAAATCCTTGCTTTAAAAAAATCTACCCTTATCTAACCTAGTGGGAGTGCCAACTTTTTTACTGTCTGAACTTTTTAATGGATTATTCAAAACATACCTATAAAAAGAGAAAAAATCCTACACATTCTGAAGGCATCACAGTTTCCTATTATAGAGAATTTTTAAAATCATCTGTTGTCATTGCAGAGGTTTAAGCTTTATGTCTCTCATAAATGTATATTTATAGAATCAAAGTTGCAAGGTACCTCAAATAATCCTGTTTGAGTTTCTCTTCCTATTGTGCATCTCATCTGTTTTTATAAATAGATGCATCAACTAGCAACTTTCTCTCTCTTTTTTTTTTTTTTTGAGATTTTATTTATTTGACAGAGACAGCCAGCGAGAGAGGGAACACAAGCAGGGGGAGTGGGAGAGGAAGAAGCAGGCTCCCAGCAGAGCAGGGAGCCCGATGCGGGGCTCTATCCCAGGACCCTGGGATCACGCCCTGAGCCGAAGGCAGACGCTTAACGACTGAGCCACCCAGGCGCCCCAACTTTTTCTCTTTAAATTAAAACAAAATTAAGTAAAAATAATACTGGCTTTGTGATAAATTGAAACAGTGAAAGGTTTTAAGTTAGTCTCAGGACCCTCCCCTGCTTGACGGAGTTAATCCTGATTAACATTTTCTCAGATGTGGGGCGCCTGGGTGGCTCAGTCTAAGCATCTGACTCTTGGTTTCTGCTAGGGTCATGATCTCAGGGTTGTGAAACTGAGACCCAAATCAGGCTCTGAACTCAGTGGGGAGTCTGATCGAGATTCTCTCTCCCTTTCCCTCTGCCTCTCCCCTTGACCCCCTGCTTGTGCGCTCTCACTCTCTGTCTCTCAAATAAATAAAATCTTTAAAAAAAGAAGATACATTTTCTTAGATGTACTCCCATAAATTTTCTGTGCACATTCTGTATGCGTACATATATGTATGTAGATGAATGTATATATATGTATATATATGCATGAATATGTATTTGTCCCTTAAACAGATAGCCCAGACTAAATGGTAGAATCCCATTTAATATATTTAATAATTAAATATATAACTTGCTAGGATGATTCAAACAATGAAGATGTTTGAAAATAAATTTTTTAAGTAATTCTTCACGTTTATCAGTGGCTTACATTCCTAGCAGTGGATTTACTTCATTAAAGGGTACAGGTTAAATGAAAAATTTTTATGAGTTATGAATAACTTTATGTCCTTTGTGTTTTCATGATATTTGGTAATTCAGGTCACAATTTTCCTCACCACACCAAGTAATTGAAGGTTCCTGACTTAATTTTTTTTTTTTAAGTTTGACAGATGCCTATCACCTGCCTTGATTAAGTTTTTTTTTAAGATTTTATTTATTTGACAGAGAGAGACAGTGAGAAAAGGAACACAAGCAGGGGGAGTGGGAGAGGAAGAAGCAAGCTCCCCACTGAGCAGGGAGCCCGACAGCATGGGGATCGACCCCAGGACCCTGGGATCATGACCTGAGCCAAAGGCAGGTGCTTAAGGACTGAGCCACCCAAGCATCCTGTAAGGTCGGTTTTTTTATTTTTTATTTTTTATTTTTTTTTAAGATTTTGTTTATTTATTTGAGAGAGAGAGAGAGAGAGAGCAAGCACAAGCATGGGGAGCAGCAGAGGGAGAAGCAGGCCCCCTGCTGAGCAGTGGCTGGATCACAGAATACCGGGATCATGACCTAAGCTGAGGGCAGACACTTTTGATTAAGATCTTTAGAAGCAGTGCTTAAATATAAATGTTTGGATTTGGGCATTACAAGTGTCTCTTTTCACAAAAAGTGAATTTGACCTCTATTTTCATGCATTAAATAAGGCTTAAATTCCACTTAAGCAAACAAGACTTGGTTTAATAAAAATGAATAGAATCTTAATGCAAATGGTCTTATTTACCTTCCTCTTTCTACTCTTTCGTACAACTATATTATTTATCTCTTTGTCCCTGACTCTGGGTGGTTTTTTGGATATTTTGGATGACTGTTTATTTTGTCTATTCCCTATAATGTGGGGCAGGATTTTTTTTGTCTTTGTTTTTCACTAGGACAGCTCTGAACCCGTCATAGCTTTGTGTTGTGCTCTGCGTACTTCTTAATGTTCCTCATCTAACTTTAAAGACCTGTGAAAATATGCCAGATCCTGTTGGAGAGAATAGGAAGTTACTTTTCCTAGGTGTTTTTTCATAAGGGTGTTTCTCTTTTTCTCTCCCCTGACGGTCATTCTTGTTTTATACCCAGCCCTTCTGTCTGTTGAAAGAGTCACGGGGGAAATAAATGATCGTTATCTACCACGACCATTTCCAGAGCCATGGGTTCCATTTATCACTTGCTTGTTGTGATGGGCTGGAGTCAGCCCGGGATATTGGCACACACTTGGGAGCTTGTACTTAAACCACTTTAAGGTGTGCAGTTGACTGATTTGGTTTTGTTTTTGTTTTTTAAGTAAGTCTGCTTGTCTGTGATGAAACATAAATTGGGATTTGTTGTGTAACATTTCTCTTCACTTCTCAAATTGAATTCCTCAGTCCGTAGCCCAACTTTCAATTACTTTCATCCTTCCCATGAACTTCATGTCTGTCTCCCTTTAAACTGCTATTATAGTATCAAGACAGTTTATTTTGAGGTCATGTTTCTGTTGGAGGTTAGCCAACGAGTTCAATGATTTCTTAAAGTTCTTGAGAATACCCATACCCACACACATTTAAAGTAGTATATATTCATTATGAACACTGAAAAATATAGAAAAGAATAATGAAGAGAATTAAAGTCTTCACTGATCCCACCCAGACATAGATACTCTACAATATTTTATGTATTTTGGAGCTCCTGGGTGGCTCAGTCCATTAAGTGTTTGACTCTTGATTTCTGCTCAGGTCGTGATTTCAAGGCCCTGATCTCATGGTTGTGAGATTGAGACCTGCATCAGGCTTCATGCTTAGCAGGGAGCCTGCTTGAGATTTTCTCTCTCCCTGCCCCTCCTCCACCCCTATGTGCTCATTCTCTCTCTTTCTCTCAAATAAATAAATACTTAAAAAATATTTTATGGGGGCGCCTGGGTGGTGCAGTCAGTTAAGTGTCCGACTCTTGGCTTTGGCTCAGGTCATGATCTCAGGGTCCTGGGATTGAGCCATGTTGGGCTCTGCACTCAGCATAGAGTGCTTATTTCTCTCTCCTTCTCCTTCTGCCCCTCCCGCTCGTGCTCTCTCTCACTTTCTCTCTCTAAAATAAGTAAATAAATCTTAAAAAAAATAAAAAAATATTTTACGTATTTATATCCATTCTCTTTCTTGCGTGTATATATATTTGTATGATTGTTACCATCCTTTTTTCACTTAACATTAAATTATGGCTGAACATTTTCCTGTATCATTAAATATTATTTGAAAGAATCATTTTTAATGGGTACATAATATTTCAGCTTATGGCCGAAATTACTATTAGATCATTCCTTGATATTAGATATTTAAGTTTTTAGCATTCTTGCTGTTATGGTACTGTGGCAAACATCACTGTCTATAAATTTTGTTCGTGTCTCTGATGTATCATTGGGTAGAAACCTGGAAGTGTAATTGCTGAGCTAAAGTTATATGGGGTCTTTTCTTTCTAGTATCTTTTTCCTACTTAAGTAATTCATGTTTACTGGAGAATATTCACACAATACAGAATGATTAATCAGAAAGTGAGAGTCTAGGGGCGCCTGGGTGGCTCAGTCGTTAAGCATCTGCCTTAGGCTCAGGGCGTGATCCCGGCGTTCTGGGATCGAGCCCCACGTCAGGCTCCTCCGCTAGGAGCCTGCTTCTCCCTCTCTCACTCCCCCTGCTTGTGTTCCCTCTCTCACGCTGTCTCTATCTCTGTCAAATAAATAAATAAAATCTTAAAAAAAAAAAAAAAAAGAAAGAAAGTGAGAGTCTACCATATCCCATTTCCCCAGGAAGGCTGTCATCACCAGGGAAGGTAGTGGATGTTCTCAGTGGTCTTGCTCTGCACATTTCATTTCCCCATTAATTGTGCCATATCACGTGGCCACTTCCTCACCACAGCCTTGTTCCTTGGTGGAATACACGTGTTTCAGGCTTTGCCAATTTGACAGATGGATTAAACAAAAAAAGACAGCTCTTTTTTTTTTTCTTTAAGTGCCAGTAGATTTCCCTACTTTTGCTCTTTTTATCTCTTAAGTGAATCATCTTATGCCCAGTTGTCCATTTTCTTTGAGAGATACTAGTATTTTACTTATTTGTAAGTGGTCTTCATAATTAAATATGTTAGCTGTCCTCATATTTGTTGTAAATATTTTCTCATCGTAGTTTGCCTTTACATTTTGTTAAGTTTTCGATGTAAACGTGTTAAAATGTGTGGTTAGGCTCACCTCTAGATCTTCCTTCTTTGTGATTTCATTGAACTTCTGTGTGAAAAGGCCATCCCTGTCTGATGGGCTGGTAAATATACTAGTATATTGTCTTTTAATTTGACTTTTATGTTCAACCTTTTACCAATGTTAAGCAATATTTAAGTGTGTTGTGAAGTAAGGATCTGACTTGAATTTTTAAATGTGAAATCTCCTGATTTTAACAACTTTGTTGAGGTATAATTTGCACACAATAAAGTTCACCTATTTTAAGCGTACAGTTTGATGATTTTTGGCAAATGTAGACGGTAGTGCCTCACCTCCACAGTCAAGATTTAGAATGGTTCTATCACGCACCAGAAGTTCCCTTGTGCCCCTTTGCAGTCAATCTCCTCCCACTACTCCTGGCTCCATGGATTATTGGTATGCTTTCTATTGCTAAAATGTTGCCTTTTCTAGCATTTCATATAAATGAAGTGTCATAAATGTATCTATAAATGTGAGTGGTCTTTCGAATCTGGCTTCTTTCATCTAGCACGATGTTGTTGAGGTTTGTGCATATAGTGTCCTCTGTCAGTAGTTTGGTCATTTTTATTGCTGGGTAGGATTCCATTGTAGGATATATCCATTCATTGGTTAGTGGACATGTGGGTTGTTTCCATTTTTTGGCTGTTGTTAATAATGCTGCTATGAACGCTCTCACGTGGATCAACATCTTTGCGTGGCTCTGTGTTTTCATTTCTCTAGGGTAGATTTCTAGGAGTGGAATTGGATTATATGGTAAGTGCATACTTAACTTTATAAGAAACCTCCAAGCTGTTTTCTTAAGCAGCTATACCATTTTTCCTCCCCTTTATCCATGTACGAGAGATCTGTTCAATCTACATCTTCATTAACACTTGGCATTTTCAGCATTTTAATGAATGCTAGAATTCTAGTGGATGTGCTTTAACAGGTTTTAAGAGCTGGTTGTTCCCACTTTGTTAAAACAACTATCTAATGTTGTAAAAGGCACGCAGTTACAGCTCAGTATAGGCGACATCAGGGGATACTGAGTGACCAGATTGCCTGATGGACTGACTGTATCAGAAGCTTGAAAGTTGGGGTACCTGGGTGGCACAGTGGTTAAGCGTCTGCCTTTGGCTCAGGGCGTGATCCCAGGGTCCTGGGATCGAGCCCCACATCAGGCTCCTCTGCTATGAGCCTGCTTCTTCCTCTCCCACTGCCCCTGCTTGTGTTCCCTCTCTCACTGGCTGTCTCTATCTCTGTCGAATAAATAAATAAAATCTTAAAAAAAAAAAAAAAAGAAGTTTGAAAGTTACCAAATAAGGAGAGACCAAACAGTACTCTGGTGGTTGGTTGTGAGGGTTAAGCCACTGACAACTGGAGTTTGTGTTTTCACTGTTCCTCACACCAAAGAATGTGTCCCTATATTGTTGGCAGTGGGGTTCCCAAATTCTGCCTTTCTCTTGGACCTTGTTAGCTGAGCCAGTTATTTTGAAAAGGATCTGTTGCCAAGGTCAGTGCTCTTATAAGTGCATTGGTGTGACTTCATCTGTATCCTGCTTGCGGTGTTCTGCTCATGGGGGACAGCAGTGGCAGTGTGGTCAGGAAATGGCTTCTGGAGTCAGACTCCCTGCTTTTAAAGCCCTGCCCTACTGTTTATTGATGTGACCTTGAGCAGGCTACTTAACCTCATTTGTAAGATAGGGCTAATAGGGTACCCTATTGGGTGGGGTTGTTGAGATGATTAAGTGTAAAATGGTGCCTGACACCTAGTGCTCAAAGCTTGGTGTTTAATAAATACCATTCTCCTATAAAAGGGATCAAGGCTTCTTGGAGATATGGCTGATCCTAGGACAGGAAATACACAGGATTTTGTAGTACCAGGAAGTAAGAAAATACTCAAGAACAAACAAACCCTTTATTGATGGGGCATGTCAGAGGGACACAGGAACCAACTGAATGAGCTCCCAGTAGCCAAAGCTGGAACAATTTAAGCAACAGAATCAAATACTATTGGATAATCCCAAAGTATGAAATAATTATCATACTAATATAAATGATGAAATCAATGAGACTAGACAAACTTCCCATATAGAAGAATTCCAAATAATTTATGTGGATGCTCCATCCTCACAGAGAGGAACATTATTTCCCACCCTGAGTGTAGGATATGCATGGTGACTTTTCCCAAAGAGTACAGTATAGAAGGGGATGGGGAGAAAGAGTCACTTTACAGGGGAGAAACCTGACAGACAAGACCTCAGCCTGGTGATTGAGGTGAACGTCAACAGTGACAAGCCGTGCTGATATATGGACCCTAGATACGATGTGCCGGTGTGATACCATAGTGCTGTGGTCCTCTTCCCCAAACCCATAACCCGACTCTAATGATGAAGACGCAGACAGATTCCAGTAAAAGGACATCATAGAAAATACCTGACCAGTACTCTTCAAAACTGTCAATGTCACAAAACAAGGGAAGTCAGAGGAACTGTCACAACCACGAGTGCCTAAAGAAATACGACTAGATGTAAAGTGATGTCCTAGATGGGATCCTGGGACAGAAAAGGCTACTGGGTAAAGACTAAAGAAATTTGAATAAAGCATGAACTTTAGTTAATAATAACATATCAAGGGCACCTGGCTGACTCAATCAGTAAAGCGTGCAACTCTTGATCTTGGGGTTGTAAGTTCGAGTCCCACGTTGGGTGTAGAGATTGCTTAAAAAAATTAAATCTTTAAAAAAATAATGTATCAATATGGGTTCATCAATTACGACAAATACAAGATGTTAATAGGTGAAACTGGATATGAGGTATATTATCTGTACAGTTTTTCTGTAAATCTAAAACTATTCTAAAGTTAAAAGTTTATTTTTAAAAATGGTGGTTGACATACGGTAATGCACAACAGTGGTAGTCTAATCACCTAGCTTGGTTTTGTGTGTTTTTTATGTTTCAAGGGACCTGGTTGTGGGTAAGGCTGAATTCACCTTATGCATCATTTCTTGGCATATAATTGGGAAAAACATATCCTAAAAGACAGCTTATCGAAGGACTATAAAACTTTTAGAGGGTAATTTAAGGAGATTTCTGGCTACTTTATCCTTCTTGTCCTTTTCATCTCACTGTTGCATTTGTATGTATGGTATGACTTGGGAAAGGAGGTAACCTAGGAGATGAGAGGTCTCTCGCAATATGATTGGAGATAACCAATATTTAAAGATTTATTTTTGAGAGAGAGAGTGAGAGAGAGTGCACGTGCTTGGGTGGGGTGGGGGAGGGGAGGGGCAGAGGGAGAGGGTGGGGTGGGGGGAGGGGAGGGGCAGAGGGAGAGGAAGAGAGAAACTTTCGCAGACCCTGCTGAGTGCAGAGACCAGCCTGGGGCTGGATCCCACAACCCTGAGATCAGGATCTGAGCTGAAACCAAGAGTCCAATGCGTCAACCTGGCACCCTGGAGATACTCAACATTTAAAGATGGAGATGAATAGAAAAGGATTGGTTGCCAGTTAGTCAATAGTAATAATTTTGTGATTCACTTGTCAATGAAGTTCCTCCCGCGGTATGTGTCCAGGGGACTATAGGAATATTAGATTAAGAGGCACATGACCAGGCATTTTCAGATTAATTTGTTGAGTATGTACAGGGCACAAAGAGAACAGATCGTAGACCTTTCCTTTAAGGGGCTTATGGCCTTCCAGGGAGAAGTGCGAAGTGGGACATGAGCTGTTCTGTAACGGAGGGCAGGGTGCGTACAGAATGGGGGAAAGACATCTGTTTTAAGGCCCACTAGGTGGGTCCTAGGAGATTAGAATCTAAAGCACCACATACTCAGTAATATACACAGGAACTTATTAATTTGACCTTTATTTTTTTATTTTTAAAATATTTTATTTATTTATTTTAGAGAGAGAGCACATGAGCAGGAGGGGCAGAGGGAAAGGGAGAGAGAATCTGAAGCAGACTCCACGTTGAGTGCAGAGGCCGACATGGGGCTCGATCCCATGAACCAGAGATCACAACCTGAGCCAAAACCAAGAGGTGGATGCTTAACCGACTGCACCACCAGGCGTCCCTAACCTGACCTTTAATGTTATCTAAACCTGAGTGTAAAAGAGAAGGACCCAAAATTAGGGGCATGGGGACATTCTGTAAGTCCTCAAGGCGAGGGATTATGTCTTATTGATGTTTGTGTCTGCAGCACCTCGTGCATAGCTGGTAAATAAATCTTTATCGACATCCCCCGTGAGGTAGTCTTACCGCCAGGGACGCTCAGCTCGTGTAGGCTGAAGTGTGGCATAAATAGCGTTGGGGAAGGGGGTTCCCACAACCACCCCTAGTTTCTCTGATGTGCTAGGAGGACTCACAGGACTCAGGACCTGTCTTACTCACAGCTCTGATTTACTACAATGAGAGGACATAGAGCAAGATTAACAAAGGAAAAAGGGACATGTGGCAAAGCCTAGAAGAAACAAGGCATCCCACACCCCTCCCGATTGCCCTTCTTTACCCTGGAGACTCACCACGTATTCAAGAAAAGGCACTGAGGAATTCTGCAGTCCAACACAGTTCTCCTTATTTAACCCTGCAGCTCCTAAATAGGATGGTTCATGGAACCTTCTTTTGTGGAATACCCATCAGGATTTGGGATGTACTAGTGCTTTGTGGAGCTCAATTTGGAAAGTGCTAGTCTGAAGACTCAGCACCCTAAGGTAGTTCTCCCTGCTGGTGTTATGCATGGAGGCCCTTCCCGGTCTGATAGCCCACCCCTCCTTCTCTTCGCTTCGCTTCGCTTCTCTCCCCTCCCCTCTCCTCCCCTCTCCCCTCCCCTCTCCTCTCCTCTCAGTAGGCTGCACACCTCCATACTGGGTGTGGAGCCCAACACAGTGCTCAGACTCACAACCCCGAGATCAAGATCTGAGACAAGATCAAGAGTCAGATGCTTAACTGACTGAGCCACCCAGGCACCCCTGCTTTTCTTTCTTGTAATGCAGGCCAATTGCGAGACTTGGCTTCTGTCATGGTCTTTGCTGCAGACTGGCTTAGCATATGTAGATTTCCTTATGTACTAATGGAATAGTCTTAATACTAAAATAATAATACCCTATTGCCCAAAGCTTTCTTTGTTTTTGTGGTTGTCTTTTGTTTCTGTCTTGGTGTAATATAACGGCAGGACCAAGTTGACCTTTGAACAATACAGGTTTGAACTGTGGGTCCACTTACATATAAAGTGAACATGCCCATGTAACCTGCTCCAAGGTCAGAAACAGCATTACCAGTGTCCTGGGAGTCCCCTTGGGTCCGTTCCAATGACACCACCTCCCAGCGGGAACCACTGTTCTGACTTCTAATGCCACAGATTTGTCTGTTTTAATATCTTTATTGAGATATAATTTACATGCTATAAAGTTCACCCATTTGAAGTGTACGATTCAATGATTTTAGGCATTTTTTACCGAGTTGTGCAACAGCTATCATGAGAATCTATTAAAATGTTTTCGTCATCCCCAGAAAGCATCTGTATCCATTAGCGGCCGTTCCCCGTTCCTCGCCCCCCTCCCGCCGCGGCAACCACTGATCTACTCCCTGTGTGTATGGATTTGCCTATTCTGACCATTTCACATAAATGGCTTTTGTGTCTGGCTTCTCTTATAATGCTTTCAAGGTTCATCCATGATGTAGCTTGTGCCAGAGTATCATTCCTTCTGTGGCTGAATACTACTTCACTGTGTGGATAGACCATATTTTGTTTATCGGCTTGGTAGCTGATGGACATTTGGGTTGCTTCTCTTTGGCTGTTGTGAAGAATGCTTCTGTGAGCATTTGTGTACAGATTATTGTTTGGACAAAAATGGCCATTTCTCTTGAGTACATACCTGGAAGTAGACTTGCTAGGTCATAAAGTACCTCTGTTTAACATCTTGAAGAATTGCTAAGCTGTTCTCCACGGTGGCTGTACCATTTTTCATTCCCACCAGCAGCGGGCCAGAGTTCTCCGCCTCCACATCCTCGCCAACACTTGTTAGCTTGCTTTTTGAGCCCAGCTATTCTAGTGGGTGTGAAGTGGTACCTTATGTTCTGTTATTTTAAATTTTCTTGTAAATTATTTTTATTTCATAGATTGCCATTTGCTTTAAGATGATATTAAACGAAAATGCTCAGTTTTATTTTCATAATCCATTTTCCTTAAAGGAACCATGAGAAAAATATCCCATTATCCCTTCAATTGTTTTCAGTTAATTATTTTTTTGAAAAAAACAATGCAAATACAAAGTATAACCTATAAAAAGCATAGATGGTTATATGGTGAAAGTGGGTCTCCTTTATGCTCCTACCCCTAGCCATCTGGATTTCCTCCCTTGAGGTGACCACTGTTGGCACTTTCTTATGTTCCTTCTAGTTCCTTCTATGTAGAGATGAGCATAAATGTATCTGTCTTTTAGTTTTTTTTTTTTTTTTAAGATTTTATTTATTTATTCGACAGAGATAGAGACAGCCAGCGAGAGAGGGAACACAAGCAGGGGGAGTGGGAGAGGAAGAAGCAGGCTCATAGCAGAGGAGCCTGATGTGGGGCTCGATCCCATAACGCCGGGATCACGCCCTAAGCCGAAGGCAGACGCTTAACCGCTGTGCCACCCAGGCGCCCCTGTCTTTTAGTTTTTTATTGCTGCTGTCATTGTCACAAATTCAGTGGCTTAAAACAACACACATTTATTATCTTAGAGTTCTAGAGGTCAGAAGTCTGAAATGAGTCTCACTGGGCTAAAAGCAAGTTGCTGGCAGGGCTGCGTGCCTTCTGGAGGCTTTGGGGAGAATCTGTTTCCAGGCCTTTTCCAGCTTCTAGAGGCCACATGTGTTCCTAAACTTATAGCCCCTTCCATATCCTCTAGTCTCTCTGACTCTGTCTGTTCTGCCATCCCCTGCTGCTTGTAAGGACCTTGTCACTACATTAGGCCTACCCAATAAGTTTAGGATCATTTTCTTATTTTAAGGTCAGCTCATTAGGGGCACCTGGGTAGCTCAGTCGTTAAGCGTCTGCCTTCGGCTCAGGGCATGATCCCAGGGTCCTGGGATCGAGCCCCGCATCGGGCTCCCTGCTCCACTGGGAGCCTGCTTCTTCCTCTCCCACTCCCTCTGCTTGTGTTCCCTCTCTCGCTGGCTGTCTCTCTCTGTCAAATAAATAAATAAAATCTTAAAAAAAAAAAAAAAAAGAATTCCTTCTGCAGTCTTAATTCCCTCTTGCTATGTAGCCTAACATTCACAGGTTCCAGGGACATGGACACTGTTGGGGGGCCATTCTGCCAGATACCACTGGTATACTTTTCTTTTTTTTCTTTCTTCTTTTTCTTTCTTTTCTTTTCATTTCATTTTACAAATGTTAACATAGTTGACATGCTGTTCCTTAGTTTGTCCTTTTTGTTTCATAATATATCTGAAAAGTTTCCTCCCCATCAGAGGCTACGGAGCTACTGTGCTCCCTGCATCTGCTATATAACATTCCTTTGTATGGTATTTTCATAGTTTACTTAACCATTTTTTCTAGTGTTTCTTCAGGTGCTAGAGTTTTATGTTTTTATGTAGTCAAATAGATCAGTCTGTTCAGAGGGACTGCTTCCATTTTTATGCTTGGAAAATATTTACCTTTAATGAAAATGTTTTCCTTAGATTAAAAAAATACTAGTTACGTTCTGTGTGTATCTTGGGGCTGCTGCGACAAATTACAAGTTTGGGGGCTTTAACACAACAGAAATGTATTCTCTCCCAGTCTGGAGGCCAGAAGTCTGAAATCAAGGTGTCAGCAGGACTGTGTTCCCTCAGTCCTTCCTCTCCCCTTCCAGCTTCCGGAGGCTTCTGGCGCCCTGCTTCTGTCTTCACATGGCATTGTCTTCTATGTCTGTGTGTCTGTCTTTTTGTTGTTTTTGTTGTGAAAAACAATGACATGAGTTCTACCCTCTTAATAAACATTGAAGTGTGGGTGTTGCTAACTGTGTGCGTGTTGTTGTACCACAAACCCGCAGAACTTTTTTACCTGGCATGACTACAACTGCAGACCCGCTGAATCACAGTTCCCCATTTCTCCTTCCTCCAGCCCCTGGCAACCCTCATTCTGCTCTCTCTGTGTGTCTCTTTTAAGGACACTTGCCACTGGATTGAGGGCCCACCTGGCTAATCCAGGATGTTCTCATTTCAAGATCCTTCACTTACCTAGACCTGAAAAGACCTTCCAGATAACGTAACAGTCACAGGTTCCAGGGGTTAGGACGAGGGCATATCTTTTTGGGGTCCGCCATTCAACTCATATTCTCAGTGCTTTTTATCTCCCTCCCTAGAAATCATCTTCGGAAAATAAATTTTTGTGAGCAGCTTTAACCATTATTTCTTCAGTCATCCCCTTCAGGAGTTGTTGACCGTCCCCCAGAGGCACAGCAGTCACGGTTCTCCCTCCCTCCTGTGGCCGTTGCTAACGGCGTGGTGGTGCTCTGTGGCGTTCTGAGTGGTAATGACATGGTGAGATGCTGTCCTTGGGGAAAAGCATTTTTTCCAATTTCTATAAATATGTAATTACAAATAGAATTTTCTCATTTTGCGTGGCCTGAAGCTATTTGAAAACGTACACTGAAATTGGTTGTTATTTTGAGTAAGACTGAAAAGTAGCATTAAAGTCAATATTACATATATATAAATATTTATAGCTGAGAATAATACCGTACCAAATACTCTGTATCAGTAAAACTGGTTGACGTACTAACCTGGTAAGGAACTGTTGGGGGAAGCGGTCTGCTCTGTGGCCTGAGCTTCCCGGCAAGTACGTGCTGAGTGCGCCCGATGGCAGGGCTTATCCATCTTCCGTGCTGCTTGTTCCAAAAGTGCTAGGCCATTGGCCCTGGGGTCCTCCCCTGTCCAGCAGTCTGTTGCATCTCCTGCACGTGTCATCTGTGTCCATCGTGTCACCACCACGAGACTTCGGGCCAGGGGAACGAATGTGACTATGCTGATGCTTGGGGCAGCATGAGTCAGAAAGTCCTTTGTCTCTGATGCAAGATGCTGTGTCTTCTGCCAGCACTCAGGAAACAGTAGCAGGCTAATTTGGTAACTTACAGGTAAGTAAAATCTCAGACAAATGCAAGTTTGTTCTGAAAAATTAGGCATAGATTGAATTTTTGTAACTAAAGTCACTGAATATTGATTGAAAAGATGATTTTTTTTAAAGTGGACTCCATGCCCAGCGTAGAGCCCAGTGTGGGGCTTGAACTCACAACCCTGATATCAAGAGCTGAGCTGAGATACTTTTTAATAAAATGGTGTTCTCATTATGGAAAATATCTAACTTAGGTGATGAGACACTTGTAACCTTACCCCTCAGAGATAGCCACTAAGTGTATTGTCTTTAAGGGAATAATCTGTGTCATTCTTTTTTTTTTTTCTTTATCTTTTTCTTTTTCTTTTTTTATTTTTTGAGAGAGATTGGGAGAGAGTAGGGGGAGGGCAGAGGGAAAGAAATTCTGAAGTAGGCTCCACGCCCAGCACGGAGCTTGATGTGGGGCTCGATCCCACGACCCTGAGATCACGACCCGAGCCGAAATCAAGAGTCCAACATTTAATGGACTGAACCATCCAGGTGCCTCTAATCTGTGTCATTCTTTTAAATATATTCAATGTATTCCATTATATGGATAAACCATACGTAATTTATCTATTTCCACATGGGGGGCATCAGTTTTTCTTTATTAAATAATGTTGAACTAATATCCTCGTATCATACTTACTTGAGCAAGTGTTTTTTTACCTGATAAGTTCTATAGTTGGAATTGCTGTGTTGGAGGATATGAATGTCTTTCAGTTGTAACGGGTACTGCCCTCCAAATGGCTATCCCATTGTATGTACACGTTCAACAGTGGCAAATGGGAATGTACAGGGGCATTTTAAACCAAATCCCACACATCTTATCATTTTACCTGGCCATACTTCAGTATTTCTTGTTAACAGATAAGGGCTTTTCTCATTTTTATACATATTTCTACAAAACATTATCACTTCTTAAAAAAATGGTGTCTTTTATTGTTGGTTTCTTCAAATCAGAACTCACACAGGCATTACAAATGTGTCCTAGCTAAGAGAGGCATTGAAGAGGATGGCCTCCTTTGGAGTTGTGCTGTTTTAAAAGCCTGCTCTGTGCTTATGTAGGTTTGGGACCCAGAGATGATGGGCTTTTTTGGAACCAGGTCTGCTTAATAGGTTTCTGATCTGTTTGCTTCTGGTCAGCTCTGTACTCAAGTTTCTTTCCTAGACATAGTTCGAAAGGCTGTCCTGTTTTTCCTTGGCCTTGCTTTCTGTGTCTCATCCCAGTCTCCGGGACCTCTCTCAAAGCTCTCTGAAACCGGGGCCTGGTTGGGGTGGGGAGTACCTGCCTTTCTGTGATGTTGGCGTCAAGCAGAACCATTTGTGCAACTGGGAAGTCTCACAGACTGCTTCTGTCACCATTATTTTACAGTCTTACTTTCCTATTATTTGGACTGAAGAAGCTTTTTCAACCCAGTAAGACTTTTCTGCCTGGGTTTTTCTCGTTCCTTCCATTTCTGCTTGCAAAGTGGCATTTCTCTCCTGAGCTCGTTGTTGTGTTGAAATCTCTTGCCTAGGCGGTCGGTAGTCAACACACCCCATGACCCTGCCCCTTCCCACCACTTTTCAGAGGCCGGCAGGCCCAGGAGACATTGCTCCGTGAGAGGCAGTAGTCGTCGCAGCGGGACTTGGGACTTTGCCGGGGCATGCCAGGTTCTCCAGCGCCCCAGCCTTCTGTCTACCACCTGACTGCATGTTTTAGACTTTTTGTTCCCAGCACCTTACCTCAGGGTACTCATTCCAGCATCTGTTGGGGTTTGGTCTGGAAAACAGACGCTGCTCTAGGTATTTCAGACAGGAGGGGATTTAACAGTGAACTAGAGGCTGTGAAACCATTATCTGCACCAGAGTGGTGGGTGGTGGTGGCCGCAGCAAAGCCAGGGAAGCTGCTGGCCGCTTTCTGAAAATCAGGAGATGCAAGAATGGTAGGAGCCCAGCAGATCAGCAGGACCTTCCGTAGGGCCCCGAGCTGGCGATTAGCTTGCTCCGAGGCTGCTGGGGAAGGTCGCGCCGGCCCACAGCCAGAGCCCTTGCTCCGCGGCTCGGGCTAGAGCGTGCCCGCTTGTGGCGTGTTCCATCCCTGCTACTTACTTACCTTGTAACTGGAAGTTTGTCCCTCCTGACCCTCTTCTCCAGTTGGCCTCTGCCGGCAGCTTCCCCGGTGCTCAGGGGAGCCCTGGCACAGAACCCTGGAGGAGCAGTCCACAGCAAGTCGGCGTGGGCTGCCGTCTCGGTGAACAGGCTTGCTGTCCGGAAGGGAGTGCAGCGTACACGCACACAGACGTTTTCTCTGTGCCGTTGCTTTTACTTGTAGACTATAAAGCAGTCGGCAGAATAGGAGAGGGAACGTTTTCCGAAGTCACGAAGCTGCGGAGCCTGAGGGACGGGAGCTACTACGCGTGCAAACAGATGAAGCAGCACTTCGAAAGGTAGGTGGGCGGCGTGTCCTCGCCACGAGGTCCGGCGGGAGGGTTAGAGCAGGAAGGGCCCCTCGGTCCGAGTGGGAACAGTGTATTCATGTGATGACACGGAAGATGCTGTCAGCTTTCTTTGCGCAGAGGATTAGGGCTAACTTTATGTTTACGTTACCATTCGTATTTATGATTTTATATGTTTATGATAAACTACTATGTTTATGATTTTATTCAGGTCCAGACTTACTGTAGCAACAGTGATTAATGGTCACAAAACGTTTAAATTGTAAAGGTGTGCCTCACTTTAAGCAGCCTGTGTGTTCCTGAAGGTTGTACGTTGGATTTTATAACTGAAACCTTAGTCTCAGTGTATTAGAGGTGCTTATGATTTAATTAATTGTGAATCAGTTAACATACTGGAGAACAGTTTCCGGATAGGGCTGGGAAAATTGAGTCCCTGAAAGGGATGAGTTGCTGCTTTGGAGAGGGGCGCGCTCCTGCCCTAGGTCCATCCCTTAGAGGGCTGCTGTGGCTTTGGCCCTCAGAGCGGCCTCTTCAGTCCCTCAGCTTTGCAGCTTCTTTTTTTTTTTTTAAAGATTTTATTTATTTATGTGACAGAGAGACAGCCAGCGAGAGAGGGAACACAGCAGGGGGAGTGGGAGAGGAAGAAGCAGGCTCCCAGCGGAGGAGCCTGATGTGGGACTCGATCCCGGAACGCCGGGATCACGCCCTGAGCCGAAGGCAGACGCTTTACCGACTGCGCTACCCAGGCGCCCCAGCTTTGCAGCTTCTTAACGTGGGGCACGAACGAGTCAGACACCGGACGTGATCAGGAAGCTCTGAGGGAACGATGAAGCCGAGGTGGCCTCACGGCAACGGGAAGCTTTCAGTAGAGCGGCTTGAAGCTCAGCCTTGTGTCATAGCAGAGAAACTGAAGTCTCTAAATGGTAAAAGCTAGTTGTAAAAAAACATCGTCATTCCTCCACATCGACATAGAGCCTTCTGAAGTGTTTTGAGGTATAAACCTTGATTTCAGACTTCTAGGACAAAAAAGTGTTTCTCAGATCAGAAAGGAGTGCAGGGCCATTAGTCATGTCAGAGAGTGTGGAGGACAGTAGTGTCATCTTCATGACCTCCCCATGGGGTGTCTGTAACCATCCCTGGTGTGCACACGAGGAGAGGTGCTTAGAGATCTGAAGTAGCCTGACAGTTGTCACTGTAGGTCGCTAGGTGGGCAGAGCCATATCGAGTCCAGATTTCAGCGAGCCAGAGCCCTCCTCCTTCACTGCGCAAAGCATAGGTTGTTTACCTGCCGCTGCCAAGCCTCTGAAGTCCCTGGGTCTTCGGCTTTCCCCCCGTTCCTCACTCCTTCCTCTGTGTAGTCTGCATTGTCTGGGTTCCTCTGCCTTTCAACTACTTGCGATGGAGAATTTGCCGTGCAGTGTACCGATCGTCCCGTACCTGAAGAGCAGACTCCCTGAGACAGCCACCTCTGAGACACGCCCCACCAACCAGAGCAGCAGAGAACGGACTTCGAGCAGCGGGACGGGACCCATTTGACCCTGGGGAGGACCGGAATCCTCATCAGGTTCCACTGTCGGGGTCAGGGGTGGACGCACTTAACAGACAACAGGGCTTGCTAGCTCTTGTTCTGTGAAGAGATAGAGATAAACAGTGGACGGGACAGATAGCCTGCAGACCTGAGGCCTGTCCGGGTTTGTTTGGATGTCGGAGCGACGTGCAGTCACACTCTCTGTTGCGTCGGCCGGCAGGAGAAATCACACTTGGGCGTGGGTGTGCCTTCGGGAAGGTAGAGATATCTGTCATACATTATAGAAGGGTCTCCATCAAAGAAGCAATCCTTCGAGGGGCAAGGAATGCTCAGTTTTATCTGGAGAAGTACCTTCTTGTGACCTCGGCCCCATGGGAGAATGTAGTCACCTAAGGGACGTGGTTTCCTAGCGGTGAAGCACATTCCAGATTCACTATCGACCGGGTTCTCGACATGCTAACAGTGCCTTTTCCTCTGAGCCTTGATCTCCTTGTTGTGAGGTGCTTGAGGACCAAGTGAGGGAATGAGTAGAAAGTTGGGAGGGAGGTGGGACACATGGCAACCATTCAGTAGATGGTAGCCTTTGTTACTGTGTGTGGGATCCTTTGTTGTATTTCAGAAACAGTTAGTGCTCTTTGTCCTATCTTAAAAAGTGGTTGATTAGAACACATGTTTTTCTTTTAAAAACCTGTAATAAGTAAAGGCTTTTAATAAGATACTACTGAATCAATTTTATTTTTTATTTTTGTTTTGCTTGTTTGTTTGTTTAGTAATCTCTACACCCAACGTAGGGCTTGAGTTCATGACCCCAAGGTCAAGAGTCCCATGCTCCACCGACAGAGCCAGCCAGGCATCCCAGTGTTACTTTTTTTTAAAGTTTGTGTATGTTTAGGGGATTATCAGCAGGCTTTAGTTTCTGCGGTATAAATCACAACTTCACGTATTGGCTTTACTTAAAAGGAAGTACACTCACTCTGGACCGGTGGTTTTTGTCGCTGTGTGATGTATGAACTCAGTGATAGAGTCTCAAGCTGGTTTTGACAGGTATCTGCCAGCCATGTCATCCAAACCTAAGAGGAATTGGGTTTTGGGTTTATCATGTGAGTTCTAATGTGCTCTTGATACATATGTTCAAAACTATAGGCGATTATAACTCAATACTATCAGTATTGATTTAATCATCGTTCCAGCTTAGATTATTCCAGCTGTGGCTTTGGGAGCTCTTTCAGGTTGGCTCCTGTGTTCTTTTGATATGTGCCATCCTTTTTCTTTTCCTTTCCTTTTTTAGCACTTTAATTTTTGGCACTACAGGATTCTTTAGGCTCATCTTGTATTTTTCCTGCCCCTAGAATCATCCATTTCTCTAAGGAGCCCTGGTTCCTTTTATTGGAGAAAGGTATTTAGAAAACAAGATCTTGGCACCAGGTGTGCTCATTGCTACTGGAATGTCAATCCTTCCAGACCCAGCAGACAGAGCTATTATGTGTACTAATCTGTATGGACACACATCTCTCTCTTTCTCTCTCTACCCTCCCATCTATTTTTTCAAATAACCATGAGTCCATACTGATAATGAGTGAATAAATAAATTGGGTTGAGGGGACAGTTCTTCCTTACAGAAGAATTCCAAATAACAAATACAGAAGGAATGAGGGAAATAGAAAATCATCATTAGAATAATAGTAATAATTTCTGCAGGGAAGATAAGCTGATGGATACTCAAATTAGTTGGTGATGGGGCGCCTGGGTGGCTCAGTCGGTGAAGTGTCTGCGTTCGGCTCAGGTCATGATCCCAGGGTCCTGGAATTGAGCCCTGCATCGGGCTCCCTGCTCAGCGGGGAGTCTGCTTCTCCCTCTGCCTCTGCCTGCTGCTCCCCCTGCTTGTGCTCATTCTCTCTCTGACAAATAAATAAATAAAATGTTAAGTAAAGTAAGATAAAATAAAATAAAATAAAATAAGTAGGTGAAACTTTAAAGAGACTAGGATTCTGCAGAGCCTCCAGTGATTTCCCCCCTAACTATTTATTAATTACTGTGGTGGTTTTAACATATGTCCACAAATGGTTTGGTATTCTCTCCTTCAGAAGATGGGACTTAATTTCCTGGCCTTTGAGTGTGGGCTACACTTGCTTCTAAGGTATAGAAAGTAGGAAGGGAAGGATAGTAACTTTACAGTGAAAAACCTGGAAGATAACACCTTAACTAAATGATTAACACCATCAGTAGTAAGACATCTTGATGTCCTGTACTTCCTGATATAATGGGTTTGAAAGAGCAGGCATATCCCCTCTATGATGTTCTTTCCCGAAGATCTGTAATCTCAGTTAAGTTCTGAGAATACATCAGACCAGCCCAAATTAAGGAGCATTCTGCAGAATACCTTCCTGGTACCCCTTGAAACTGTCAAGGTAGTAAAAACAAAGACAGGAAGTGTCACAGACTGGAGATGAGTATGGGAACATGACAGCTTAGTTGTAATGAGGTACCCTGGGTCCTGAAAGAGAAAAAGACATTGACGGAAAAACCGGGGAAATCCAAATAACGTGTCTAGTTAATAGAACTGTACCAGTGTTAATTTTTTAGTTTTTATAAATGTTGAATAAGGTGTTAACATTAGTGGAAGCCGGTTACGGGGACTTTCTGTACCATCTTGGAAACTCTTCTGTTAAGTCTAAAATGATTACAAAGTAAAAAACAGAATAAAGAAAGATAACCATTGGCATCTGGAATGACCCCTATTGCTCCTAAGCTTTCTCCATTGGTTAAAGGTATTGCTGTTATTTCTGACTTACAGGAAGAAATGACCTTATAGTTTCTAGAAGAAAGACAACTGTTTTGGGGGCCATTTCTAGGAAGGAGATTGCTAATAATTTGTTGGATGCTTCAGTGTCACGGATACTTGATCCACAAGTTTAATGTTGTTCTTTTGTTTTTTAACCATGAAAATAATATTTCTAGTTTTTGGAGTATCTATCATCATTATTAAACAATTTAATCCTGTTCACTTGAAGATTAATTTTAGGTTCTTTAAAAATCCATTTCTGCTGATCTATCCTTCTTTAAGTAAATTCTCAAAGTCACCTTGCACAGTTGTGTGGGTGGCATGAGAAACGAGAAGCAGTAACGGGAAAATCACGCTGAGTCACACGGGCAGAATGAGGTTGGTATTTGGAGCTTCTGGCTCCCACCTCCTCCAAGTTTTACTTCCATTCCTTTCCTTTCACTCTTACGGAAATAGAAGTTGACAGCGTTTGCAATAATAATTGCTAATGTGACATCCAGGTGAGGTCAGAGAAGGCCCGTTCATTGGTACTGGGTCAGGAAGGTGCTTTCTGAGGCTCGTTCTCCAGAGTGGCTCAGAGGCTCAGTTTGGGGATAAGTGAGTTACTTGCTGGAGGCCTGCAGTGTAACCCAGTCCTTTGGATACCTGGTTTCCACATGTATTCACCACAAGTGCAACAGTTAATTAGAGGCCCCCCCCTTTTTTTGCTATGATTGTATCCTGTCTTCTTCCTATAGAAATACTGTAAAGAAACAGAATGGGTTTCTTTAAAAAAAAAAAAAATCCGTAGTCTTGATATTTGTAGGATCTCTCTAGTGTCCTGAAGCAGTAAGACTAACACATATGGGCTACTCTTAGTCGGCATAGGGACGAGCTCAGGCTCTGAAGTTATGTGACCTTGGACAATTCCTCAATCTCTCTGGCTCGGTTGCTTTGTATAAACCATGTAGATATCTACCTAGGATCTACGTCATAGGATCCCTGTGAGAGTTAAGGCAGGTGGGCACTCAGCACAGTGCTTGTGCTGTGATCCACAGTATCTGTGATCCACAGATCCACAGATCCACAGATCTGTGATCCACAGTCATAGATCAACCGGCCATGTAACAGTGCAGGTGAGTGGGGTGTGAAGACTTTAGAAAAGTGAAGCGGGGCGACAGCAGTTGTTCACCAAGTGTCTGGTGCCCTGCCCACTGTTGGGTGAATTATGTACATACAGCATTTTATCCTCACCGCAGCCCTAGGAGAAAGATGCTGTCATTGCCTTCTTCAGATTAGGGAAGCCTGGTTGGAGAGCCGAGTTCCCTCACCTGCCCGGTGTCACTGAGCTGGCAAGCAGTAGAGCCCAGCGTGGGACCCAGGTCTGTGTAGGTCCAGGGCTTGTGTTCTTTGCAGCTCTCTTGTCTGCTGCAGAAGGTCCAGTCTTGACGTGGCACACAATTTTTCTCAAGTCACATCACTGCACGGTCCTCAAATTACTTTTACAAAAATAAAGTCTGCTTTGTAAGGTTATAAATAAAAAAAAAGACAAGAAATTAATGAGTCACTTTAAAAGCTCTTTTACTTAAAAAGAATATAATTATAGAAAATTTCAAACATATACAAAGTAAACAGAACAGTATAATGAACCTCAGGTGTCCAGCAGCCAGAATCAACACGCCTGTGATGTTTATTTCCTGTGCGTCTCCAGCAGGCCTCCTTCCTCGCTTGCTGGTTAGTATAGTTCTTTTTTTTAAGGCAAAATTTGCATACATTAAGTTGCACATTGCTTTATAATTTTGGCAAACGATACCCTCATGTAATTAAGAACTAGAACATTTCTGTCACCTAGAAATCTCCTTCATGTCAGTTCTCCACCCCCATCCCAGGCAGTCACTATTCTGGGTTTCTTCCTTTATCCTCTTCTAGAAATTTGTACTAAATGGAATCACTGAAAGCGCTGAGCGTGCTCGCGGACCGGCTCCGTTGGCTCAGCGTGAAGTCTTGGAGGTTCATCCACCCTGTGGCTCCGGGAGTCTTTGTACCTTTTTACTACTGAGTAGCACACGATCCATGTATCCATTCTCCTGGTGATGGACTTTTCAGGGGTTTTGGTTTGAGGCTGTTGTGAATAAAGCTATTAAAACTCATGCGCGAGCCTTGTTGGGATATAGGTTTCCATTTTCTTACCCAGTTTCCTAGAATAGAAGCTCTGGATCAAAGGTGTGTAAGATGTGTAAGAAACTGCCAAGCCTTTTTCCAAAGTGATTATACCTGTTTCCATCCCCACCAGCAAAGAACGAGAGTTGCAGTAGCTCTTCTCTGCGTCCTCCCCAGCATTCGGTGGTGTTGGTCTTAGGTGCTAGCCCCCTGGTGAGTGGTGTCTTACCTTGGTTTAGTTTCGCTGCCCTGCTGAAGGGTGATGATGGATGCTCTCTTGTGCTTATCGGCCACTCACGGACCTTCTTTTGTGAAACGTGTGAGAGCATTTCTTTCTTAAATGTTTGATATAATTCACCTGTGAAATCACCTGGGCCTAGAAGTTTCCTTGGTGGGGAAGCTTCACCCCCACCCCATGGTGTCTATCGAAGCATCATGCGCAGTGGTAACAAGCTGGAAACAAAGCAGTGCAGCGGGCAATGGCACCGTGGTGTTTCCGAACCTTGGAATGTTACAGAGTCAAGTAGATTTGACTTACCAAGTGATTTTGGATTTTCGTAAGGTTTCCCATCGCTTCATTGAGATATAACTTACATATCCTAAAAGTCCACCCACTGTAAGGAAAGTATACAGTTGTGCAACTATCACCATAATCCCATTTTAGGACCCTTCCATCAGCTGTGAGGAGGCTTTTGATAACAAATTTTGTTTCTTTGGTAAACATAGGGCTCCTTTGATTTTCAGTTTTGTGTCGGATTTGGTAATTATGTTTTTCAAGGAATTTGTCTATTTAAATTGTCATATTTATTGGCATACAGTTCATAATACTCTATTTTATCTTTTTTAAAAAAGATTTTATTTATTATTAGAGAGGGAGCAGGAGGAGGGAGAGGGAGAAGCAGACTCCCCCCTGAGCAGGGAGCCACATGCAAGGCTCGATCCCAGAACTCTGGGATCATGACCCGAGCTGAAGGCAGACGATACTTAACCAGCTGAGCCACCCAAGCACCCCTCCCTTTTATCTTTTTAATATTTAAGTCTAGTGATGTCTCCTCAGTCATTCCTGATATTGTTTGGTGGTATTAGTGTTTTATATCATTTTTTTTCCTTCATTGGTTTTGGTAGGGGTTTATCAGTTTTATTAATCTTTTCAAAGAACCAACTTTGGTTTTGTTCATTTTCTCTATTGTCTATTTTTTTTAAGATTTATTTATTTATTTTAGAGAGAGCCGGGGGGTGGGGTGGGGAGCAGTGGGTAGAGGGGAAGAGAGAGTCCAAAGTGGACTTCCTGCTAAGTGCAGAGCCTAGCACTAGGCTTGCTCTTATGACCCCGAGATCACGACCTGAGCCAAAACCAAGAGTCGGTCGCCCATCTGACTGAGCCGCCCAGGCATCCTTATTTGTTTATTTTCTATGCCATCAATTTCTGCTCTTTATTGTTGCTTTTCTTCTACTTTGGTTTAATTTACTCTTAGTCTACCTTCTTAAGGTGAAAACGTAGATAATTTATTTTCAACCATTTTTTCCTTCCTAACATAAGCATTTAAAGCCACAAATAAGCCCTGTTTTCCTGCATTCTATACATCTTGATTGTTGTGTTTTCTTGTTGCTTGGTTTAAAATGTTTTCTAATTCTCCTCATGATTTCTTCTTTACCTGTGGTTTATTTACAAGTGTGTTGTTTAATTTGCAGATATTTGGGGCTTTTCTAGCTGGCTTACTGTTGTTGATCTCGAATTTACATCCCTCGTGGTCAGAGAATGTGTTCTGTAAGTGTTTGTATTGGAAGTTCACTGCGCCTTATCTTCGGGTCCAGCATATTCATCTGAGTGAAGAGCGTACTGTACCTCTTAGTGTTGGCTGTGGGTGTGATGTCAGGCTAGGTGGGGCAGGCTGGTTGACGGTGCTGCTAGGGGCTGTGCATCTTTACCGGTTTTCTCAGTGACTGTTCCATCAGTTACGTAGAGGGGTACTGAAACTTGAGCTCTTTCTTCTCTCTGCCGTCAGTCTTAACTTCTTGTGTACTGAAGCTCTCTAATTTAGCACATCATCCTGTCTTTTTGATGTACCGCCCCATCATTACGAAGTCGTGATAGCTAGTAATAATCTTTGTTTTGAAATCGACTTTGTCTAATATTGATATAACCGCTTCTTCTTCCCCTTCAGCTGAAGGACTTTCTTCCTACTGACTGGATTGGTTAGATACACTTTCCATAAAACCCTTCTGGGGCGCCTGGGTGGCTCAGTCAGTTAAGCGTCCCACTCTTGGTTTTGACTCAGGTCATGCTCTGGGTCCAGAGATTGAGAGCCCCACAGTGTCAGGCTCTGCGCTCAGTGGGGAGTCTGCTCTTTGAAGAACCAAACAAAATGCTGAGCTTTACCCTGTATGTTAAAAGTTGGTAGAACAGAGTTTTGCAGTTCAGAGAAAGACTATTCCCACTTCTCTTTCTAAGCCTAGGAGATGGAAGTCTCTGGGGATTGAGTCATTTGATTGGGTGTGACCAGGGGCCTAGCCATGGGGAGGCGTGTCTCTTGTAAGGGGTCTCTCGGTGGGGTGGGGGGTGGGAACAGCCAGCCTCAGCCCTCTGCTTCTGTTGTACTCATGTTAGCTTGACTTTGGCTGTGAACACAGGGCCGGGCAGATCAGTCTCCATAAAGAAGAGCCAGTGATAAGACACAGCTGCCGAGAGAGCACCAGGCACCAGCTGAATGAAATTGCAAACATGTACGGTGTTCGTTACAGACAAGGAGGAGGGCTGGGCTGTTCGTGGAAATCTGATATGGGTACTACTTCAGATGGTATTCGTGTCGCTTGGCTGGTTAGTTGCCAGAAACTGATTAATAGGAAATTTTAATATCTGTTTCTATGTTTATTAATTATAAAAGAAACTGCCAAGGTATTCTTTCAGGAGCTTAGATGGGGAAAATTTGAATATATGTCCAAAGCTATAAGAAGCTTGGTTTTTATCAGATAATAATGCAGAAGGAGACACGTTGAACTTCAGCTGCTGACGGGAGAAATAAAAGCTGATTAACTTGCTTGAAATATTTGTGAGTTTTTCAGTTGTGATCATGGGTAATAAATAACAATTGAATAACCCTAACTGAAAGTTGACTTAAATGGTAAATTAGTTATTTATTTTTACTTACACAATAGTATTGAGCAAGTGAACAGTCTGCGGGAGATACAAGCACTGAGACGCCTGAATCCACACCCAAACATTCTTACGTTGCACGAAGTGGTTTTGTAAGTATATTTGGGGCTTTACAAATTATCTCGATTTGATAACAATGATTAAATGTCTTTTTAAGAAAGAAAACCGTGGTAGACACTGAAAAGATTTGCTTCGTAGCTCAGGGAGTAATACTTTTCATTTTATCTTAAGTCACGTATTTACTTGGACAGACGCGTATCTGAGTGGTACTGCGGGAATGCCAGCATTCAGGTGACTCCGTACCACGAGAGCATACGCAGTTCAAATGCTCCTCTCCGGTAGCTGGGGGAGGCCTCTTCGTGCACAGCAGCCTGTGCGCCTGAGGCCTCGAGTGTGGGCGATGTGGCCTCATGGCAGGGCACGGCTGTCACACAGCAGGGCTGCGCTTGCTTTATCCCGGCCAGCTGCCACATCTGCACAGTCTCAGGCCGTGAGACCGGCTGTCTTCCTCTGCTTGATATAATTCAGGGGACTTTGCCTTTCTGTTCTAATTCTAGAATAGTTTCCCTAAGGCTTACCTGCCGATCAAGAAGGCAGAGCTCAGCTCGTCCCCAGGTGCTGGCACTTCTGCACGGCGCTTCTGCACTCTGAGCCAGGAACTCGGACCCAGGGTTCTGGCACCGGCCTTTCTGTGGGCCCCGAGAGGGTGCAGGCCACGTGAAGCCTCTCTCTGGCTCTCCAGGCTGCTTTAAAACTAGCCAGGTCTCTGACAGTTCAGGTGTGGTAGATTTCAATCAGAGGACTGAGCCTTTTTTTTTTTTTAATTTTTTTTTTAAAGATTTTATTTATTTATTCGACAGAGATAGAGACAGCCAGCGAGAGAGGGAACACAAGGGGGAGTGGGAGAGGAAGAAGCAGGCTCACAGCAGAAGAGCCTGATGTGGGGCTCGATCCCGTAACGCCGGGACCACGCCCTGAGCCGAAGGCAGACACTTAACCGCTGTGCCACCCAGGCGCCCCAAGGACTGAGCCTTTTTAAACTCAAGAGTGAAATGTCTTGTCAGAGCTGTGTGGCCTCGCAGCCTGCAGTGCGCTGCATGGTCAGTACCTGCCTGGCCGGAGACCGCAGGCTGCGGCGGTCGGTCACCACGCTGCCCCGCCCCCCCGCAGTGCCTCCCCATCCACCCCCCCACCCCCTCCCCTGCACTGCTGCGCGTCCATGCTTCACGCGCACTGCACAGGCGCTTCTGCCCGAGATCCCGAGGGCCTCCTGACCGTCCACCGGAGGCGCCCTGAGCAGACTCTGGAGTGACTGGTTTTCCCCCACTGTCCCTCAGACAGAACTGGCAGCTCGGCCAGAGGCCTCTGTCCCCACCCTGGGCAAGGCCTGGACACCGTACGGGGGTGGTATGGCCCATCTTTCTCCCTTTTCCTCTGACCACTTTGTGGATTTTGTTCCCTCGTTATAATTTATCCCAATTACATGAAGGAATTCAGGTGAATTAAAACTTAATTTGCAGTCACGGAGCATGAATTAAATTCTTTTTCCTCTGTTTTGCTTAACCAACTCCTCAACCTCATTTCTCCTTTCTGCTGGTAGTTACTTTTATATTTTTAAGACACATCTCATTAAAAGGGGGGAATGTTTAGAATTTTTGCTTAAAGTTAAGGTTTTACTATTATTTTAAGTTAATTTTACCTGACGTACTGATTGAAAATCAGAACTTCTGTGTCAGTCAGTACACTTCAGTCTTTGATGCAGGAGTGCTTTATGTCTACCAGAAATGTTTACAGATAAATTAAATATTTGATTATATTTTCTGATTAAGACAAAAAAATTTTTACAAACCTGCTTTCTTCTTCAGTGACAGAAAATCTGGTTCTCTTGCACTAATATGTGAACTTATGGACATGAATATTTATGAGCTAATACGAGGTACGTAGAATAATTTGTACGCTAATCTAAGATCTCCTTTTAAAGCTTGTAGTTCACATATACCTTGTTTTTGTTCGCAAAATCATTAGTCACCAGAGTGCAGGAGTTACATCTAAATATACGGTACTGAACTACTTCACTCTTGGGAGCTATTTTTCTGGCCTTCTCATCTACTCCGAATAGGGCTGCCAATGAGAAAAGTAAAGAGAGCCACGCGCCTTCAGGCCAGCCGGTGAGATGGATGGAGATGCTCCCAGGACAGCAGAGCCCTCCCGGGCCTTCCTCACCTCGGGTGCCTGCTGGGGGCACTGTGCCCCTCCAGGGGGCGCTCTTCTGTCTCTGCCTCTGTCCAACGCTCTGTTCTGTGCCTCAGGATAAGGCAAGGCTTGCCCCTAAGCATAATCCCTCCGATGAGAGACGACCTCCTATTTGGATCCTCACAAAGTCTCTCCTGGTTACAGGGTGCTCCCTTCCTTTCTTCTGAGCGAAAAAGCACTGTGTAGGGAGGCACATGTGCCTGAGCCGGCCTCAGTCAGGGCTGGTTCTGGAAGCTTAGAGAGGTCACCTGCAGGAAACGAGAGAAAAGGAGGCAGATGGCTGGCCCACATTTAGCAAATATCCCTGGGGGTCTGACTGCACAGTTGTGTTAGATGTCAGGACAAACGAGCCTCGATGTCACTGGGAAGCGGCACAGGATGTGTGGTATTTTACAGGTCACGTTGCGCTTCTTGGACAGGTGAAAACAAATCAGCTGCTCCGTGTTCTGTGCGTGACTAGTTATGGCTTGGAATAGAATTTAGTGGCAGCAGCATAGATGATTTAAAAACTGCTATATTATCTGAAACAAGTCAGACCAAACCAAAGATGCTGTGCTATGTAAAAATGTTAAGACCAAGAAGCTGGTCTTGTGATGAAGAAGACTGCTGCTGCAGATGCACGTGAAGAGTCAAATAAAACTGTTACGACGCAGAAAGTGGAAAAAAGCGTTATCGAGCTAGTATATTTTATGTGTGATCTGAAATGTGTGCTTTAGTAAATTACTAATAAAATAAATAACAGGCAAGTTTTTATACATCTATAGATGATGAAAAACTTTTGAATCTAAAAGCTTTAGGATCTTTTTTTTTTTTTTTAAGATTTTATGTATTTATTTGACAGAGAGAGACACAGCGAGAGAGGGAACACAAACGGGGGAGTAGGAGAGGAAGAAGCAGGCTCCCAGCGGAGGAGGGAGCCTGATGTGGGGCTCGATCCTGGGATCACGCCCTGAGCTGAAGGCAGACGCTTAAGACTGAGCCACCCAGGCGCCCAAACTTCAGGATCTCTTTGAGAAAATAGGAGATTGCCTTATATCTGGGAATAAATGGTATTTATGTTACAAACCTTGTGTATTTTATTCATAGGTAAGCCCATCAGGGATCTGTTTAATTGTGTTGTAAGTCCAATTCTAACAAAGTTAGTTTTCAGGTTACTTGGTTTAAAACCTATTTAGGGGGCGCCTGGGTGGCACAGCGGTTAAGCGTCTGCCTTCGGCTCAGGGCGTGATCCCGGCGTTACGAGATCGAGCCCCACATCAGGCTCCTCCGCTATGAGCCTGCTTCTTCCTCTCCCACTCCCCCTGCCTGTGTTCCCTCTCTCGCTGGCTGTCTCTATCTCTGTCGAATAAATAAATAAAATCTTTAAAAAAAAAATAACCTATTTAGAATAGAGCCGTTGGTTAGAAGGAGCTTCTAGAACTTGGCCATCGGCAGTAACAGAAAGTGACAGGTGACAGTCCCACAGTGGGCGAGGAAACTGAAAGTATAAAATATGAGTACAGCAGCATCAGTGCCACCCCAAACGAGAGCAGTCTGGGCAGACATCCCCCAGGATGGGCTAGAGAACGCACAACCGTGTGGTGGATGGTGGTCAGCACGCTGGTAACATGACGGAAAAAGTAGGAAAGTGAAGAAAGTAAATGTCTTGAAAATATTCCCACTTAAAATGATGGCAGTAGAGAAGAGTTTCACGTTCAAGGAGTAAACCTTATTGATCTGGAAATGTCACTTTTTTAAGCGTCTATTCCAAACAGCCTGGATAATTGAGGTATTGTTCCATGATTACATTTTCTCATACATTCTGTCTGATACAGATCGTGCCGTTTGATCCTGTCTGTATGTCTGTCCATCAGAGTGTCAGGACAGGATCCCAAATACAATCAAGAGAAACAACCACCAAACCTTATTACTCCATGATAATTGTTTTGTTTTTTAACCAACAAGCCAACATTTTGCTTTTTAATGAACCTGCATAATCACTTCCTTTATTTAGTAGTGGGCCTCTTGGTGTGAGATGTGTCTTATATTAGAATTCTGATTGTTGCTTCCTAGAGTGTGAAATTGCAGAATGCAAAGGGAGGGGATCATTACTGGTAAGTTCCTATGTATTTAGACATTTGAGAAATCTTTGTCTAGAAAGAAATATCTTTAATTTCCAGTAGTAGGGGGAATTGTATAATTGAAGAAATCGAATCCATTTCTTTCAGTATTTGTCTACAGAGAGAGATTATAGAAAATGGAATGTTACGGGGTGCCCAGGTGGCTCAGTTGGTTGAGCATCTGACTCTTGATCTCAGCTCAGAGTCGTGACTTTGAGCCCATTCTCGGGCTCCACGCTGGGCGTGCAGCCTACTTAAAAAAAAAATGTTATGTTGTTGATCAACACTCACTCATCACGTAAGTGTTGAGTGTCTTCCATAGGCCAGTGCTGTGCTCAGTGCCCAGCTGTCAGGGGTACACTAGTTTTAGAGATGTTAAAAGATGGAGAAAATGGCAGGGAGTCACTGCAAGATACTAAATATTGCAGCATGCATAGTGATTTCAGAGATGTTAAAATGTGAGGGAAAAAATCTGAGAATTGATGAAATACAGTGATCACTGTAACAGCCAACAGTTCGTGAATGCTGACGACCTGTCAGGTGCTCTTCTTAGCCCTTTGTAGGAACTAACTTGTTTTACCTTCATGACAGCCATTCAGGCAGACAGTGTTACTATCCCCATTTTAAAGATGGAGAAATGGAGGCAGAGAGAGATAAGTAACTTGTCCAAGATTACGTACCTAGTAAGTGGTGGACGTGGCATTTGGACTTGGACAGCCTCTTGCAGAGTGCATGTCCTGAGCCATCACACCTGCAGCCTCTTGACAACCCTCAGTGCCTGGCGGCATCATCATTCTCCTCCTCCTCATCATTGTCATCGTCATCATCGTCATCGTCATTGTCATCTTCATCATCATCATTGTCATCATCGTCATCGTCATCGTCGTCGTCATTGTCATCGTCGTCATCGTCATCATTGTCATCATCATCATCATCGTCATCATCATTGTCATCATCATCATCATCGTCATCATCATTGTCATCATCATCATCATCGTCATCGTCGTCATCGTCATCATCGTCATCGTCATCATCGTCATCATCGTCATCACATCTCTGTTTTACAGATGAGGAAATTGAAGCTTCAAGGATTAAGTGAGGACCCAAGGTTATTAATAAATAGTAGAGCCAGAACCAGGAGTCCAGTCTGACTGAAACATTAACATCCAGCTCCACTGCCACCCTGGGTCCCCACTGCTGGCCCCTGCTCAGTGCCTCCAGTGAGTAGGCACCTGCTGATTATCTGTTCTTGTTGATGACGACACTGACATACTGAAAACTCAATCAGTCACTAAAGCTTTTCCTGCTATCAGATGATTAGAATATTGAGTAGCCCTGTCAGATATTGAAGAGCCAGTTAATAGCATGAAAGGATGATCACACAGTGTTTATTGAGAGGCCTACTTTATTCACAAAGATCTGGCGAAGGTAGAGAAGAGGAATAGAAGATGCATTTTCTGATAAAGAGTGTACAGTCTACTGAAGAGAGAAACTATGTGAAAGTCACACTCGCTAGAGAAAATGAATTGCTGGGGGTGATTTTCTCTGTGTCCAGTAGGTGTCAGGTGTGGCAGAGATGATCGTGGGCTTCATCTGGAAGAGTGGCAGATGTAGGCAAATGCAGCAGAGAAAGTCTCTCTCATTCACTGCTACGTGTCAAGAGCTGCTCTGGAGGTGGGAACAGTGGTGACGGACATGGTCTCACACATGTGGGCTCACACTCTGAGGAAGAGAGAGATGCTGAACAAGTAAAGAAATGATCAAGAAAGAGTTTGAGACAGGGATAAGTGTTAGGAGTGAATAAAACAGGTCACATGTCCGAGTGATGGGGATGGAGTATTTCAGACAGAGACAGTGCAAAGGTCCTGAGGCCACCATGAGGTTAAGAGGCCAGTGTGTCTGGAGCACAAGGAAGAGAGTTATAGGCAGGTAGGGGCCAGTGGAGCAGGGTAGGGCCAGGATAAGAATTCAGATTATTCTAAGATCAGTGGGAAGCAGTGGGGTTTAAAGCAGGGGAGAAACATCTTTTGATTGGTGTTTAGACCAGTGTTTCTAAAACTATCTATAGTGGAAGACCTGTTTTTTCATTTTTTTCCCTAATCTGTTGTGGACCAGAACTTCTGTAAAATACATAAGAATTAATTAATGGAAAAATGATGTGCTTAGATGTAACAGCAGTGTTGAATTGCCATGAAATTCCCAGTTGCTCTTAGTTTTGTCATCTCTTAAACCAGTAACAAACAGCCCCTGGACCAGTATCAGTTCGTGGACTATGCTTTTTAGAAGGATGTTTCTGTCTAAAGAATGAATGGGTCATAGGTGGACGTTTTGGTCGTCCCTTCCAACTGCAGACAACAGACAGCATCTGTTCTCGCCAGTTTAACCCCAAGGGACTTATGTGATATGCACGGCTTCACAGAGTCGCTGGGAGGGCGGAAGAGACGCTGTGGATGTGGCCTCCAGGAAGCAGCTTCCAAAAATGATTCTGCAGGATTGGGCTGCCAAGGAGGCTGCTGCCTCTGCACAGACAGGATGCTCCCAGTGAGGAAGCTGCTAGTGCAGCCGCCGGCCCTGGAACCCGGCGGCCTCTGCCAGAGTCAGAAAGCCGCCTCCACCGCCACCTGCACTCACACTGGATGCTCTCCCTCCTCTCGTCTGTCCCCGTAATGTGGGCCCGAATCCTCTTTCTCAGGTGGTCGGATTTAGGCAGAACCCAGTCACGTCTGGAGCTCCCCACTACAAGCAACCTGAAGAACACTGCTTTGGGCTCTCACGCCTGGCCTGCGAGATCGGGGTTGGGATGGGTCTGCTTTGTGAGCCGTGAGAGCAAGAATGGTGGTGGGGAGACCGGCGAGGAGATGGTGGGGATATTTTGCCCGCCACTCACTTGGGAAGAACGTTCATGGCAGGGAGTGAGTAGCTGGCACGCCTGGCACCGCTGGCAGTCCTGGCTGGTTTATTTGGATGCCTTGTGCATATGGCGCCCGGCATCTGCCACATGCAGCAGGAAAGGCTGTTTGGAGTTTATAAGGAAAAACTGGTTAAGATAATCACCTGATTATAGGGGCATCTATTGTTTTATTTTTTAAAGTTTTATTTATTTACATAATCTCTATACCCAATGTGGGACTCAAACTCGTGACCCCAAGATCAAGAGTCTCATGCTGTTCCCACTGAGCCAGCCAGGCGCCCCTAGAGGCATCTATTATTTTAACTCATATCTGATTCTATTTTTGTTTTGTGTTTTAATTGTTTCAAGCTAAATTGCTTTGCTTTGTGAATGGCTAGGTCACTGTGCCCCCGCCCCCCAGTGCCTGCTTTAGAGCCTTGGACGCTTGCTCCCTCACCTCCCCCTCCCTCTTTGTTGCATCTCCCTCTCGTTTCCGTGCATCTGCGTTGTCCCACTGTCCACTGGGCTGTTTGCTCTCTGACAGCGAGGCCTTGTTGGCTCCATCATTGGCGTCCTCTTAGTGCCCATCACTGTCCCCTGTGTGGCACGGTGTTAGTTGTCCATGTGGATGATGGTTATAGATATCGAGTGTTGTAGGTTGGTTTTATCGCAAGGAGCACATGCCATTCAGCTAGTTCCCATATGAAAGAGGGAGTTTATGGTAAAACCACATCTGCTGCAGGAAGCTCAGTCGGGCCCCTTAGGTGGTGGAATCAGGAAAGGTCTGGCTGTCAAAGGTCTGGCCACCACTGACCCCCACGGAGTCACGTGGTCCCCCACCTTTCCTCCTCTGGTTGTCCCTCCCCACTTCTCTTGGCAGACCTGGCCACTCAGACCCTGGGAGCCTCCCCTGGCAGCAGATGGGCCAGCCCCAGAAATCCCGGTCATGGCCACCTGCTGGAGTGCTGGCTGTCGCAGGTCCAGTGGGCTGGCCTTGTCCCTTTAGGGTTGTACCTTTTAGAGGCCGTGGGTGGGGCAGGCACCCTGAAGTAAATCCATGAGTTGGGGAATGAACCAAGTAGGAAAAAGCAAAACAAGTTTGGTTTGACTGTAAACATAGCATTACGATTCATATTTCTGTGAAGACCTGAGGCGGTGTGCCTTAGCACCTGCGACGTGGCTGTTTTGCCTAACATCACTGTGTCAGATCAGTTCAATTGTATTTTTGTATTTCATCAGTCTGACCGACTGATTGTAAGACGCGGCATTTTTATGTACTAACAGAAGAGGAAACACGGCCGATCGGCTCTCACACAGCTTCCTTATCTACTTAGCAATTTTACTTCTGTTCTTACTGAAAACTCTTTGGATCTATTTAGACAGTTTCCGCCCAGATCACTTTCATGTGTGTATAAAAAGGAAAGTATAAGTGAAATACATCTGTTTTGGCATTCCTAACACTTCCTTGAAACATTTTGACACAGTGATCCATGTCTTTGTTTTCCTTACGCGGTAGGTCTCTGTGCCATTCAGCTAGGGTGTGAGTGATACATTTTTGTTGCCGGAATTTTCTTCCAAGCCCGTGCCACCGTCTGTTAGTTTTGATGCTGTTGCTTCTGGAAGTGCGGCTCCGGTTTGGCTGTGTGGCCGCGGCACAGAGCTCCCCTGTCCGCGTGTTTGAGGATGGCGGGTCTGGGTCAGGCCTGTGAGCCCTGGTCCTAGTCTGTGAAATGGGAATGGTCCTAGTGTCTAACTCTTCGGGTGGTTGTGAGGAATCAGTAAAATAACGCGTGCCGTGTTTAGAGCAGTGACCCTCTGCAGAGTCTTCAGTAGATGCCGGTCACTGTCCTCCTCGTTGGTATTACGTTAACTGCTTGGTGCGCGCGCTCTTCACGACTGCACCTGGGCTGCCCCATCCCGTGCTCGCCTCCGTGGTAGAGGTGCGGAAGTGGAATTGCACAGAAGCCTCAGCACTTGCCGAAGATGAGCTGGCTTCATCGAGCGGAACCGGAGGAGCCGTCCTTGAGTTTTGCCACGGTTGACAAGGGAGGGGTGCGGGGGAAGGCTCAGGCTCCAGCTCAGGCTGACATCCCGATGCCTGCTACCCCCTGCAGGTCGGGGTCTCTCGCCTCAGATCGGGGCGCCGTCATGCAGACTTCTCCTTTGGCAGGTGCTGCTTCAGGAGTGTGCATGCCTGGTGCCGCGGGCACAGCCCCTGGACCAGGCCGTCTACGGTAGACCGTTAGCCTGTGCGTGCCGGAGCCCAGCAGGCCCCTCCACGCCTGCCCGGGAGAGCCTGGCACAGGCCTACGGATGCGCACTCTTGTGGGAAGGGGTGCGTGCGAGATACTCTGTGACAGTGCAGGCTACACTGGTGGCCACGTTCCTTCCGTTAGTCCCAGCGACAAATGCCGGAGTTTATCATTGTGTTCCTGTAAATATTTTTTACGTTATTGTTACTGTACATGACGTTCTTTAGAATCTTGTTAACGAGGATATTTGGTTGCACAAATTAACTTGGTCGGGATAGCTCCAACACACAGGGAAGCACTCTTCAGGGTCTGTTGGTGGTGAGGACGACTCCCACAGGTGCTTACGAGTGGTTTATTAGTTCTCCTGTTTGTTTCAAGATGTTTCAGAACAAGAATCTGTTAGGAACCAGATAGAGTCTCAGGCCTGGAATGTTGGGATCTTGTTTTTGAAAAACCGTTGTAGAGCATGGATTGTCAGGCCCCCCCCTTGGTCAAGGGTGTGGACTCCGAGATTGCTCAGACCAAGGTCCCACATGGTTCACATTGCACCTTGCTCGCTCAGGAGCCCCCTCACGTAGGCAAGGATCCTCACGGAGGGGCATGGGGGTGGGGGGAGCCACGTCCTTACCTGCAGGTCTATGAATGGGTGGGTGGGGTGAACAAAGAGGAAAGGAAGGGTCAGCACTCAAAGAGGGCTCTTAAACTGGGGACTGAGGGCAGCCAAGAAATGCAGATTCCTGGCCCATGTGTTTGGTTTTGTGATTCATTAGGTCTGGGTTTGGAGCTGGGAATCACCATTTTGTTTTATTTTTTTCATTTTTTAAAGATTTTATTAGAGAGAGCAAGAGCACAAATGCACGAGCAGAGGGAGAGGGACAAGTAGACAACCCTGAGATCATGACCTGAGCCAGGGTCAGAGGCTTCACCGACTGAGCCACCAAGGTGCCCCATGGGAATCACCATTTTAAAGCAGCCCAGGTGATGATGAAGATTGAGTGGGTTAGACTTTCCCCGGAAGACTCCACCTGAGTGCACGTTCAGATGACTGTCCTGCCAAGTTGACGCCTTAAGGTCTGGGTGTGTGGGCGTGGCTGGGAAGGTGCTCCTGGAACAAAACGGCCCGAGCACAGCTATGAAGCAGGAGAGCTTTGGAGCCATGTACAGAAGCATCTACGGGTGAATTTGGCTGGAGCATTCAGTAAGCAAGAGGAATGTGATGGAGCGCGGCTCTCCAAGTGGGTCTGGGCCTGGCAGCCGCACCTGGGACCTTGTTCGCAAGGCAGCTCTAGGGGTCCCGCCACAGACCTGCTGAGTCACAGATGCCTCGGAGTGGGGGGAGCATCCTGTGTCTTCCTGAGCCCCTGGGAGGAAGGGGGTCCTGAGTGCTGGGCTAATTCAGTGGGCAGTGAGACCCCCGTCGCAGGACAAGAATCAGATTTCAGGAAGACTCATCCAACGGCACATGCTATGGAGAATAGAAATTTTGCTTTTCATCTTTATACAGAGAGAAATTTAATATAAAGTTACAGAATTACTCAAGTTAGGGAAAGATGACTAAGTCTTCATTTACTTCTTTTAAATTCTAGGAAGTGGGTGATAAATTATTTGAAACAGTAAAAAGATTATGGTATTATGAAAAAGTTAATTGTACTTAGACATTTTGTAATTTAAATTACTTTCTATTAACAGAAAACATTCTTGTCTAGTGAGAGGAAAAGAATACATTTATTTGTCAACAGAAATTGCAGACTTAGGAGCAAAAAATGTCAAACGGGATATGCACTTACAGAGGGGAAAGTGGTTTTCTGGATTGTTAGGCGAGAAGGGTTGTTTTTCAGATTTTAAAACTTAATAAAAATGCACACCTTTGAAATTAAAATCAGGTAAAATGGGACATCTTCTGAAACAAGGATAACCGTGATCCTGGAGTGTGGTGTTGAGAGTTGTAGGACGTAAAAACCGCAGGCAGGCAGGCCTGGTGAGGGAGTGGGCGTGGGGGCCAGAGGCCAACCGACGGCTGCCTTCCGTCAAAGCAGAGCGGGCCGTGAAATTCAAAGCGATCCTGGGTCTTCTTGCATTAAAAACACACTCCTTGGAACTGTGATCCATCCTCCTTTAAAGTGGAAATCTCCAGGGGCACCTCGGTGGCCCAGTGGGTCAAGTGTGGACTCTTGGTTTCGGCTCAGGTCATGATCTCAGGGTTGGGAGGTGGAGTCCGCTTGTCCCTGGTCGTCCTCCCCACTTGCACTCAAGCATGCTCCCTCGGTCGCGCGCGCTCTCTCTCAGATAAATAAATAAAATCTTAAAAATCCAGACTGGAAGTCGAGGAAAACCCTGGATTTTCAAGTGACTCCTGACACTTGATAGTCAACTGTTTGGAAGGGTGTGTCCCGCAAGGCCTGCCCCGGGGCAGGGCCTGAGTGGGGTTTTTCAGACCCGATTACTCTGGTGCTTATTACTCAGTACTACTGTTATGTCAGAATGCATGCGCGGGGGATTTTACGTGAAATCATGCCAGTATGTAGAATTTTAAATGGTGTATTTAATATTTCCTGAAATTACTAAAGATTATTTTTTAGGTTTTCACGCATTAAATAAAATTGTTGGATTCTATTTTTGTTTCTAAAAAATGGGATATGTATCATTGGTAACTATAATTGGCTATTTCCTTAATTGCACAGGGAGAAGACACCCATTATCAGAAAAAAAGATTATGCACTATATGTACCAGTTATGTAAATCCCTTGATCATATGCACAGGTATGCTCTTGGAGAATTGGCAGGTCTCAAATTGATAAAATGTATTAACATTCATTAAAAATTCAACATAAAAGAATTTGAATGAGACACAAATTAACTCTGTCCTTTTATATTGAATGCAGAAATGGAATATTTCACAGAGATGTAAAGCCAGAAAATATATTAATAAAGGTAAGAATTTCTATATTAAAAAAATGGTATCAGAAGAAAGGTAGAATAGAAAACCTTTTTGCCAGATAGGCTTTCAATCCCAGATAGTTGGGCACCATGTTTATTATGCTGCTGTTGTTTTCTCCCAGTTGGAAAAAGTGGTTTATTTAATAAGTGCCATTAACACAGCTGTACATCTGGAAGGAAATAATCTTAGGCACTCTTCTCTTACTATAGGCAAAAATAAACCCAGGAGCACCGGGCTGGCTCAGTCAATGGAGCATGCGACTCTTGATTTCAGGGTCATGAACTCAAGCCCCATGTTGGGTATAGACACTACTTAAAAAAATAATAGATAAATAAACTCCATTCATATTATCCCTTCAAACACTGTGCATGTGAAAGTAGAAGAGGCAGAATTTGTGCTCAGGGGTGTCCTAGTCCGCAGCCACGTCGACTGTACGTACTTGAAGCGCACAGCCTGCTACGTTTGGGCATACACACACGAAGCCGTCGTCACAGCCAAGCAAACAGACCTCTTGCTCCTGAAGGTTCCTCATGCTCCTTGGTCATCCCTCCTGTCCATTGTCCCCAGGCATTCGTTTGCACTTTCTAGAATGTTCTCTAAATGGCATTCTATAGTATGTGCTCTTTCTTGGTCTGGATTTTTCCCTCAGTGTCATCATTCTGACGTCCACATCGTAGTGTGAGTGCCACACCTTTTGAAGTTGTCCCACAGATCTTGGCTGTTTTTCTCTGTTTTTGCCATTATTTGTTGTCTCTGCATTTCAGCTTGGAAGTTTCTGTTGGCCCATCTTCCAGCGCTCTGGTTCTTTCCTCGGCTGTTTAGCCAGTGGATGAGCTTATCAAAGTCTTTTTTTATTTCCGTTACAGTGATTTTTACTTCTAGTGCTTCCTTTTGATTCTTCCTTAGAGCTCCGTCTCCCTGCTTGCATTTCCCATCTGAACTTTCCCTGAATTTTCCCATCATCTACTCTTTCCACTAGAGCCCTTAACAAATCACTCATAGTGATTTTAAATTCCGTGACTGGTAATTCCAAAATTCCTAAATCGTGCACATCTGAAACTGGTTCTGATGCTTGCTTTGTCTCTCAGACTCTTTTTCTCACCTTTTAACACACCTTACAATTTTGTTGGAGGTCCAACATGATGCACTGGGTAATAGGATCAGGTGGAAGGCCGTTGGAAGGAAGTTTCTCGACAGCCTGGCTAGGAAACGTGCTGCGACCAATGTTTGCTGCAGGTGTCGGTACCAGAGGCTCCAAATTTGTTGACAGCCTGGACGTTATTACTGAATGTGAGGGGTAAACAAAATGGAAGAGATATCCCGAAACGTGTCTCCCCGGTCTGTCTGACTTGCTCCAAAGAAGCCATGGCCCCCCAGACCCCCCAGCAGAGAACAAAGCTGCCAGCAGAGCTGGACAGCAGGGAAGTTAGAGACACAATGGGGCGAATGAACCATTACGGTATTTAATTCATTTGTAGACCCACGCTGTGACTTAAAATTTTCCAAAACCTGTAGACATTTGGAAATATTTGGAAGACATAGCCAGAATGTTTGTAAACGTGTCCCACGGAATAGAAATACCACTTCGTGATCTGCCAGAGGCACGAGCGGGTGCTTGTGAAGTAATTTGTATTTTATAAGCTAGTTTCCATGCTAGTAAATTTCCCGTTGGTGCATAAGTATTTGCAATGGTCTGTATTATAACAGCTGCTTGATGAGATGTCATTGGTCCCTGCAGCAGGATGTCCTGAAATTAGGGGACTTTGGCTCCTGCCGGAGCGTCTATTCCAAGCAGCCGTACACAGAGTACGTTTCCACCCGCTGGTATCGCGCCCCAGAGTGTCTCCTCACCGATGGCTTCTACACCTACAAAATGGACCTGTGGAGCGCGGGCTGTGTGTTCTACGAGATCGCCAGGTAGCGGGCCCGCGTCGTGTCTGAGAGCTCCTCGGTGCCGGCGGGCCCGCGCAGATGTCCTGAAGCCGGCCACACGGCGAGGCTCGGCCGACCTACCGCGTGGCTTCGTGCCAGGCCCTTCCTTTGCCAGACGGACTTTACGGTCATCCTGCCGGTGTGACTGTTTAACCTGACAGAACATGTACAGGCTTTCATTTTACTTTTCGTCAAATACTTTTCCTTGTTCGCTTGTCACAAGGTACAGGATAGTATCAGTTCCTTTCTTACCACGCCCGTAGGTCAGTGGGCCTCCCCGTTCGGCTTCATCAGTGAAACGATTGATTCGTGAGTTCAGGAACAGAGTAGAAACGTGCTTATTGCCACCTTGTGGGGCCTGCCATGGGGATGTGTGAGCAGTGCCCCTGCTCCTGGGATCTACCCAAAGAGAGAGAGTCTGTCAGGTAGGAAGTGCTGGTCACAAGCGTGAGGATGGGTCACCTGTGGCGCAGCTGGATTCTAGAAAGCCCCAAGTTTTAACCATCATCCCCGGCCTCCACACCCCCCAGCCTTTGCGCTTCACCGCCGGGTGGAGCAGGGGCCCAGGAGAAAGGGAGGTGGGCTTGCCCCACTCAGGGTGAGTCGGGTGTGGGGTTGAAGAGGCCCACAGAGGGGGTGGGCCGGCACTCGTCTGCTCGGAGTGCACTGTCAAGGACGAGCAGGTGAGGTTAGCGTGGGTGACATGCATCATAGGCGGGGACCCGGGTCGTCTGCTCTCGCCAGCTCAACTACCCACTTCATAAATACAGGCGTGCCTGTCCTTTAGGACACACCTATTGATAATCGACTTGTTATTTTTGGAAAGCTGAGTGGCACTTTCACTGACGCTTAAAGTACCAACAGACAATCCTTTCTGCGGTGCTAAAATCCCTAAGGCTGGTAAAGGACCTCAGTGTTGAGAATGTGATGGCTGGTGGTGTCTCACCAGAGTGTGGGCAGCCTGCGGGGGGTCTGCCACACACACCCTTGCCGCCCGGCCCCCCGTCTCAGAGCTGCTCCCTGCCTGCCTGTGCTTTCCTCGTCTTTCCTGTAGCCACGGACAAGGCTGCTTTCCTGCGCAGAGCTGCTCTTCTAAACCCTTCTTTGTGGCATGTCATGCAAATTGAATTTATTTATATAAGCTTAAAATCTTTCATCCACGATTCCAAAATCCATAAAAGCCCCCAAAACCAAAACATTTCTTGGACTTTGTCACCAAAACCAGACCCGACCCACCCTGAATTTTTGTTGGAAAACCTCACCTGTGACAGGAGACTTACAGGGGTGATGTGTCTCACTGTGGAGACCCCAGGGTGTACAGAGAGGAATGTGGCCATCTCTTAGAATGACACCCACCTGTTGGGAAAGGAGAAACAGGCCTGGGCCGAAGGGAGAACGGAAAGCCCATAGCTGCAAGGAGGACCATGGGTGGGATTGTGTCCTTGGGTTTCCATGTGAGCTAGCCGCCCAGCAGAGGGGGACGCTGGGATGAAGAGGCCATGGCCTCCCCTAACCACAGTCCTGTCCTGCTCTTCCAGTCTGCAGCCCCTCTTCCCTGGTGCCAATGAGCTGGACCAGATCTCAAAAATCCACGACGTCATCGGCACGCCTGCTGAGAAGACCCTCACCAAGTTCAAACAGTAAGTGCGGCGTGTGCCCAAGAGTCCCGTATGGACTTGCCCCCTGCCAGGGCTGGTGGCAGCAGCCAGCCGAGCGGAGCAGGCTGCGCCTCTCCTGCCCTTGTAGGCCCTCTGTCTGCTTGTGTCCTCGCTGCCGCTGAAGGGGCTGCAGGTTGGCCAGGGGGCCGGGGCTCTCGTCCCCCAGGGTTCTGCCAGGGGCGCTGTTCCTCCAGCGCCACAGAAGAGTTCAGATGGTCTTGCTGAGGGCCTGGCAGTCAGGTTTTGTCTTCCGAATATTTACCCAGGACTGAGAGACCTTTGGGCAGAGGAGGTTCCCACATATAGGCTGTGCGTGGTGAGGCGTTCGTGGGAGCGTCACCCAGCATTGCCAGCAACACGGACACCTCGACCACGACTGGTTAGGGTTTGGTTTTGGTCAGAGATGCAGCTGAATCTGGGAGCTGGGGCTTCTGAGGGAGAGCCCTGTGGGGTAGCGGGTGGGCAGCTCCTGGGCCCTCAGATGGCAAGGAGAGACAACAATTATCGAGTCTTCCTTTTCCTCCTTTGAAGCTTTATCTCTTTCTTCTCAGGTAAAAACGTGCTACTAGTCTTCTCAGGGGGACAGTCGTTCTCTCACATTGATAGTACAACAGGTCTCACGACCCCTGCCCCATTTTAAAAACAGACTTTAAATTTTAGAGCAGTTTCAGGTTCACAGCAAACTTTGTGCAAGGTACAGAGGCTTCCCGTAGACCAGCTGGGGGCCCGCACAGCCTCCCCATGTGACCCCCCGCGCCAGGGTGACGCATCGGTGACCATCCGTGAGCCCACTCTGACACTTTGTCACCCCGAGTCTGCAGTTCACGGGAGGGTCCCTCTGCTATCGTACCGTCTCTGGGTTTGGATGACCGTGTAGTCACACCCGTTCTGAGAGCGTAAACCGTCGTCAGTCAGGGCCCTGTTGAATCATGATGGTGGCTGGCCAAGTGCGCTCAATAATGGCGTGATCGTTTATTATCATTGGGCTTTTAATACAGGTCGAGAGCTATGAGTTTTGATTTTCCTTTTAAAAAGGGATCAGGAATACCTCTACTGACGGCCAGTTTGTCCTCGCAATGCCTCTCCCTCCTGCACGCAATGGTGGCCTATGATCCCGATGAGAGAATCAGCGCCCACCAGGCCCTGCAGCACCCCTACTTCCAAGGACAGAGGTGGGCTCCCGTGCAGCCCCGGGTGGTGGCAGGAGCTGGCCGTTGAGGCCTGGGGGGCACGAGCGGGGCTGGGTGGGTCCGGGAGCGGCCTATCCTGAACTTGGGTGCCCCCGAGATGTACCCCTCGTTCTTTTCTGGTGTAGCCTCCCAAAAGGAGGCGGTCAGTGGCCCGCGGCCGGGCATGAGGGCTCAGTGGCTGCTCTGAGGTTGAGCTGCTCGTGAGGCTCCAGTGGTCAAGACTCCAGGAGGGGCCTGTTGCACAGCAGTGACAGCAGGGTGAACTCGCTGTGGGTTGGGGGCACGTTGGTACCTGGCACGGGAGGAGCTGCCTAAGGGGCACTCGTGCCAGGGTGAGCGTGGCGGTGAGGCGGGGGCTGCGGGCGTGTGGCCGGGCAGTGCCCACATGGGATAGACCAGCCTGGGAAGGCGGAGAGGGACATGCAGGCATGCTGTGCATGTTCTCAGGGGAGCACGCCCTCTCTCCCCCTTCCCTGCAGGGCAGCTGAGAAGCAGGCTCTGGCCAGCCACAGAAAACCTTTCTTTCCAGAGCGCCCTGTGGCATCAGAACTGTTCAGTAACAGCTGGCAAATTTCAAAGAAGGACAGAAAGCAGGTACTGAGTGAAGTTAGTGAGCTGGAAATGGCCTTTGTAGGTGGGACTGGATGTCCTCAGGGGGCTCGTGTCTCTGCGGAGGACGCCCCCCATGGCAGGCCAGACTGCCCCACCCGCCTGAAAGGGGCGCCCATCAGCGAGGTCTGACCCTGCGCCCGCGATGTCTCTGAACTAGGACGCAGGGAGCCCGGCTCGATCGTTCCCGCCCCTTCTGTCCCGCTAGCCGAGGGGGAACGGCAGCGCCCCGTGTGCGCAGGCCAGGCCAGGAGAGGCGGGATTCTCCCACACACAGGTGCCAGGTTCTCTGCCAAAGCGCTTGGCAGCTGTCACCTCCCTGTGCCCTCCAGCTGACCCTAGCAGGGGGCACAGAGAAGCTAAGCTGGCCCGGGTGACCTGGTGTGCCAGTGGCAGGCCCCCACACCCCCACGTGCGCAGCCGGTCTCAGGGAGCGCTCGCCTGGGCACAGACTGCTTCGAAAACAGCAGCTTCCTTTTGCAGTCTTCTCACCCCTGAGCGCCCCAAGTGGTCCCCGCTGCTGTGCCCCACCAGCTCCACGTTCTGCGCTGACCGCGCGCTGTGCGGCGCTGTGCCCTTCTGTCACTCATCCCAGCATCAACTGCGTGTCACTTCGTGCTAGGAGCTGAGGTCACCGGTACATCTGCAGCCAGGCCGCCTGCCTGATGGCTCCATTCGGCTAAGAGGCTGAGCAGTTCAGACCCAATCTCCTGGTCTCTCCCCCCAGACCTTCTTTTCTCCCCCCTGCCTTCCCTTTAAGGGTAGAGGCAGCTCCCTTCCTGCTCTTCAGGCCCCAAAAGGTGACACACCAGCCCCACTTGAGCCTCCCTCACTTTGTCTCCCAACTGCTGTCTCTGCTCCGGCCTTCCCTCCGGTGAGACGTTTGTCTGACCGTGTCACTCCTGCCGGCACCCAGCACAGTCCCTGCGCATCTGGAGGGGCCACACGGGAAGCCTTCCCAGCCTTGAGGGCCATAAGGTCCCATCACAGCTGTCCTCTTGCCGTGGACGATCCGTAAATGAACAGTGGGGCTCTGTCCCAGTAAAACTTTGCACACTGCGATTTGAATTTCATGTAATTGTTACATGCCATGAAATGGTTTTCAGCTATTAAAAAAGGCAGGGTCCCTGGGTGGCTCAGGTGATTGAGTGTCCAACTCTTGGTTTTGGCTCCGACTGTGATCTTGGGGTTGTGGGATCGAGCCCTGTGTTGGGCTTTGGGCTCAGCAGGAAGTCTGCTGGAGATTCTCTCCACTCCCTCCCAAATAAATAAATAAATAAATAAAAAATTTAAAAAAAAGGTAAAGAAATTCTTAGCTCACCAGCCACACTGAAGCAAGAACATGGGCGGGTTTGGCCGACCTCCGGAGTTAAAGCAGGGGTGCCAGCACAGCCTTGGCCCGTGGAGCGCTGCTCTGACCGTCTCAGTGGCCTCCCTGGCGTCAGGCCAGGCTACAGCCAGCTGCCCTGTGGGGCAGACCCCGCATGAGACTCCAGTGTGAAGGCTCTGCCTCCCCTGGGGGGACGCTCCAGTGAGCAGCCACGTCACTTGGGTGGTGGGGATACCATCTAGTCACCGTATGGTCACAGCTCTTGGTCAAGTTCCATTAGGCGAAAGTCGTACAGAAGAGCCTCTTTTGTTTTTCCTAATTTCCGTAAAGGGGACACCATTATAGGTTCGACTGACCTGTGTTTTGTTTCAAGAAACAGTCCCTAAAGCCAGAGGAGGACCATCCCAAGAGACCAGGACCGGCCTACCTAATGGAACTGCCCAAACTGAAGCTTTCGGAAGGGACCAAACTGTCCTCGCACTCCAGCCCCGCACTGCGCTCCGTGCTCGGCCCGGGGGCCAACAGGAAAGTGCCGGTGCTGAGGCCCTTCAAGTGCGCTGGCGCCGACCAGAAGGTAGCCCGTCTTGCCAACTCCCCGTGGCCCGCGGCTCCTGGCCCGGCCCGCTGAGTGTCTGCTGTTTCCCTTAACAGACGGATGCGCAGAAGGACCTGAAGGCCAACCTGAAGCAGTACCGTCTGCCCACGATCGAGAGGAAGGGCGGGGGGTACTGAGCAGCCCGGCCGGCCGCCTGCCCGGAGCGTGAGAGCAGGTGTGGCCAGGCCGGGCCCCGCGGGTCGCCTCCGAGCCTCCGATGGAGGACCCTGGGAGAGGCCCTGCGTCCCCCGAGACACTGCCCTGCAGGCCAGCCGCGGCTGCGGGCGTCCTGAGAGCAGCTGTCCTGTATGTTCCAGTCGAATACATTTGTAAAACCACCTCGTTCTGGGGTTTTATTTCATTTTTGTAACCTGAGAATTGGGGGGCAGAGAATATTTTGTAATTTTTAAAAATCTGAGTCAAAACAGAAATCAGAATTCATATACTGTATGATTTAGGCTCGGTTTCACCACGGGCCCTACACGCCATGCCCCCTGCAGTACGTCACCAACAGTGTGAGGCACGTCACCGCTCACAGATTATGCTCCTGGAGTTTTATTAAAGAATAAGCTGTCGGTACAGTATTTTAATATTTTCTGAGTTACACGTGTCCTGACATGCATTTCTTTATTTTAGGTCTTGTGAGCATGTTTGGGGAAGTTATTTTGTTGGGAAGGCTTTGGTACAGCTCAATTTTGTGGCACGTGAAAAGCCAGTAAGGACTGAACAGAGGCTCGGCCTGGTTGCGCCATGGCCTCGGTGCCCCCAGGGAGCTGCAGCCGGACGAGGCGGCCAAGCACGAGGCTCGTCGGAGCGCCGGGCTTGCCTGCGGCCACCGGCCACCTCACATTAGCTCCGGAGGCCCAGCTTCACCTGTGAGTAGAGATGCTGCTTCCTGCCGGCGCTTTGCTCTGCTGCTGGCCCGCCTGCTGGCCAGACGCCAGACCCTCTGAGCCCCTTTTTGTCTTGGGATGTAGCGTAATGACACCTTCGTTTTCTCATCTTCACAAACTTACAATGTTAAGAAAAAGCAAATTTCCCAGGTTAGTTTTAGTCTTCTTGTTCCCTCTTTTGAGACAGATCTGTGACATTCTTCCACATGGTCTCCGGTGGCCACCATGTCTGAGCCACCTGCCAGGCGGTGAAGCAGAACCAGGAGTCCCAGGCCGGCCAGGCCGTGGGGTGGATGCAGCAGCCTGGGGAGGGGCAGGCGGGAGCCAGCGTTTCACAGGGGTGGGTGCGGGTGAGCGTGGGGCAGCATGGGTATGGGCCACACGGCGGCCCAGGAGCCCAAGAGGGGCAGATTCAGGACCAGAAAGAAGGTTTTGGGGGACCTTCGGAGCTGGGTGCGCATGAGGAGGGGCTGGGAAGAGCTTCCTCTGAGCCCATTTAACACCCTGGCGGGGTCTTCGGGAAGCCCTGTTGTGGCGGGGGTGGAGTGGGGGGGACATTGCGGGACAAGCAGGGCGCTGCTCTGCCCCCTCGGAGGATCTGGGAGTTCCGGGCCCCTGGGAGCTGAGGCAGGGAGAAGGCCGGAGCCGCGGGGTGCTGAGGCTCCACAGCAGGCAGGCTGGGGAGACAGGAGCCGGGGGAGACCGGAGCGGGCTCCTGGGATTGAAGGGGGCCCTGCATGGCCAGTGAGCCCACACTCGGAACCCAGGCAGGCGAGGCTGCCGGAGAACCAGGCCCGAGGGGCAGTGGCTCGGGGGGCATGCTCCTGTCCTCGAGGACTGGCTCTAAGGACATATTTAAGGACTGACAAGAATTTGTGTATTTAGGAAAACTGTTACCCCTTAAAGTGTATACAATTTGAGGGGGAAATCTTTAAAGTTCTCCCACACACCTTTCTGAGTAAGCAGATTTGTCCCTCCCCATGGAGGGCCTCTCTGGGACAGGACAGGCCCTTGGGGTGTGACCTGTCCACCAACTGAAGCTCTTTTGGCTTCACGTTGGTCTCTGGAATACAGGTGCTGTGAAACAGCCGGCTCGGAGCCGGGGGCCCAGCCACCCCAGGCCCCACAGCGGGCATGGCTGGTGCCTCATGGAGGAGCAGGTGGCACCGTGGCCACGCTCGCCCTCCCTGCACCCACCCACCCACGCTCAGCACGGAGCCGGTCACCGGGCAGCAAGAATGGCTCCGGCTCTGTGCCCGGCCTCTAGGCCCGGTGCTGGGCGTGGAAGGCCGCCTCCGCCTGCTGCCAGAGCCCTGGCGGGTCTCGGCTCACTGCAGACTGGAGGCCCGCGGAGCCTTTGCGGGCAAGGCTATTCCCGAGCACTGGAACTGTCGCCACAAAGCTCCCAAAGGGACCGGGGTCGAAGTCGTGCTCCCCCACCACCCTGTCAAGCTGGCTCACTGCACAGCGTTTCCTGAGCACGTGCCTGGTGCACCAGCCTCGCTCTTCACCCACTGGGCCCCCTGGGGCTCAGCCCGAGAGGGCTCGAGGCAGGGAGGCACCAGCACCCACAGCCCGGCTGCTCCCGGCGCCGAGGCTCAGCCTAGGGTGCTGGTCTGGGGGGTCCGGTTCTGACAGCACCTTAGCGTGTGGACCTGCCTGTGGAGTAGAAAACGCAGAGGCGACGCCACCCAAGTGACCTGGGCGCTGCTGCTCCCTGCCCCCCGGCGCTGAGGACTCCCCGGGGCCTGCCGTGTTTCCTCTGGTCCAGCCACGGGGCAGCCAGCAAGCTTGCGGCCTCCACGCCCCGGAGCCCCGGCCTCCTCTTGGCTTCCCTTAGACGTGTCCCCACGCAAGTAGCGTGTCTTCACCAGCCCCTACGTGTACGAAGGCTCCAGGCAACCAATAAAGGCAAATGCGAGTCATGCTGAGCCTTCCCTGGCTTCGGACGAGGTGACGGGCCCCAGGGCCGGCCGCGGGGCTGCGGCAGTTACAAGGCGGTCTGCTTTTGGAAGCCAACTCGGGCTTCTTGGCCAGGAGCCAACTGAAGGTACACGAGCCACAGATTTGTTCCTAGTACAGACGCATCGACAGCAAATCGGGGCCCGTCTGACGCTTCGCTCCGGAGCCAGGGTGAAGGGGAACGGCAGGGGGCTGAGCCGGGACTGTCCCCCTCGAGAGCTGTGGAAGCTGGGGAGCACAGCCGGGGCATCTGACTGAACCGAGCTTGAATTTTAACACACGTGCTGTTCTCGTGCCAGCCAGATTTCCACCTGTCACTTCACAGGAAAAGGAGACAGCCCCAGGGGGTCACAGGATGAACTCGGGACTCCGCAAAGGCGGCCTTTGCTGACCCGCAGCAGCACGTGGCCTCGTGTGTCCCTGGACCTGCGTGGCTGGGGTTTTGTGCCCCTGACAGTGTCTAGGAGCCAGCGCTTTGGTCACGGTGACAGAAAGACCATCGAGCACGTGCGGTTTTAATACGCAGGTCGTTTTGAATGTACACGATAAAAATTCTGACTCTTTCCCTTGAAACGACAGGGTGTCTGACTGTTTCCTGGCATTCGCCTCCCCCAGAGCGCCTGTCCCTGGGACTCGGGCTCCACAAGCTGCGGGAGCTTCGGGGGCCCGGCCTCTCCTCTGAGAAGCAGCCGCGGCCCGGCGCCGCCCGCACAGCAACCCCGAAAACAGTGCAGCTCTCGGAGGCCGTGCGCTTGATTTCCGGCCTCCGTTGTGGGGACAAGCCCCAGACTTAACGTGCTCGCTCGGAGAAGTGTGTTTCGGACACTTCGTGGTTTACAGTCACACCAGATAAAAATGCCTTCCTGGGGTACAGCTGCGGATGATGGTAGGAGTGACAGCCTTCTGCTGGGCGGTCCCTGCCACCGGGGAGTCCCCGAGTGTGGGCGGGACCTGCACTCAGAGCTGCTCCCGGGCTGGCCTCAACGTGACACCCATCCCGGGTGATCCCCGCAGCCGACAGAGCACGCTGGACTCTCCAGGGTCCGTGACACACGTGTGGTCATGTGTGGCCACGGGCTTTCAGCAACGACAGGCGCGCTCAGGGACTGCAAGCAGGGAGGAGAGAGGGGTTCGCTGGGCCGCACGCACAGGTGCCACCTCCCAATGGAGGCCGCAGACCATAAGCCACAGAACTCTCCAGATGAGCCCCGCTCGAGCAGCCTGTCCTAGTTTGAGCTTCCAGGAACAGGGTGGATAAAGGACGAATCATTTTATACCAAACTTTAATAGAACAAAAAGTTACATTAAAAATTGAGCCAACTTCACAGAAGATAAACAAATGGTATATTCAAGATAGTTTTAATATTAATTTTTTTCGTGAATTAGAAATATCACTCATAAATGATGGAAATTACTGGTGAAGTAACCATGTCCCCAGTAGCAGAAACACATCATTTATACGTATAAATACAGAGCTGACTGCCTTGAAAGCAATGGTATTAAAATAAATGTTAAGATTAAAAAGGGCATTTCCCACCCCGTAGGGCCGTGAGTCTGTGAGACCCGTATTTAAAGTAATTCCCTAATAGCATTCAACTATTTAAGTGCAAACAATTTGTAAAACTCTATGATTGCAGCATCCGTCTTCCTGAATGACAGATTTAAGTCAGAAAGCAACAACTTTCTTCATGAGTGCATTGCAGGTTGTCTCTGACCACCTATGTATAAAAACATCAGTGCAAAAACAGAGTGAAGTACTATTCGTAACACTTGAGTTTAAGGGGACTTTTTGTCCAAGAAATATTTTATTTTACACTATGTATATATGTATAGATTATTTATATATTTTTTATATATATAATATATATATGATATCAATTACACTGAACTTCTGAGTAAAAAGCAAGAAAATCCTCTTACTTTTTACTGCAGCTCCAAAATAATGATTTAAAAGTGGGAACAGCTTCTTTGGGTGAATGGCAGAGAGCACCCTTCCGAGCAGGCCCACGGGTCCTCGCACGTGACTCTGGGTGACCGCCGCCTCCGGCTAGTGTCCACGTTCCCATCTCCGTCTGTCGCTCCCTCAGGGTCGCGTCGGGGCGCGGGTTCTCAAGCGGGGGCGGGCCACTACACTACGGTTCCACCTGGAGAGCTGGCCTGGTTTTGGGATGACAACAAACCCTGCAAACAAAGCAGTTTACATTAATCCCGCAAAACGCGGGGCAGCCAAGAAAGCCACACTCATCCTTTGCCAGAGGTTCACATGACCACAGTTAGATTTCTGTCGGATTGTTAGCCACTGTTTGAACAAATCCTCCATTTCTCGTCTACTTAATTCTCATCCATGTCACTGTGTGACAGTCCCAGCAGATCAGGGTCCGCTGGAGCCGGCCCCGGCCTGGGTGTCCTACAGAGGGCAGGGCTGGCCTGGGGAGCAGCAGGCGGCCTCTCGGGGCCTGGGCTCCTCGGGACATCGTGAGCCCGAAGGCGAGGGGCAGCTGGCCAGCGGCCAGTCGCCACCTTCCCCAGAGGCCGCTGCTCAGGACCACGGTGAGGCCCCAGGAGAGCTCGGCCCTGGCTCGCATAGCAGCGGCCTGGAGCAGCTCACGACGCTGCCCGGGGACCTCATGCCCCGGCCCCACAGCGGGTCCCCACAGCGGGTCGGCCGCCACAGACAGGCTAAGCCAACGCCGCCGCGTCGCACACCCTGGACCCGTGTGGGTGCAGAGGCGAGGGGGCCACGCGCCGCCGCCACGCAGCTCTGCCCACACCTGCTGGCGGGGTGGGGGTGGGCTGGGAGACTCGCTGTCCCCCGCGATGCCTTCTCCCTCGCTTCTCACAAGTGGCAGCTGTTCATCTAGTCGCGATCAGGAAGCCAAGAGCAAAGGGAGTGTCACCCGAACCCCTGCTCTGAATCTACAGGAGCTCCTTCCCTGGGATCCAGGAGCTGCCCCCGGAAAGGAGCACAACCTGGGCAACTTCCACCGTGAAGCGCCCCGTTTCCCACGCATAGCCCTCGGGGGCCGCCCCGCAGACCCGACGCCGGGCCCCCTGCCTCCCTGGGTGGAAGCAGCAGCCCACCAAGGGAGGGGAGCCGTGGGCCCGTCCCTCCTCCCGGCCTCTACGGAGCTGCAGGGAGGCCGGCAAGGTCAGACTCCACTTCCACGGTGACAGTCGGTGACAGTCCGGAGTGAAGAAGCCTTTATCACAAGAGCTCTGCCACCACAATCAAGGTTTCGGGGGTTCGGATTACAGAAAGTGGTTTCCAGGAGCTCTGGGATGTCCAGGAGCAGTGCCAAGTCTACAAAATGAAGAGGTCCCTTTTCTCCCCAAATGAGAGGAGGACTCTGCTCCTGCCGCTGAAGGGGGAGTGGAGACCCAGCCTGGGGACAGAGCCCCAGCCCCACGCAGCGCTCCAGAGGACGGTGACCCGAGGCGCCCACAGTTATTTAAAGACTCAGGACAGGGGCACCTGAGTGGCTCAGCCGTTAAGCGTCTGCCTTCGGCTCAGGTCATGATCCCAGCATTCGGGGATCGAGTCCCGCGTCGGGCTCCCTGCTCGGCGGGAAGCGTGCTTCTCCCTCTCCCACTCCCCCTGCTTGTGTTCCCTCTCTCGCTGCCTCTCTCTCTGTCAAATAAATAAAATCTTAAAAAAAAAATAGGACACAGAAAGGCACTCCTCCCCCCATCCCAGACCAGCCTTGTCTAGCACGAGGACAAGGCAAGCCACGTGTGAAATTTAAAATTCTAGAAGCACATTTAACAATTAAGAAAAAAGGTGACATTAGTCCTAATATATTCAACTCAATATATCCCATATTACCATTTCAACAGGTAGAGTATGCAAATTATTAATGACTTATTTTACGTCACTTTTTCATAGCAGCCTTGAGGGATGCTGTGCCGCACGTCTGGATTTGGCCCCGTTCCGGTGCTCCGAGGCTGCAGTGGCCGGGCCGGCCGCCCAGCCCAGCCCTTCCCTGCCCTAGACCGTCTCCGACCCCGAGTGTGCCGGCCGCGGAGGACTTGGCCCCTCTCCTGCGGCCGGCCGAGGGTGGGTGCCGAGGCTCAGAGCGTCAGCAGGGGCACCCTGAAATGGCACCCCATCCTCGGGCTCCGGGGGGAGGCGCTCTCCTACACAAACTCGCTCATCCTCCCGCTTCTGTTGGCTGAAGCCTCCACCCCCCCAAGAACCACCTCCCCGCTGGCCTACTGTCCGCGTGAGGCCAGGTTCACAGATCACAAAGGTCACCTAAGCAAGCAACCACCTCAGACCCACCTTTCCCTCAGCTTCTGCCGTCCACACTCACATGAACCCCCAACGGCCAGATGCCCAAGGAAGCGCAGGGTCTGGGTAACAGGGTTAGCCCTTCTGGCGTCAACCGCGGTGAACACCTGCGTACGAACCTGCGTACGAACGGGCGCTGGGCGGCGGTGACGCCTGGGATCCACGCCCGGGCGCCGCCCCTCGGGCACCGAGCCGGGAAGCGGCCTGGGAGCCAGCCTGGCGTGGGGGGAAACCCGAGGGCTCGGGTGGGGGGCCTCTCTGCCAGAGCAAAGGAACAAGGGACAGAACGGCGGAAGCGCGTCCAACAGCGGGCCTCCAGCGACCCGGCACCAAGCGGACACGCCCCACCGAGGGGCCCCGCGGGGGCACGAACCCCAGGGCGCGGGTGCCTCCGGCGTGCGGGTGAGCATCTGGGAAGTTCCCAGGAAGCGAGGAGCGTCAGCCACAGGTCCGCGGCGGGCGAGGAGGGCCGTCTAGGACGGACGCCCGGCGCCAGCAGGCGAGGCCCCGCCTGGCCTGGCGCGGTCAGCGGGATGTCGACCCCACCGGTTCCCTTCCTGGAGCTGGAACCGGCTTTGCGGTGATGGACCGTGGACGCTTCGGGGGAAATGCTGCCGTCCAAACAAATTCAATGTCAAGTCCCCTTAGCTCTATAAGCTGTGCTTTCTTTTAAAGGTTACTGCGGGACAGAGAGAGACGGCAACACGCACAGGCCCCCATCGAAGACTTGAGACCGCCGTGGTGAGGAAGCCCGCGGACAGGTCTGGGGCCCAGCTGCGGCCCGGGCTGCCTGCTCCGAGGCAGGCGTGCTGTCTGACTGCGTCCTCCGTGGTTACACTCGGGGAGGAAGGAGCAAAGGACGGGCCCGGGCTGATGAAGAGTCGTGCCCGCCTGGCCCGCACGCCGCCACCCTCGCGGAGTCCAGCTGTCCTCAGCGCTGTGGGGACTGCTGGTCTGCCCGCCAGACACCGCACGGGGCTGCGCCAACACCAATCCCCCGAGACGCTGGGAATCCGCCTAATAGCCTATTAGGCCCCCGGGGGGAAGCTATTACCGGACGAGGGACGATTCCTGAATCTAATATTTAATAAGCCGTTCTGTTCTCACCAGAGTTGCCATTTTATTCCTGCTAGAGATTCCATTTGAAAATTAAATAAAATACTCCAGCTCTTGGTCACGCGGAGACTAAGAGGCAAATGTCATTTGTAAAGCCATGTCCCTTTAGAGATGGCCTGGAGACGGTGAGATCTCGGCTGGCTAACTTCCTCCAGGAGTTTCCAGCCGTGGAGGCGCCTTCCCTCACCCGCCGCGGGGGCCTCACCGCTCACAGGACGCCTGGCGGGGCCCAGGCCCCGGAGCACACGAGCCGGGGTGGGAGGCGGGCAGAGCAGGCCTCGGCTCCCCACCCTGCCCCAGACCCACTGCTCGCTTAGGGCCTGGGGCCTGGGCTCCTGCGGGGTGGCCTCGACTTGCCCAACGACACGTTACATTTCCCCAGAGAGGCCCCTCAGCCTGGTCTCTGACCAGAGAAGTCACCGGGGAAAAACGACGCTCTTGTCAGACATCCGGGACAAAGGCTTTCTCGGGCACAAGCGCGTAAGGGCGGCTCTGAGACGGGTGCCTGGAGGCAAAGCACAGCCTCTTCTTGTCAGGGCCCACGTCCTGCGGCAGGGGGAGGGGACCCTCTTGTGTCTCCCTGAAGCCCCTCTGGCTGGAGTCGCCTCCAGAGCGGCCCACCCACGGTGAGAGGCTGGTTTGGAGGCCGCCGACTCGAGAGGAGGGGACGGGACTGAGCGCCTCCGGAGGCCCCGCCCCTTTCAGGACCCACGGGTCCAGATTCAACTCTTTCAACAGGCAGCCACACACAGAAGGACGGACCGAGAGTATTTTTTCAAAGCACAAACTATTTTTAAAAGATTAAAATGTGTGTGTCTTTTTAAACTTGCTGTCAATCTAGTAGTGTTGCGGGCTTAAAATCTACTCCAGGCTAAGAACACACGACCGTTCCCGTGGCGGCAGAGCCCAGGGGGCCCCGTGAGGGCGGCATCGGACACCGTCTCTTCTGCTTTGGCAGCTTAGCGTCAGAGGCTAAGGGCACACACTTCGCCCTGGAGGCTCGGGGGGCCGGTCCGGTCAGGAAGGTGCTGGGGTGCACCCCCTGAGACCATGAGAGGCAGCCAGGAGGGAGCTTCCCGAGGCCCTGCCAGCCCCTAGCTCCAGGTCCAAACATCTCCCGTCAAGCAGGAGCACCAGGGCCTGACCAGGGCTAGGTCGTGCGTTGGCCTCTCACAGCCTCCGGGGACCCTGCAGATCGAGGCTGGCATCCCGGCCTTGAGGCATTCAGGGTCGGAGACGTCAGGGTGCTGCGGAGAGTGAGGGGACACTTCACAGCAGGACAGTATGAATGGCCAACTCTTCCCACCCTCAGTGGGCCTTCCCGCACTGCCCTCTCTGCAGCGGGGCCTCGGGGCCTGGTGTCTAAGGCCCGGCCTCCACGGTGGTGATGAGGCCTCCAGCACGCCCCAGCACGCCGTTCAAGACCAGGAGGAGGAAAGCAAGGAACCCCCCCAGGACAAGAGCTCCTACAGAAGCCGGCAGGCGTCCCCACACCACCAGCTGCTGGCTGGGTGGCTGAAGAGGACGTCGGAGGCCGGGCGTGCGGGGCACCAAGGCCAGCTGGCAGCCCAGGACGCCTTCAGAGCGTCGGCACTGCCGTTCATGGGGCCTCCGCCCAGCTCTGCTGAAGGTCCACCAACCGCCCTTGGGCGGCCGGGAGTCAGAGCAGACGAGGGCCACACACAGCCGGTGCCTCCGATACAACCGAGGTTTCCTTTAGTGCGCGTCTCCTTAGGAGAACTCCGAGCGGGCAGCAGAGGGAGAAATGCCCGCGGCTCCTTGCTCTGTAAACATCAACGAGGCCATACTTTTATAGCATTTACAAGTGTTCTTTTTTGGTTCATTCAGACTTTCGTGAAGCCACCTGGGAAACTACCACAAACTGTCTACGTGCACAGTTCATTCGCTCGTGTTTATTTCACATCCGGGTACAAAGGGCTGCCCCCCCACCGCGTGCGTGAGTCTCGAGCTGTGACAGTGACAACAGAACAGCCAAAAACCAAGACAGTGAAACAGAAACATGATTTTCTTAAAATGATAAATTAATAATACTGATATTAAAGCTTCACTAATTAGTGTAACAGTTATAAGAACTTAATTTATCAACATTTCATATTAGGAAGGCTATCAAATTTATTCATCAAGAAATTAGATGAAAATGTAAAAAAAGAAACATATTTTACTTTTGATTTTCATTAAGGGTAAATAATCATACAATTTTATACAACGTCACCTAACAGAGCAGTCTTTACTAAACTTAGGTATACAGAAATTAAAAATGCAGGAAATGTTTCCTCTTACACTTTGAAGTGGAGAGCAGCAGTGCGAGCACAACACGGAGTCATGTCAGAGGTGCAGCAACAAACCAGAGCTAATACCTGGGGGGCTGTCCCCTCCACGGGGGGGAAGCATTTTCACACAGCTTTGAATCTGGGCTCTGAACACGAGTGCTTTTCGATGTGAGCCCCAGACTCCACTCTCTGGACTGCTGTCTGCGCTCACAGGCCATCCCTGGGGTCACGGAGCTGCGCCCCTTGATGACCCAAACCGATGGCAGTCCCCGCAGCCCACCGCGACAGGCGTGCTGGACAAGGAGGGCCTCGCTGCCCAGTCCCTTCCGTCTTCCCAGGATGGCTGACACCGCCAGGTTCCTTATCAGGCCCACCACACACGTGCAGGGGTTCTCCGCTGCGGAAGGAAACCCCAACAGTGGACACACCCAGCAGCACGGGCAAGTCAACAGGGGCCATCGGCCGGCTGGTCTCAGCCGAGCCCTCGGGCGCAGAAGGGATGCTGTGCTCCGTGCGTCTCTCCCGGAAAAGCTAGCCGGACTCTGCTTCTAGATCTTCCTCGGACAGTCAGGTACACAAGGTGGCATCTGGGTTTCCCAAAGGATTCCTTCTCCAGCCCTCCCTGACCCTGTGGCCTTTCTCCTCACACTTTGAGCTTCCCCAAGAAAAAACCCGAACAGCTCCCTGCCCAGGCTGGAGGTGCGGAGAGCCCTGTGTGCAGGTGAAGATGTCTGATAAAGCCGCTTCAGCAACTTCTGCACTGACTCAACACCTGACGGGGTCTTACAATTCAAGATGCACCACAAGGAAGTGGGGGACCTGGGGGAACTTGTCAGCTAGGACTTGGGTGTTAGGCCAAACAGTGAAGGAGAACACCTGAGTCCCACCGGGACATGGGCGCATGCCCATAAAGACAGGTAAGTTTCGTGACGTTTTGTTCCTCGTGGCTTCTGAGTGGCCGGGGCGTTAATCGTGGTGACAGCTTACTTCTGCTTTCCACTCCTCCCCTGTCCTGTCCTAGGTATTCATCCTCAGTCCCAAGGCTATGGCTCACAGAACACTTCCAAAATGCTCTAGAAGGGTCAATCAGCACAAAAGACAAAATTAAGATTCTTTACCACTATTTAAGTGCATTTAGAACCCAAGGTTACCGATTATTTTTAAAGAGTCTGCCTACTCCCTCTTACACATTTGCTTTTAAAAGAAGGCAGGATTTTCCAAAGGCTTCCTTCTCCAGCCCTCTCGGATTTTAATCCCCCTGCCCCTGAGGAAGAGGAGAAGCTCAGAGAAAGGCTGGGGTTGTCCGAAGTCCCAGGCGGGCAGGCCAGGTGGGGAGGACCGCCACTGCGTGGCCGTGCTCTCCGAGGGCTCGGGTCCCTGCACGCAGACCGGGAGGGAGGTGGGTTCAAGAGCCACCCTAAGCTGCTTCTGTCTGTGCCTTTCTTCCGTGCACAGCAGACAGGCTGTGCCGGCCGAGCAGGAACAGCCTCCTCTTGCCAACAGCTGTTTTCTTCCAGAGGTTAAGTTAGAAAAGATATTCTTGCTCAGGATAACACTGAAGTGAGAACACCATGAACAGTTTCAATGAGGAAGCTCAAAGTGTGGTGAGGAAACTAGAAAAGCGCTCCCCAGATATGCCCTCATGGCCTCTGTGGAAGCCGCCTGGCCCCGGGCCTTCCGCACCTGAGGCCAGCACCTTGGGGCGGGGGGTCCCCTCTCCATGTCCCAGGGCTGCAGGAGCCTCTGCCGGAAGCCAGTCGGAGAGAGGGCCCGCCCGCCCCTCCAGTGCCTCTCTTCTCCTAGAGCTCTGGGCAGCTCTAGTCCTGGTCTCGGAGAACGCCTTGCATTCTGTCCTCCTAACTGCGGGACAGGTGCCCTGCTGGCTGTCAAAGAAACGGGGCGGGCGTCAGAAGGGCCGCCGTGCAGCCCCTCCCCAGCACCTGACACCCAGCAACGGGCCCAGAGGGGACCGGACAGACGTTAAGGATACGCTCACCAGCAGAAACGGGAAGAACGAGATGGTGACCAAGCCCCAAATCCCAAACTGTGACATGACCATGGTTTTTAAAACTGGGGGGTGGGGGGGGAGGGGGCGGAGAGAGACACCATGGGCTTCTGTCAGCACATTTCAGAGCTTGATTTTAGGGGAACAGGACTCTCCTCCTCTTGCCCCCCCCCCTTTCTGGCAGCGCGCTCGCGGCGGGGCGGAGGGCGCCCGAGGGTGAAAGGACTCAGGCCGCACCACAGCTTTCCCGGCGGCAGCGTGGGGCGCGGCGCAGTCAGGACCGGAGGTCGCGAGATGCCTCCCCACGAAGGCTGCTTACCCGGGGCCGGCCCCTCGGCCCGGGCCCCACACCAAGTCCGGAATTTGGAAACTGCACACGCAGTGCCTCAGAAGAACTACGCGGGTGCACAAAACTGCGCCGAGCTCCGGAGCGCCGGCTCCGATCCTCCCCATCTGACGTCCGGATTCACCTCCGGGGTGGAAACCGCCCACAGGGGCGGCCGTCCGGCTGCCTCAGGCCAGTTAACACTTAGGAACAAAGGACCACATCTGAACCGTAAACAGGACATTAACATATACCAATGTGTCAGGCAGAAATGAGGCCAGCACGGTGGGCAGAGTGGGCTGGGGTGGGGGGGAGAGCAGGCCGGGGGAAGTGGGGTCTGGCCTTCCCGGAGGGCTGCGGCTCCGTCCCCAGGGCTGCACGCAGCAGAGAAGCCAGGAGCCTCGTGTCCACTCGGCTGCATCGCACCCACTCCTCAGAGTGCGAACGGTCAGCATCTCCTCCGTCCAATGACAAAGGCGTGCAAAACAGAGAACCACCGAGATGACCGAAGTAAGTGAACGCATCAGATAACCGGCATCTTGACATAAAAGCTGTAGGTATCTCCGCCTGCGTGAAACTGGCGTTCAAACTCCCCACACGGCCGAGAAGGACCACAGGCCCAGAGCCGCACCGGCCGGCAGAGGTGTGAGTATGTTAGGGCAGTTCCAACTGTTGATGGCTATGCCGGGGACCCAGTGTGAGTGCTGTGTTGTGCGTGGATAGTGTATGTGGGTGGGGGGGGGGGGGGGGTGTCTGTCAGTCTCCACAAAACAAGGCCGAAGAGTCTGTCCCAGGGCTACAGTCGTACCTTTTTGACCAAAAACAGCATCACCAACAACAAAAAACCCACAGTAAACCGCAAAAGAAACCAAAACCTCCTTTCCCTTGTTGGAAAAAAACATAAGCAAAGCGCATCCAACGTAAAAGTTCTTGGCTTATGTGGCAAGAGGCACTTCTGACCCCTGCTGCGGGCGTCCTCGGCCCGCGGCTCCCGGGAGCTGGCCAGGCTCGGAGGAAGGTGGGCATTGTACTCAGTGCACCGAATCTCAATCAAAGTGCTACAAACTGCTTCTTTGAAAAAAGATGTTTATTAAACAATTTTAATTGTCATAAAATGACTAAAATGGGTTTTAAAAATTAAGGCTCTTCTCTTTCTGTGGATTGCCAGAACAATGTAAAAATAATATCAATCAACCCTGCTGAATGCTTTGTTCCTAAAGTTAAATTTCATAGATTCCTAAACATTTTATGATTACGATAAAAACTGGACTAGAAATGACAATTAATGGCCGTCCGTACTGAACACGCACTCTGATCAGGTGTACAACATTCTAATTGAGTAGTTAAGCAAAATATTCCAGTTAAAGCAGAAATTTTAATTTTAGCATTTTAAAGTCATTGTTTCCCCACACTGTCATGAGTTTCCTAAGTCGAAATAGTCTAATACAGGAGCGCTAACCTTGGGACTGTATCTACTCCCAGGAGGGTGACTGACTTGGCTGGCAATTAGTTTGATTATATTTTTTTTTAAACGTTCTAAGTTGAATTATCAAATGATTCAGAATTACATGGCATGCAGTATCCAAAATTATGGCTCTGATGCATTTAGATTTACATTAAGAGTAAGAAGTGCCATTCACATTCATTGTACACCCACCCCTCCCGCAAGAAAAAATCACTACCTATCCAAGTTCTAGATCTGGTGCAGCATTAAGGGTTAAAACTTACCACTTTACCAGGCCTTCCCCATGTGCAAATAAATCCCTCCTGACAAGCAGTGACTATACAGTCTTCAAGAAAAATTAACACAGTCAGTCTTTCATGTGCTATCTTTTTACAGATGAGCGGCTCTAACAAGGGAACGTCTTCCATCCGAGGACACAGGGGTGTGCCCAGGGTTTTAGCTGGGTCCGTTTTGGTTTTAGTAACGAGGTTCAGTTTATCGCTGCTCTTGCTAGAAATGTGTCCCATGCTATGGTTTCGCTTGTGGTCTTTCTCATGGTGCCTGTCCTTCCGGTCGTGCAGGGAGAGCGTCGCGAATTTGCTGACCCCAGAAGCGATGGCGCCGTCGGCCACGCTGCTCTTGCTACCGGCGTTGGAGACGGTGGAATGGGGGAGGCTGTTGGAGCGGGGCAGGGGCGGGGGCGCGGAGTTGCCCGGCGTCGTGACACTGTTCCCCGTGCTGCCGGCAGGAGGGCTCGTGGCGTTCATGACATTTGTGTGTGTCCTTGCTCTCGAGAGGGGCTGGTGAGGGAAAAGGATGTCTTCCGTCAGGTCCCAGAGGCAGAGCTGTGTGTCCTGGCCCACCGAGCCGAACCGGTACGTCACACTGACGGGGCGGCTCTCAGCAGAGTTCCGTTTGGACAGCCTGGACTGTGTACTGTTCGCCCGGTCTCGGCCAAAATGAAGAAGGTCCTGGAAGTCCTCGTCACTGCCACTAAACTCCATGGGGTCGCTTTCTTCCACGCTCGTGGTATAGGGGTCAAACGCGACCACACTGACCCAGGATTTGTGCCCGTGGCCTCGAGCGATCACTCGGCAGTCTCCGAAAGACCAGACGGTCACCAGGTCGTCCTCGCCGCCCGTCACGACGTACTTGCCGTCCGGGCTCCAGCACACACACAGCAAGCCCCCGAAGTAGCTCTTCATCGTGCCGCGCAGCTCCACCGAGTCAAAGTTGAACACCCGCAGAAACCCGTCCTGGCTCACGCAGGCCAAGAACTTGCCATCTGGGGAGAAAGCAAACTCGTTGAGGGCCCCCTCGCCCACTGTCCACTTAAGGAGAGGGTTCCTCGTGGATTTGCTCTTGCAAGTGTGTACGGCAAAGCTCTCGCCCTGCTTCAGAAGCTGGTAGTGGGGGGCTGTGGTGCCACAAGTGTGCTCCACGTTATACAAGTACATGCTCCCACTCGCATGGGCTACTAGGAAAAGGCTTTCCGAACCGGGAACCCATTTGACACAGGTTACGCGTGACTTGTCTATTAGTCTCTGTGAAGACAAAGGAGAACAAATTATCACAATGGAGAAGCTTTAAAGGTCTACTTTTCCAGCAAGAAACTTGTCTGCTTCTCGGTGAGAAGGGAAGAGTCCATCCAGGCACTGCACACTCTATCCCGTGGTCAGCCAAGCCAGCGAAGAGCATGTGGGCCCCTTGCAGAATTACCTTCTAGAAGTGCACGTGGGTGTCAGGCACTGGCCTTCGCCGCGGAGTCAGTCACTCACCACACACCGCTGAGGCCCGCTAAGTGCCGGACACCGCGCCGGGGCAGGGCAGGGGGGCGCCAGCCCCCGGCAACCCTCCTCTCTCCCGCCAGGAGCATCTGAACGCGCGCCTTCCTGGCCCCTACACACAGCACCCTCTCTACGAAGACCCCCGGGGAAGCCACTCTGCCCCCTGGCTTCTCTGCACTTTAGTCCCGTGAGTCGCGCGCTGTCTACGCCTGCCCCTCTGCTTGGCGGCTCCAGGGTGGGGGACGCAGCGTGCAGCCGCTGGCAGCAGCGCGCGTACCAGGCTCCCCGTCAGCCCCGGCTCACTGAGACTCCTCACTCACATTCGCTGTCCTGTGTGCCCCTTTAAAAGCAATTCCTCCAGATCTTCTTTGGAACAAGGTGATGTTTAAAGAAATAAACAGACAACTGATTCGGGAGCATGTGCCTATTACTGCCGCTCCAGCCACGCTAATTCCTGCTCAGCTGACCAGGGTTCCTTTCACAGGCACAGATCAGGAGTCTCGCCTTTAGAACCGAAAGACCAAAGTGAAACCACCTGAAGACACAACACGTGCGCAGCCCTGCTTGCAGACCCGGCCGTGGGGCTCCCCGGCACGGCAGCTCCCACCTGGGTGCCCCGCGGGAGGGTGCCTGGTCCCAAAGCACGTCACCGGAAGCCAACCAGAAGCTCCCAACCCTCCCAAGTCTTTAGAAACTCCTCCTGCCGAACCTTCTCCGAGGCCACGTGCCCAGGAACCGGCTGCCTCAGGAGCCGGCGGACTCCGGGTGAGTTGAACACTATCACTTCCCCTCCCTGGTTGGGACTCCTGGCCCAGCCTCGAGGCCCCGGGGCACCGACACGAACCTCCCTGCCCCGCCGTCGGCTCTGCGCACCTGTGCGGAGTGTGCGGCATCTTTGCAGAAAAGCACAGGACATGAAATCACTTGGGTTTTTCAGAGAAGAGATGCACGGACTGAGCAAGCTGCAGAACGGCAGGCCCCGGCCAGGGACACGAAGGGCGGCTGGCCCCGCACAGCACGCAGGGCCCGGGGCGGGCAGAGGTTCCGCAGCAGGTGATACGGACTACTGCCCCAGACGCCGGAGCCACAGGGCGGCACCGCCGACCTCTGAAGTCAACAGAGACACGTGAGCTGGCCTTGGGCACACAGCCAACGTTTTCATCCCCTGCCTCCTTCCCATCCTACCTCTAAAAGGCCCCTGACCTGCACCAATGCCAACAACCTAAAAGCCCAGTGACCACTCTGGCAGGGTTCCCACGAGGCCTGCACTGCTTCTTCCTTAAAAGGTTACAGAGGTAACTCGCAAGGCCAGATCAGGGCTTTCATCCTGGGGGGAGGGCCCACCCCCATCTGTCGGACCATTCTGTCCCCGCCGGGCCCAGGCTGCCCAGCCGACCTCGGGCCACCATGGCTCACCGGCATCGGGGGCGGCCTGGTCAGGCGGCGACACCGCTACCTCGCACTGGCAGCCAAACCCGTGGCTCTCGGTTCCTGCCCCTCACATGTCACCGCAACCAGACAGATCGCGGTCTGGCCAGGAGAACACCACTGCCACTCCATCCTGTGTGGAAATTTTTAAGGACAAACCACTATGCTTAGGAGAAAATTTTATTTTTGGCTTAAAGAGATACAACAAAATAATTTCATTAGGCCCCGAAATTGTAATACTGTCAAGTAAACAGAGTCTAGTTCCGCAACTCAGACGTGAAGACAAAGAATGACAGCACTGTTGTTAAAATAAACGCCACTGGGAAACAAAACACACTTAGAACTTCATTCCCTATGAAACAGGTGCATCAAGACGACTGAAAGTAGATCTGTGGATGTAACTTGTGGACGGACAGCAGTGCGGGCAGCCGCAAACCCCAGCGAGAAAGGCGCCGGGACCCGGCTCGGCCCCCGGCTCGGCCCCGGCAGATCGTGCGCCCCGGTGTGGCCAAAGCCTCGGCGTCGGGCGGCGCTACCCGGGGGTGCCCCCAGGGCTGGGGCACGAGGCACACACGCTGCGCCAGCAGTGCTCACCTCCCGTCGGAGGCTCGACTCTGCGTGCCGGGCACTGGGCCAGGGGCTCTGCACACGGGCTCTTTAACCTCAAAAGGACCCGCAAGGCCCGCTTCTGTTTTGTCTGAGGCGGCAGTCTATTCATCATTCACAGAAAAGCGTGCGGGGGAGAGCTCACTCGCACCCCTTTCCTCCCTTCCAGATCACCTGTCCCCGGAGTCACCAGCGTGAAGCTACCTGTCTCTCCCTCCAGAGTGTCTCCGTCCACGGGCAAGGCACCACAGAGCACCGAGGCACCGAGCGCCCTGCTGCGGCTCACTCAGTCACGCATCCGCAGCTGTCCGCACGGGCACCCACACCGCTTCCCCGTTCTTCTCTAAAGCTGCAGAGTTTCCCTGCCATGGATGGGAACGCGGTCATCTGTTTTAGAAGTCCCCACCGCCGGCCATTTCCGTAGCAATGACCGACCTCGCGCACACGGCAGATTTCACGCGTACACGTACCCTGCAGGATGAACTCCCGGGAACACAGCCGGGGCAAAAGGTACCTACATCTTAATTTTTATAGATATTGCTAAATTACCACCCACGGAGGACAGAACACTCAATTCTCAGCAATGTAAGAGCACCCGCTTCCCCCTAGCAAGGTAGATATAATCACCATATTACCACCAGGAAACAGAGGCTCCGAGAGGCCAGGAAACTCACCTGCAGCCCCACTCCTTCACCCTCACCCACCCGCTCGCTCATCATTCCTTCATTCTTTCTCGAATGCATTAATGCCAAGTGCTGATACAGCACTGATTAAAACGGACAGGCATCCGCATCCAAGCGAGGAGAAGACAGTGAAATCTGCAAGATCGGGGGTGACAAGAGCTGTGGAGAAGAACCAACCAGGGGGAGAAGGCACAGTGCTGACGGGGGAGGAGGCTGAGCGCCTTCAATCTCGGGCGGGAAGGCCTAGTGAGAGTCCTCGGATGGCAAGGGCTGGCTGAGCGGGCTGACAGCATGCAGCGGGCAGGCCAAGAGCACGTGGGGAAGAGCATCCTCCCAGAGGGAACCACAGCTGCAAGGTGCTGAGGCAGGAGCAAACCCAGCACCGGGCATCCCAGAGAAAGAAGGGAGACAGAGCAGGCAGCACAGACTGGCCAAGGTGGGGCTGCCATCTCCTGCGCCACCGAGAGACATCAAACCAAGGCCAGGGCCACCCACACCTGTTCTCAGGAACAGGCCAGGAGCCTGCCTCAGACCCCAAGCCAAGGCAGGAGGCACAACTCGAGGGCTAGCTAGTAGAGAGTCACTGAATTTAAACAGCTCTGGTCTGGATTTAACAAAAAAGGAAGAAAAAAGAAAGCATTTCACTCCTGTCTCTAATTAAGAAACAAGTATCTGGAACACTGTATTCAAATAAATATAAAGAATGAAGCCCAGTTTCTACACTGTAAAGGTGTGTTTCTATTGCTAAAGTATCTAGTAAAAAAGATAAAGAATCTTAGTGCCCCATGTTATGTAACAGGATGACCCTGGTAAGCTTGAATTCTCCAGTATTAATGGGGCCGTGATCTGGACGCACGATGACAAAACAGCCTCAGCAAAAGCCCGGCCCCCTCTGAGGAGCTCCTGAGCAGAGCAGGGAGGGCGGGGGGTGGGTGCAAAAAGAAAGGGGGGTGCGGGGAGGACTGTGCTGGGAGTGGCTCAGGACAGAGCAGTCCTGGTGAGTGTGGGGACACACGCGGCACCTGTTTTGGCTGAAGGGGCAGGGAATCAGGTCTGGAATTGTGAACTGGGGCTCAGCACAGTGAAGTCTCAGGCTAAGGGGCTTTGGGCCGTGACCTTGAAGCCCTGGGCCACCACTCCCACAGCCCTGAGCACTTGAAATGTGCCTGAAGTGAGATGTGCTGCAAAATATACACTGGATTCTGAAGACTGAAAACCTACAGACGTAATCTCATAATTTCATATTACGTATATGTTAAGATACTATTTCGGGTATACAGAGAAAACAAAATCTTAATTTCACCCATTTTTTGCTTACTTAATGTGCTGTTAGAAAACTTAAGATTGTGTATGTGCCTCACACACGCTACTGGCGGTGTGGCTGCAGACAGTCAGGGAGGGAAGGCTTCTGAAAGGGGAAGTGACAGAATAAAGAGGAATCCCCCCTGGCAGAAGGTACAGAATGGAAGATGGGAGGGGGGAGGCAGGTGAGGAGGAACCAGTTAGGAGGCTGTGATAGTTGTGTGTGGACAAAAAGGTCTGGACAGTGACGGGTGGCAGCATGGCAAGATGGGCTGTTAACGATGGCTTAGGCTGGGGGGAACAGGAGGTGGGGGTGGGGAAGAGGCCTGTGAATTCTCCTGGGCCTGGAGCTCAAGCGACTGCCACACACAGAGAAGGCCGGGGGTGGATTATGCTGGGGAGACACCCAAGTGTCCTCATCGAGTAGGCAAGGAGAACAAGGACACCAGCTGAGAACAGGGAGAGCCAGATCTGTGACCTCCTAAGATCCCCAAGGAAGGTGCGGTGTGGAAGAGGACAGGGTGACGCCCCACTTATAGGGAGCAGGACAAAAGTCAGGCAGGCAGAAGGAACATGTGAGGAGACGACCCCGAAGTCCCATGAGGAGAGGAAGGAGCTGATGCTGAGTGACCACCAGAGACCAGGAGCTCTGCGGCATCACAAGTGCCCTCCGTGTCCTGTGACGGAGTCTTTGAGGTTGGCTTGGTCTACACACCAGGAAGGGAGGGTCAGAGGGGGGCAGTGGCTCCAGCAGGGCTGAGGCAGGCACAGGAGGAGCAGGGAGGCCTCCTTAGGGAGCAAGTCTGAGGGACCAAGGAGAGGGGTTTGTGGGGATCCAGGGGAAGAAAGCCCCCTGCTCCCCGGCTACAGAGGAGACACCCAGGGGACACTGACCAGGGGAGGAGGAATGTGGAGGAGAGTGTGAACTCCACTTCCAGGAAACCAGCAGAGGGCGGATGGAGCAGGACAGCTGCTCAGGGAGGGGGAAGAGGGCAGGGAGGTGGCTGGGGAAGTTCAGCAGTTAAGAAAGTCTCTATGAGGTCACCTGGCTCGGGCACTGGGCTTCCATTAAAGAGTCAAATTCCAAAATGCTTGGAGCCAATTTCTATAACCACTTTTGTAAAAACCAAACACAGTATCTGGAGATGGGCATGCCATCTCTGCACGTGACAGAAGTGAGCTCCCACACCCTCACCTCTCGCTAGTATTCACCGGCAGCCCCACACAATCCCCACCGCAATTCCGAAGAAACTGTCCCTTTGCTGACACAGAGCCAGTAAAAATCAAACACTAAAACTACCATCACTAATGGCATTGAGAGAAAAGATTTTCTAACTATAATAAACTAACTAAAAGGAAGCAAGAATAAAAATAAATAACCATGTTAAAGTGTCACTGCTAAGATGAAGCTTTCTAAAGCACTTAGCTGTCTTTTTATTCTTTGGGGGGGAGGGAATCAAGCAGACTCCACACTGAGCGTGGAGCCCGACGCGGGACTTGATCTCATGACTCTAAGACCATGACCTGAGCCGAAACCAAGAGCTGGACACTTAACCGACTGAGCCACCCAGGTGCCCCTTTTTTCCTACTACTATCAACATGACAAGCAGGAAAAAATTACTTAGGGGGCAGTGGGTATGCATTTTATAATGCAGATATTAATTTGTAACAAAAATACTGAAGTAAACAATTCAAAAACCACAGAAGCTGCGTTGGGGGGTGAGGAGGGGGTGGGAGGGGAGCCATAATGAAGTCACAAGCAAAACTGGCTTTGCTTATGTAAACACTTTTAAAGAGAGCTGCTTTCCTCAGGAAGTGTGAAGAAAGGGTATTTCAAAGCCACAGAAAGGAGGATCAAATGTCGTTTTATCAATGCTAAAACTTTAAGGAGTAGAGCATTATGTGCTCCTTTCCTTCCTTTCATTAAAAAAAGCAACAAAACAAAACTAACAAAATGCCCATAACCGCTCTTTTGTCCCAGAACTGGACAGAAGACTGCAAAGCTAGGCCTGGCTCTTCCCGCCCCCAGGGGCACTGGGTCCCAGCAAGGAGAGAGAAGACGCAGCAGCCTTGGGCTGGCAAAGGGCGGCCTTGCCTCCCGAGGGCGGTCAGACAGCAGGAGACGCAGACCCAGTGTGATGGCCCTGGCCTTGCAGCCCATGACGGGGAACAAGTCAAGGACAGAGGGTCTCATTACGTGTCAGTAATGAAAGAAGGCACAATGACAAGTACTTTCTTAGATTTTACACCCTACCCAACAATCAACACATACCTGAAAATCCTTTAAACTTAACTGTTCTATGGATACAACCCTGAAATAATGAGAATTTCTACAAAGACAAGTCTGGGTTCATCATCTTATAGAAACTGTCCCTTTATAATTCCCGCTCCCCAGTACACCCTAACCAGTAGTAGTAAAAAGGAAGCTCCTCAGCCCTTCGGGGTCCTTCACACGAGGCTGAATGCCGACCAGCTGGCGAGGGACTCTCCTTTCCAGGGAGCTTGCAGAACGAAGGTACGCTCCACAGGCACTGCACACACACAACGCTACAGAGACAGCAAGGCCCCGCTGAGAGAGACTGGAGAGAGCAGAAACGGGGGGCCTGCGGGTGTCACTCCCCCTGGGAGGCTGGAAAGGACAAGGCACTTCCTTCCTTCTGGACGGAGCAGATACAACAGCCAGGCTCTGCAGCGCGACAGGGACACCCAGGCAGCGGGGCGTGAAGGGAGCGGGGCTCACCTCTAACTCCACTGGCCAGACTGGAAGGAGGAGGTCATGGGACCTCTGATGGAAGGTGTGAATCTACCAGACTCACCTCATTAAAAAAGTAAAAACTACAAAGACAATAAAGTTAACAGTGAGCACTTAGGGGTGATGTTTTCCCATCTTCTCTGTACTTCTATAAACAAGCATTAAAATTTTTCTTTTTCTTTTTTAGTTAATAGAGGGGGGAAAAATCACCTTTTAAGATATACTTGACTCCCAGATAGAAATTTTCATCTATCTTTAATGTCAGGTAGATTTCTAGACTCTCAAATTCCATTCCATCCATCCATCTACCCATGCAAATTTCCGTAGTATTTTCATGTGCCAGGAGCCTGTAGAAGGGAGGCAAAGGCGGAAGAATCAGTAGCAGGGCGTGTGTGCACGTGCACACGTGTGTGCAACAGGCAGCTGAGAGAAGCGCTCAGTGAGGAAGACACACACGGGACCCATGGGATAAGCTGCTCCCCCGTCCTCTGCTCCACGCACATTCACTCCCTGCCTGGGTAGTCCTGGAAACTTACTGGCTTCTCCTTCAGAACTGCTGCTATCTCCCCTTCCAAGGAGCCCTTCCTGGCACCCCGGGTGGGGATGCTCCGCGGGCTTCCCCTCCACCTGCAAACTCTGCTAAGCACTCCCCAAGGGCCCAGTCTCCCAGCCGTGCGCTCAGCAACACTCCTCGCCTCTCTTTCTGGCGCTCTAGGTGGGGGTGGGGAGAGCAGGGAGGCGTTCAGGCTCAAGGCTCTGCGTTCTGAGCCACAGCGCTGAGTCTCTAATTGCAGGGAATAAATGGACTGTTGTAAGTGCCCCTTTGAAGGCCACGTGACGAGCCGGCCAGAGTCCTGGAGTATAGCCAGTGCCACAGACCCTGCCGTCTGATCTCAGGGATGGGATGACTATTCACATGCCAAACTCTCAAAGTTTTACCCCTGGTTTTGGGCTCCAGGTCCAAGTATCTAACATCTACTGGCCTCCGAAGCTTGTCAAGTACAGAATGGAACTCCGATCTTCCCCTCCATTCCAAACCTGCTCCTTCTCCAGTCTTACCCAGTGCATACGTGACAGCCAGAAACCTACCAATCTTCAAGCAGGAGCCACAGGGATTTTCAAAAACACCAACTGACCGCACCGTGCTCCTGCTTCCTCTTGTGCGATCGCAGGCCTCAGCCAAGAGGGAACACAGCGGCCCGGTCTCACGGCCTCCCTTCACACCACCTTCCCCGGGACATGGCCCTCTCTCTGCTCTCCTGGTCCCAGCTTCTTTCCTACTCTGGGCCTTCACCTGCTCTCCCTTCTGGGAAACGCTCCATCTTGGGCTGGACCCGGCCAGCCACCTCCTCACGGGAGGCCCCGCCTAGCGCACAGCACCTCCTTCAAGAGATGTCCTCTGCCACCGCTGTTCCTCTCCCTGTCTCCCCAGGCCTCTGCCTCCTTATATGTCACACATCAGCATTTGCCCTAAGTGTGCGTGAGGGGTGCTACTGTTGATACATCTCCCTCTCGCGCGTGGTATCCACAGAGGGGCCTGAGTGGGCAAATGGTAAGTAAACCAAGGTCTGTCGCCTGGATGAGACGGCCACTGCTCTTGTCCAAGCCATTGGTTCTCAGGTCAACAGGTACCAGCCTCCTCATTGGTCTTGCTACCCTTGCCAGTCTCTCTTCATTCCAATCCACCTTCCACAAGTGCTGACAAGCGTTCTAAAGGACCCGCTTGACACACTCACTCCCTTGATTAAAAGCCCAAAACTACCTGTATAGCCTCCAGCGTCAGATCCAAACATCTTAGCATGTCAGGGCATTTACTGTCTAGTTCCCGTGTACCCATCGGCTTGGACCCTGCGTCTCTGAGGCCTGCACGCTGACTTGGTCACACCTGGCCACCCAACGCTCCTCCACACACCAAGCAGTTCTCTCCAGCTCTGAGAGCCTCTCTCACGCTTCCCCAACTCCTGTGCATCTTTCAAGAGCCAGATCAAGTGTCACCTTCTGGAAATCTTCTCAGGCTTCCTCCACCGAACTTAACTTCCGCTTTATGATATTTGATACATACTGAAGAATATGTGAACACATATCCCCCGGCACTTTGTTCCTAACAGTGTGCTAACACGCCCCAATACCCCATCCATCCACCTTACTGAACTGTGAGCTCCTAGGAACGCAAGGGCCCAGCCCTCTGGCAACCACACATGGTGGGGCTTCCAGGCTGTGACCGGGGAGCCCTTGTGGACGTTAATTTCCACTTCTGTCGTCAACTTATTTCCTGCCTGGACAATTCACGTACCTTCTCTTTGACTATTTCCTCATCTGTAGGATGGCAACAGCTGCCTGCCCAACCATGCAGAGGACTAATGTGAAACAGTTTGAAGCCTCTCACTCTCATACTAAGGCAAAGCATGGCGTGATGACGGCTTCAACCACCATTCCTGGCACACTCAGAGAAACAGACCTCTGACGACCCCTGCTCTTAGAAATCCTGACCAAAATCTGATGAAAATCCACACAGCCAAACAATCTCTTTACTGTGAAAGGCAATCAATTTCAGACTCAAGCTATAAGTGCCAAACTGGCATTTAACCCCACACAGCCCTAGCATGGTGAACAGCCATTTTTCAAATAAAATATAAGACATGTATGAGACAACTCGTGCTGAAATCACTGAGTGACAAGCCGCTTCCCAGCCTGCAATCCCCACTGCCGTCCAGAGCAAGGCATGGATGGATCTGGTGACGCGTCCGAGTGCTCTCAGGGCCCCGAGACTCCTGCCTCCCCCGTGACGACACACAAGCCCTCTTGTTCTCTAGTGGCATTCTGTGCCATCCTCAGCCAGAGCAGCCTCCCGATCTTGTTCACCAACAGCCCCTCCCCCTCAATAACACGCCCCCTACCTAAATACAAACAAAACCCCACAATGACTCCAAATGACTCCAAATTTAGTTTCTGGTGGCAGTGCAGAGAGGACTGGTTGCTCCCCCACAACCACCACCAGAAGGAAAAAAAACATTCATTCAGCTACTGGGAATCACTTCCTCAGATGTTATTAATAAAAGACTTAGGTAAATAAAACAGTTTCTGCTTTAGACTATTTTCAACAGAAACTGGAATAAATGCTTTTCTTCTAGAGTTTTGTCAACCCACATGGCAAGTTCTGTTTCCGGTCAACCCAGATGCAACTAGAAGAGGAGAAGGCATGGTTCAAGAGATCTCCCCAAATCCACTGGCAATGCCAGACAGGAGCACTGTGGATGGGGACCGGCTGGGTGTGGACAGCAAAGGCCACGACACTGCTAAAGAAGCTGAATTTTAACTCCAATTTGTGAACTTGAATATTCTCGCCCAAACAAAATTACTTCTTATGAACCGAACCTATAATGCGCTTCTGTTCCAAGTTCATGACATCAAAACCAGGCAACAGTGCAACACCACTTGCCCTTCCTGAGAGAGGGAGCCCACATGACCTGACCCTTGTCACATGAGGGCTGGGGTCACCAGCTGACACTGGGACCCAGGGCTTCTAAGTCAGCAAGCCCACCGCATCTTTTCCGTTTGCTGGGAAAGTCGCACTGAAACAGAGGAGGGAGAACACTGAATCTGCAATGGCAACTCGGGGGGCCGAAAAGCCCCTCTGACAGCTTTACCACACACGATTTATGTAACTTCTACGGGCCACGTTTAACAGTTCGGACATGGTCCTGAACACACAGCTCACATAGCTCAGACTCCTTCCAGAACAAAACTGAAGATTCTAGAAACCCAGCAAATGCTATATCACAAGCAAAAACTCTGTCAGGTGATCCAATTTTAAGTGCCAGGATTTCAAATATGTCAAAGGTGATTTTATAGCAAATATGTGCAAGAGAAAGAAAGCCACCCCTTAGCCAAACACATGTCAAACACAGACACAAGAGGCTGAGCTACAATCTAAGTCGCCTAAGGAATTATTATCAAGTTCTTTAATCTGAATGAAATTTTCTGGTGATGTGAACAAGGTCTAGAACTCTGTATCTTCTTATTTAAATTATAAAAATCAGGTGACAGCATCATCCCTGTCTCCATTATCAAGCGTTTTAAAGCACCTGCTACAGACACCTGAGCGCGCTCCACAAAACCGCCCAGAACAGCGACGCCCCAGGGAAGAGCAGGCAGAAGTCAGCAAGTCAATGCACCACATCTCACCTGGTAACACTAGGCAGAACAGCTGGGAGAATGAGAAATGGGCTTAGCTCGACGTGTCAAATAAGGCCCACTGCCCTTGGTAAGAACGTATAAATTCTTAAAGGGATTCTTAACAGCTAAGACAGGGTGCTACTTACTTCCTCATTAAATAGTTTGCTAGTTTCTTTTTTGATTGGATCTATAAGCTGGACTTGGCCTGCGGAAAAGCCCACTAGGAGAGAGACACTTTCTGCTGTGGCTGTTAGGTGGTTGAAGTCATGACAAGTAGGCTGTGTTCCTTTGTATATCCTTTTATCTATTGGTTTACTCAAGTCAGCAGCCTGGAGGAGAAAGAGAAAAATACATACGGTAAACAGCACATTGAGATGAGAAATCTAATACTTACACTATTTTATACTCCATTATGATGTTCAATCTTAAAAACAAAGGTATTTAAATTTTTTTTCAGTTTTCAGCATTCTGTAAAAGCACTTTCATATACATTAGCCAATTTGATATCGTTAGACTATTCATAATATGTTCATAACTGTTACTTCCATGACTTATTCTTCAAATATCTTTAACAAAAACTCCTAGACTTCAGGAGGAAAAATCCTTGAGATACTAAATTCAGTATTTGCAAAATGCATTCATTCCAAGCAATTTCTAACAGAGTACCTCTAACCACATAAAAACTCAGTTTGCAAATACACCTACAGCATCTAAATGCTCATTGGTGAGTTACCTGTAGCCCAGGGGTTCTCAAAGTGTGGTCCCCAGACCAGCGGTGGCAGCAGCAGCATCACCTGGAAACTCAGAAATGCAAATTCTCAAGCCCCACCCCAGACCAGAAGAATCTGAAACTACAGGGGTGGACCTACCAAGCCTTCCAGGTGATTCGGATGCCCACTCAGATTTGAGAACCACTGCTGCAGCCCATTATAAGCCGGTGCCTTCTTCCTGGGCCCCAGTCCCTCTTCTGCATCAGCATTCAGGTACCCTTCCCTTACTGAGCCCACACTCAGAGTGCGAGACGTGCGTCAGCATTAAACCTTACAATGATCCTTCAAAGTAGAGAACAGTCCCCCATTTTACAGATGAGAAAACAAGTTTAGGGAGGTTAAATAACTCAGCCAAGGTCACCATACCTACCGAAGTAAGTGGCTGGATTTAGAACCCAGGTCCGCTTGGCCATAAAGGGATGGGGAGAACACATGCCTACACACCCCAAAGTCAGAAGCAAATGACTTCCGACTTGGGCCAAAAAGTGATTTTTCAATATGCCTTCCCCTGAATCCTTAAAGCAGGACTTTTTTCTTCATGAGAAATGTTCTATGCAATCTAATGCGCGGGGCTGATGTGGAAATTAAGGACGCCACCCTCCAGTCTTAGTGGAAAGTCACAGGTGCAGACAACCAGGTTGCTGAGCACGTCCTTGGACACGATGACTGGGGCCACAGCTCTTGTTCTCTGCTGACCAACCCCTGAGTTAGGTTCTGAAGATTTCTTTCTTCCAAAGAGGCCCGTGACACTGTGCTGAAGATTCTAATATTTCACTTTCCAAATAACAAACATAAATACTGAGTAGAAAAGAGGACCTAAAAATTACAGGCATCTTTGAGCAAACTCCTAACCCGAGCATTTGGAATCTGGACCCGAGTGGAACAGGCACTCTGAGAGCCCAGGGCAGAGGAATGAGGACACATGCCATGTGGACACTCTCCCAGCCTCACCTCAGTTAAAACGGAGATGAGAATCTCTGTCCTACCAACCTCATGGGATTGTCTGGAGGATGAAATAAGAGAATATGTACATGAAAGAGGCTTGAAAAGCATAATATAAAGTACGATACAAAACACGGGAAGTCCTGACTTTACAGCAAGGCGAAAAGGGGCCAGTGGGGAAGGGAGTAAGTGTGCGAGAGCCAGAGAAAGCCACCTCTCCCCAGCCCCCAAAAGCAACAGGACAGGGACAGGCCGCCTGATAGAAGCTGCTCCCAGACTGGGCCCTCAAGGCAGGGAAAAAGAAGCCAGGCTAAGGGACCTTAGCAAATCATTTCAGAGCAAAGAAGGTATCAGCAAAATGTCAAAAGAGCTCAAAATAGGAAGTAAAAGACACTGGCAGCTAGAGACAAAAACCAAATCTGAAATACAAACAACTAAATTATTACATGATCTCGGTATATAACTCTTCTAGATTTTTTAAAAAATTTGCTTAGGGAACTTCCCCCTTAAAAACATATCTAAAATTATGCACAAAACTATAAAAATCAATTCAAAGGCAAGCCAAAAATTGACAGAGAAAACGTACCAATACAAATTAAATGAGCAAAAGGACATCCAGTGGTTCTCAGAAACAACAAAGGAAGGAAAAGCGCCCGTTTTCCCGAGCATCGTTACTAGGGCAGCTAGTCATACACATCCCTTACAGTAACCACATTAGCTCCGTTCTTGGTGTATTTACTGCACATCCTGGCCTCCTAATAAGGAACTTTACTGAAAAGATGTCATCTGTAAACAGATCACATGTATTTTAAATGCCAACTGAAAGACTACTTTCACTCTTCTTAAATCATGTAAATACTCCCAAAACATCCTGTTTACTAATCTGCTTAACAACCTTCTTCCCAGACCAGGCTCTCAAACTGTACCAGGCCATGCCAGCCTGCCGCTCTGCAGCAAGATCAAGTACAGAGACGGAGAATGAACATTCAGAAACTTTTATGGCAATCAGACAGGATAACTGTATCTGTTGACTCTAATAATAAAAATTAGAACTTGTATTCCACATATCTTTTTCAGTTTTTTCCCCCAGTAATTTTTTTTTCTTTTTCAATTTTAGAAAAGTTATCAGTCCAGATAGACTAGAAATTTTAACAACTGGTCCTTCAACACTGGTGAGCAGCACTGTCCTAGGAGGCACCAAAGTAAACCAAGGCCAAGAAACACTCAGACTCTCTCTTATCTAAGGTCACTTCCCCGTCCCCAACCCCCAATGGCACCAATCGTCCACAAGCAGCACAAGTCCCGCCTAGCGACATGGCCCCTACAACAAGCAG
>NW_024425008.1:3171541-3237584 GCF_017311325.1 Ursus maritimus | reverse complement strand
AATGATGTGAACCCCTAAGTGACCGCTAGGTGTGTGCCCATAAGAAAGTTGACTTCTGAGAAACCCATGGACTCCGCCACTGGTGCCTGAGCTCTCTGGAGCCCAACACCAGGGCAAGAAAGTCAGGTTACCAGTGTCCGCCTTCATTTCAAACAGTGCCTTCATCTCTGTCCCATCTTGTCCTCTTTCTTCTGCAGCCAATCACCAAGTTCGATCTCTTTTCCCATGGATGTGTGGCTGTCCTATTTCTTCTTCCTCCTCTTCCTCTCTTCTTTGAGGGTGGAGGGGTACCAACGTGGACACTGAACTCACACACCTTTTAGTAGCAGTAATAACCACCTGAGCCAGCCACGCCTCTTCTGCATAGGGTCATCAGGGGGCTTCCCAGGGAGAAGGAGAAGGAACCCAGACTCTGGAGCCAGGCAGGCCGAGGTTCAAACCCTGCCTTCCCTATGGGTTAGCCAGGTGGCCCGGGTAAGGTGCTCCTGTCCTCTCAGAGAACAAAGCACCCAGCTCCACTGCCAGGGAGTGGTGAGACCCTGAGAATGGATCTACAAGGCACAGAGTGTGCAGACGCACTCCAGGGCCAGCTACCATGGCAAGTCTGTCCCTGTCACACCCTACCTCTCTGGTCAAATGCCTCGGGAGCGTCCTGATTTCCATCACACCGAAGGGTGAAGTCCGCCTGTGGAACACTTGCTGGGCACCAGAAGCTTCACATTCACAACTCTCACCTCACAGCCCACACACCACCCCCCCAACCAGGGGGCACCGATACCACCCACCTGCCACCCTCCAAGGGGGAATCAGAACTGGGAAGGGATTCAGGCCTCCAGGGCCCGGGCTCCAGCACTCTACAGGTCCTGCCACCCCAGCCTCTGCTTGCCCTCGTCGCCATAGCCCTGAGTCTGCTGCAGGCACACAGCTCCTTTCTCCTGGTTCCAGGAGGTCGCCCTCCCAGTTGGGGTGGGGGAATTTCACCCAGCGGTTCAAGCCCCACCTCCGACAAGCTTTTTTTTCCCAACCACCGTTCTTTAGGTTAGCTCCTTTATCTCAATTCTCGAGTCCTTAAATTCGTTCCACAAAATTTAGTATTTAATCATTTATATGATTACAGTATTGTTTTATGTCTGTTATCATCAATTACAATAAAATTACAATTACAAAAAAATTACAATAAAAACTCCTTTAAGGAGCGGAACTTCTTCATTAGTTACCACTGTATTATTCCACAAAATCAGCTTTTATGTTCTAGCCTTCTGGTAAATTCTGTATAGACGGGTTACAGACACTTGAGATTTTTTTTAATGCACCTGCATCCTAATTATTGACAGTTACCTGAATTCTTAAACATGAATTTATAGCAGAATATATATTTTTTTAAGTCTTCCCAATGTGAATTAGATCATTTTTGGTTGCGCAGCCCCAGGAGAGTGCCCAGTCCGTCACAAGGGCTCACTGTCTGTTGAACACATGAAACTGCACTATTCCAGTTTCTTCAGGGGTAAGATGAAATTGTATCTTATGCTCATTTGTTTCTGCATAAGGACTTATTGATTACAAATAATCTGTCAGTGTCTCGTTCTCAAAAGAAAAATTTTAAATGATGGTTTAAAAATTCCTACCACAGACAACACAAGCTGGTTATCAAAATCCTTGATCAGTAAGTACAAACAATAATGTCACATTTCCCTTTCCAGCATTACAAAGGTCCGCAAAAGAAGCCCTCTTATTCCAGCTCACATCTTCACCCCAGACCCCTGCCTGGCCTGCTGGGAGACGCCCAGTGAAAGGAAAGCCCCCACAGGCTCAGTGGGTCTGCTTGCACTGCCAGGGCCTCCATGCACTGGCACAGCCCTTAGCGGAACTCAGAGGAGACATGTGGGCCTGTGCCGAGCCCCCTTCGTGGAACCTGCTACCTGATACTTCTGAGTGCCCAGAAGCATTTGGTGTGATATGGAAAATATCTCAGAAAGGCCTCTTTTGAAAAAAGCATGTCAGATGATGATATTTGCGGGGGGGGGGGGCACAGCATCATAATAAAGTAATAAAGGTGGGCTTTATGTTCACTAAATTTTATATTCTCCCTCCCCATCCAAAAATCACTTCAAAAACCAGTGCCATAGAACTTGCCAGAAAAGCGTCCTTCCACCCATTTCTACCCACGTCCAACTCATCCCACACACGATGCCACAATCTCCCACTAAAACCCCCATGGCTCTGCCCTAACACTGGCTGAATTCCTCGGCCAGCACGCACAGGCCTTCCCGATGCGGACCTCACCAGCCCCTCCCCTTCACACTCGCTCCCTCCAGAGGCACTTGTTCACACACTGCCTGTGCTCTGTACACCTTTTTATCTTTCCTTACACCCCTTCTTTCACTTAGAATACCCTTCCTAGGCGCAGTCTTCATACAAATTCTGCTCACAGCAGCACTCGTGTCATGACTTCCTGCTCTGACCTCTGGGAAGCAGGCTTTCACCTGACTGTTGAGTGCCTATCACTAAGTGCCACATTTATTAGCTGTAACATTAACCGTATTCCATATATTGTGAAAATACAGTTCCTTTTTAAAACAACAAAAAAGTCAGGAGGCTGGTGAGTCACTGAAGGCCTGAATGAATTGAGCAAAAATAGCTGGAGCAGCCCCAGCGACATCACAGGTCTCCGTTACGTGATCTGAAAATCAGGAGAATGGATATCATGCTTTCCATTAGCATTCCTCTTGACCACGTCTCAGACAACCAAAATCGGAGCCAAAAATGAGCAAGCGCTTACTTCCAGGGCCAAGAAGGATCACCTACTTGGAAAGAAAAGGAACATCTGGAGTCTGACCTTAAGACTTGGGATGCAAAATAAACCACTTTACAAAGACTGTTCCAGTTTTTCTGGAAGGAGACTTTCCACCTAGGCAGGTTTGGGTCTCCAATGCGTGCAAGGGATGAGTCCACAGTCTGGGGCTGGACCACAACTAGCTGGTCATCCTGGGGAATGCTGAAGCCTTCCGAGTCCCAGGCACGAATGAAAATGAGACTGGCCACTCAGAGCTAAGTTCACTTTGTTAACAAAGTTCAATGTACTATTCAGCCAAAATGTTCTTCACCATAGTGGAAAATAACCGGGCTCTAGTGACAAAAACACCAAACAGTGATTTCCAAGCATCTTCATGCTCATACCACACGCGCAGGTGAGCAGTTTAGCATTCAGGTCAATCGGCTGTAAGGCACGACTCAGACACTGACTCTACAGTCCAACCTACGTGCTCTGAAGCAGAAAGAAAACAGGCTGATCGTGCGAAACACCCACACAATCCATCTTTCTCATAGTTTCTCCAGCTACACCCAAAATATCTGCATAATTGGCACGAACGGTATTTAAAGAGTCTAACACTGATTTAAAAATATATGTCAGGGGTAGTAAGGAATCAATCAGGTTTAGAATCTTTTATCCCAGTAGGGAAAAAAGAATGTCAATCAATTGTACAGTTTCAGTGTTTTAAAAAGGACAGAAACTCTTCTGCCTTATTCACTACTCTATCTCCAACACCTAATAGAGGGCCTGGCATATAAATAGTATCATTAATATTTATTGCAGAAATGAAACAACTCTGAAAATGGAAGGAAAAAGTCCCACAACCAGCAAACATAAGAGCAAATATGTGATCCTTCTGCTGACCAAATCCTGACTAACAACTAATGCCTTCTTGGGTACCCATCTATGAAAGAAAACAATCTCTGTTAGCAAACACTGGTTAAGTCACTTTACAATTTACAAAACACCTTTGCGCATCGGTTCTTCTGGCCCCTCGTTGCAAATCCATGCCCTGAGGAGGACGGCCACTCGCATTTTATAAATAGGAAAACAGAATCAGCTGTCAAAAGGAAGCAAACGGGGGGAGTCTAGCCGGTCTCAATGGCAGCCCCCGCCCTCCTTCCGGTGCGCTGTGCTGCCCGCAGAGGAAGCTGACAAGGTGACATCTGGGGTAGCGCCTAGAGCTCAAATCCCATCACTGTGTGACTCCAGGTGCCCACGCTTGCTGAGGTGGGAATCAAATATTCCAGCCCTCATCTGTGTGGCCCAGATTCCAGACCTACCTTCTCAAAGCATTTACCTCGCAGGCCTGTTTTATTAAAATGGAGTAACAGGCTCGAGTCCCAAGATTAATGCCTGGCACTCCAAAGGCACGTGAGAAAAGTTAGTTCTCCTCTTTGAAACTCGTATTTCTCCTTCTGTATATATAAGGATTTGCTGCTTATCACAGACAGGCTTTGACAATTCTCATCACTCACCAATACCTTCAAAGAAATATAAATAAGGAAAACAGAGATAGATCTTTCTGCCCTAAATTTCCTGGAGAAGGACAAGAGCAGAAGCCAAGTTTAGGGCATGTTTTCCTTTCAATATAATTTTCCAAAACAAGATTGCACCTTCCCTTCCTTAGCTTCCATTCCTCCCGCCTCCTCAGGCCCAGCACACGCCCACACTCACCGGGCCCACCAGACCCCTTCCCGTTACTAAACACAGATCGCGGGGATGTCACTCGCTAGCGTGCTTCTGCGGGGCTCTGGCCCTGGGATGTGTGCGTGTGCTCGGCAGCAGCCAGGCCACCAGCCGCGGCCGGCCGGGAACTCCACGCAGGGAGAGAGCAGCGAAGGACAATGAGCCAGACATCATCCGAATACAGGCAAATGAGGCAGAAGAGGCGAGGGGCCCACCAGTATGTCACTGCAGCCTGGGAAGACGCGCCCGGTCACAGAAGGCAGAAAATATGCTCAGGGAACTTCTGCAGCAACAATCTGTGGAACTGCTTGCTGTTCTCCACAGGAGCCAGGGTGTGTGTGCGTGTGCACCTGCGTGTGTATGCGTGTGCATGTGTGTGTGCGCAGGGGGTGCGGTGCGAACTGCTTGTTCTCCACAGGAGCCAGGGTGTGTGTGTGTGCGTGTGTGTGTGCGTGTGTGCATCTGTGCGTGTGCATGTGTGTGTGCTGGGCGGGGGTGGTGCGGGGAGGAAGCAGGACTGAACTGACCGGCCCGGCACTGTCAGTCGAGGACGTGCTCACACAACAAGCTTCTGCCGCTATCACAAGTCATCTTCTCCCCCAAGGCGGCCTGTCACATAGAAACTGTTCGCTATGGAAAACTGACTCCTCTTCCCTCCGCTAGTTTTTAAAAGCCAAACTTAATAAGCCGCTAACTGCCACCTCTTCACCAACTCTTCATGTTGCTGACTGGAACCCCAGGTTCAGATGAGGCCTCTCCCCACCCCGTGAAATACTACCGATGGCTGTGGCGGTGCGTCGTGCAGGCTAACGGAGCACTGGTTTCTTCATTAAGGAGAAACTATGAATAAACATTAGATAAATTCAGTTTGCACACATTCTAACACCAGATCTCATCACATTAAAATGCTGACATATTCAAATGACCTATTTTTTTATTAGACCCTTCTGTTAAATATGCATAAAATATGCATTCCTATTCCTAAGGGAATACCAACAACTCACACGGAAGAAAAAGCAAGATGTTTTATTTCTGCAAAAGATATTCATTGTGAATTCCTAGAAAATAATTTTTTTTTAAGTTCCCCCTTCAAGGGGCTTGGGGAGGAATTCTAGGACCTAACGGTGTTGTGGCACTGGTGAACTAGGACCATTCCAAGGCAGAGAGTAGTTCCTCCATGCCATGTAACCACTGTACTGCCGTCTTCCTGATGCTGAGACGATCCATGAGCTTATGGTGTTGGCATGGCACAGAGATGATTTTTAAATTTTCCGATTCAGGTTGCTTCATAACCTAACCAATCTGCAGAGTAGTTCCTGTTCTCAGTGAGAAATACCCTAAATCCCCTATTGTGTAGAGTCCCTGCGACGTCACAGCAATCATTTGCCCATCGTCCCTGAGGCCCAGTGAGTGGTGGCAACCTGCCCAAGGTTTCACTGAGCTTAGAACTGTGCTTTAAACCACATCAAGCTACTATCTTTCCAATCACGCAACCTTGGCTGAACAGTGAACTACTGAATCCGTAACATACTAAATTATTTATTTATTTTTAAAGATTTTCTTTATTTTATTTGAGAGAGAAAGAGAGAGAGAGAGAACGCATGCGTGCAGAAGCAGGGAGGGGCAGAGGGAGGAAGAATCTGGAGCAGACTCCACACTGAGTGGGGAGTCCAATGTGGGGCTTGATCTCACAACTGCGAGATCATGAGCCGAAACCAAGAGCTGGATGCTTAACCGACTAAGCCACGCAGGCATCCCTGTAATGTGAGAAATGTGTTTAAATGGCACTGATGTGCAGCAGTAATCATATCTGAAACGCCAGCACTCTGGAGCTGGTATGCTGCAGTGTTTTCAAATAGGAAGCAAGAAAGGAGAGAACATTAAACTTACCTTACACAATGAAGGGAGATGAGCCACTAAAACACGTGGCCAAAATATTCTATTTGGCCTCTGTAATTCCTAGAGTTCATCTCTAACCCAGCCAGAGCTCAGCTGAAGAAAAGAAGCCTCAGGTCGATGAGAGCAACAGAGAGCTGACCTGTTCTAAACACTTCCACCAGGAAAGGTTTTGACCTCTTCTCCATCCGCACTGTTACTGCATCACAGGAACTACTCACTTGGCACTTGTGCTGTTAGTCACTTGTCCTGTATGTCTAATCTCTACAACTACTCCAAAACTTTAAGGGAATAAATGTTTTATAAGTCACCTCAGTAACAGCCACTCAGACATTTCTGATGGTTTTTCGCCCCTACCAGTTTTTGGAAAAAAAAAAAAAAGTCTTCTAGGCACCTAAAATGTACCATGAGCTGCTATAGACCTAGCAATGCAATAGCGACCAGTCTGAAAATGTGGACCAGGAAAACTGGCACCCACAGGAATGTGGGAAGGCTGGCCTCACCTCACCAGTACAGTAGTATAAGCCAGCCTGGCCTTTATTCAGGGCAGTTGACAACATGTAGCAAAAGCCTTCCTTCCTTTAAACACAAATTGAGCGCCTAAGAATGCATTCTCAGAACTTATTTTTCAAGTGTGTAATCTGTAATAGCCCCAGACTGGCCCAACACAAATGTCCAGGAACAGGAGGCTAGCTAAGTAATTTAGCGGGCTCTACGTGGAACACTGCTTATGGAACATTTGCACTGAGACAAATACGGACAAACCTCGAAAAATAATCTTGAAAGAAGCCAAATATAAAAGAAACAGATGCTAAATAATTCTATTTATACCAAGTTCAAAAATAAGGAAAACTAATCTGTGATGTTAGAGGTGAGGACCATGGTTACCCTTGAAGAGTGTGGGGAAAGGGCCACAGGGTAAGCTTCGGGTGGCCAGGAATGCCTTCCTTAATCTGAGGTTGATTCTGCTTTGTGAATAATTAATAGAGCTTTACACTTAAACATATCTGTCTGTATGCTCTTCTTATATTGAAAAGAAATTTTAATGAGCAAGCACATGTACAAAGACAGCCAACTGCACTTTGTTTATAATGAAACATTACTAACATCTTGTGTGCTCTAAAAAGGAAACAGGCAGATATACCATGGAGCCTTTAAAATGAAGATACTTGCTAGCAAAGAAGGATGTTACATGCTATATTAAGTGGAAAAATGAAACAATAAAAACAGGATTCTAAAGACAGAAAGAACTGCAAAGAAATCCTAATCATATTCATACCATAATCATATTGTTAGTAATAATGTACTGTTTTGGATATATCTTGTAGAAGCAAGCAAAAAAGCTACTTATGTGAATGTCATTAGAAGCTGATATTCTGCACATAAGAGGAAGAAATGTAAAACTGTTCATCTTCAATCTGATTAGGAAAGACCAATATGAACTCAAGTGTTCTATTTCTTAAAAAAAAAAAAAAAAAGGCATTTTCTAGCTGTGTCCAGTAAAAAGATATAGAAAGCAATGACCAAATAGCAAGAGGAACTCTTAGTGCCTAGAGACTATGCCTCAAATGATATTTGCCACTTAAAATCACCAACGCTCCTGGAACCTGATACCAGGGATGGGGCAAAAAATGAACAAGATACATTTGGAACATCTTTTTGTACCTCTGAGCAAGAAAGCTATCAAAGACTCCATTAGGCAAAGATGGGACAGTATAAACATCAAAATGAGGGGCGCCTGGCTGGCTGAGTCAGTACAGCACATAACTCTTGACCTCAGGGCTGTAAGTTCAAGCCCCACGTTGCAAGATTAGTTGGGGAAAAAAAAGAATAAATATCAAAATGATACTACAGAATTTTCATGGAATAAAGAATCTGAGCTCATACTGATATCAAGAAATGGAGAAAAAATTTTCCTTACAGTAGAATAACACCTAATAAGGTACGAAGAAAGAGTAATGGAGTTTGAAAATCACCATTTACAACCATCATAGTAATACAATAACAACTGATTCAGCCAAAATCATCAATGAAAGCTAAAACTAGTGGACGAAGGTTTCTTAAGCAACAGAATACTTTTAAATAGGCTCAAAGTGTTCCCCCACAAGTTACATCTCAATTATGAAGAGAAAAATGGAACTTTACAACAGATTAATTTAGTAAATACAACTTTAATCAAGGTTAACATGAATTTGCCCACTAATACTGGGGCAAATCAGCATCATGTGCTTCTTGACATGTTGCCCTGGGATGGATACATCAATTCTGTGGTATTCCCCCAAAATGCAGACCATGAATCTAATTATGAAAAAAATCAGACAAATCCAAATTGAGAGGTATTCTACCAAATAACTGACCTGAAGTCTTAAATATTTCTAGATCATGAAAACAAAGAAAAGGCTAAGGAACAGGTCCACACTGAACAAGACTGAAGAAGCTGCCATGTGTGAACTTGGACAGGACCCCGGCCAGGGGACAATGGCTTTTAAAGGACAGCACTAAGGTAACTGGTGAAATTTTAATGTGAACTGTTGATTAGATAAAAGGAATGCATCAATGTTATATTTCTGATTTTGATAAATGTACTATGGTTATGTAAGTGAAAATTCTTGTTCTTAGGTAACAGGGACTGAAATTTAAATGGATAAATGGGCACAATATCTACAAACTAGTCTCAAATGATATATATACATTGGGGGAGAGGGAAGGGAGGACACAAATGATAAAACAAATGGGCAAATGTGCAATAATTAGTCTGGGTGACAGGTATAAAGGAGTTTTTTGTACTATACTTGTCACTTCTATGTAAGCATGAAATTACAGCAAAGTAATTTTTACAAAAGAGAGACTTAAGAGCCATTTGTACTAAATACAATGTGTGGTCCTTGTGTGGAAATGTATGTGAGTAAGACAACTATAAAACATTTATTTGTGGTAGTGATTACATGAATCTACACATTGTAGATTGTACAAACTGTACAGAACCCCCACCCCGACACACACACACACACACGTACATCTGAAACTGATGAAATCCGAATGAGCTCTATGGATTGCACCAATGTCAATGTCCTGGCTTGGATACTGTAGTACAGTTATGCAAAACATTACCACTGGGGAAAACTGGGGGGAGTGTACATGAGACCTCCATGCACATTTTCTTTTAAACTTCCTGTAAATCTATAATGATTTCAAATTAAAAAGTTAAAAATAATAAAAAGACCCTATGAATCAAGAAACTATAAAGAATATTTATGAATCTGTCAAAGAACAGACTATATTCAAATATGTTTTTTACATGTGAAAATGTGGTTTTATTTCTAAGAGTCCATATATTGTAGAAAAAATACAGACAATACAGTGTTTGGGATTTGCCTTAAAATAATGCAGTAAGGGTGACAGAATCGATTAAGTAAGACTGGCCAGATGCTGGCAGGTGGCGAGGCTGGGAGACAGGTGTATGGAAGTCAATGACACCATTCTCTCAACTGCTCTGTAAGCTGGAAATTCTCCATAATTAAAAAGTACAATTCCTTTTGGAATATGTATTTATTTATATGCATACATTTGCAAAGAAAACAATTTGAAAAGATAGTCATCAAACTACTACTATGTGGTTATTAAAGAGTTGGGGGTAGTATTTAGGTGATAATTTTTTCCCTATCTTAAATTCCAACTTTTCATCAATAATTATATATTATTTGTGTAATTTCTTAAAAAGGAAAAAAAAAACAAAACACAGGCCAAAAAACCACTAAAACTCTTTTGAAATTATTCTAAGAGGCTTAAAAGCATGTCATGGCCTAGCATAAGGTCACAGAAAAATATGTGCCTTGTAAACAGTAAAATTCACCATAAAAGAAATCTCACTGTTACATCAAGTAAATACATGAACAGGATGATATATCACCAGCAGGTGACGATATATTGTGAACTAGCCAAATCACAATTTTCACGTCAATTAGGACTGCTGGAGTCTGTTATTAATGTTTCTGTGGCACCAGTGATGTCAAAGAGATGAGAGAGGACAGGAAAATTCTTTAAAGGAGCCAACCATTCAGAGGACAAATAAGCAGGCCATGGCTGGTTCTATTGTTCCACTCTTCAAATAGCACTACAGTGTTAGAAGGGCTCACTGCGTGTTCCTAATTCGCTACAGTGGCAAATAAAGATAATTTGTGCCAGAGTCCTCTTTGGGAAATCCAATCTGTTCCAAGTTTATCTCCTAATGTTTCCTCTTATGTAGATTCCAAATTGAATCCCCATCTTTTTCTCACAAGAATTGAACTTGAGAATTCATCATCAATCCCATGCTCTTCTAGAGATTCCAGCAAAACTCAATCCTAAATTATCCTCAATCAAGAAAAAACAGCTAAAAGAGTAACAGTGGAATTAGTTTTTCTGGAATTCAGAATATTTAGCATTGTAAAATATTTTAGCATTTAAAAGTTAAAATCTCTGAGGCCTGAGATAAAACTGCTAGGCTCAATAGGGACAGTATTGTATTCAGAGTCTCAACGGGGACAGTGCTGTATTTTAAATGTAGGTTAGCAGGCCGACCAGCTTGGAACTGATTAAGAAGCTCCACATCCAGGGCTGAAATCAACCATAACCCAAAAGTGAACGCTTGGCAACAACTGCACTTTGCTTCACTCCACTTATCATTCATTATCTCATGTAATCAAATACATAATTAAAATGTGCAACTAGTAGCTTAAAAAGTTAAATATAAGGCTATTCACAAAGAAATGGATTGAAGAAGCCAACATTTCCCAGTGTGAATAATTTTGTAACAGATCCCTACATACAGTCGTCTCATTAGAGGTAGGTAACCGAAGTCTCACTTTCATGGAACCGGACGACAAACCAAGCTAAAAGTGGAGCTTTTTAAAAAGCCACATTTGTTCTCAAGATGCTGCAACTTAAGACCAAAGATGTAAACTGCCTAAAATCATACAATCAATTCACACAGCAGCTAAACTTGGAGCTCTGGTCCTATTCCCGGTACGTGGGCTGGACCCAGGAAATTTGGGGAAAGCACAGGGTAACCTGACCCAAAGCCCTCACTTCTGTCTCCCCTGCTTTCACCTGTGGCATTCTTGCTTCTACATCAAACAGTAAGTAGCTGTCAGAACTTGAAATTCTAGTATTTATAACACAGAGATATATAAGGACTCTGCAAAACTCACTAAGCTTAGCATAACCCAGTGGTGCTCATTCAGCTGACGCAAAGTTCACAGGTAAGTTCGAACCGCTGCCAGCCTTCTCTTGGCTGAGAAGCGAGTACTTTGCTTCTTGGTAATTCAGAGTTTTTGAGCTGGCTGTGTCTTGAGCAACTAAGGCCAAAGCCCACTCCCACAGCTCTTTCCAAACCTTCTGACTGCCTTCCGGAAGGTCTTCCCTGTGCAGTGGAGCCAAATGCCCACTAATAAAAGTTCTGGCTAGCAGGGATGCATGCAAATACAACCAGGATGGCAGGGACAGGCAGTAGTTTTAAGCTAGGCTGCAGAGATGCTGAAAGCAAAGAAATGCCAGCCAGGAGCTCAACCTGACGATGCATATGGTCATGACAAAGGCTGAGGCTCCAAATACCAGCCGGTCCCATAAGCAGCACCTGTGGCTACAAACTAAAAGACAGTCTCTAGGGTGGTATGGAAAGATCTCTCTGACTCTCCTCCATGCAGAGTACTCTGACTAAATTTGTCTTTAAATTTGAAGAGATACACAACAACATAACACCTCCAAATGTCTTACTGTCTACAGCAAGTCCAAGTACTTGTACTATTCTCACAAAGTCCTTGGACCTCAAGCCACCTACATGAAGATCAGGCAACAAGAAACCATGGCACACTCAAGGACCCAAAGGAGGAAGAGCATGGCAAAGCACAGAGCCAGCCAGCACAAGGTCCTAGGAGACTGGTATTCAAGCCCAGCAGCGTCCCGGGCCAGAAGGCCACCTGCCCGTGTTGCAGGACACACTTCTGCCTGAGACCCCAGCAGAGAACTCAATTATTCAACATTTTTAAAGGACCTGAGTTATTTCTCTGTGTGAACTTACATGCCCATTCCATCCTCCACACAGGTCCTACCTCGGAAAAACAAAAACACTAAACAGTATAGTATGTCAAAAGTGTAAAGTAAAACATTTCAGTGAAAGTCTGACTGAAAACCTACTTTACACTTTAAGAGGCGTTCAGAGCACAGACTACGGAGCCAGGACGCCTGTGTCTGACTCAGGTTCCACCATTCCCAGTCCTGTGAGCCTGGGCAAGTTGTCTGCCTTTCCACACTACTGTTTCCACAAAATGGGCAAACAAGGATAACACAGTAGTTCTACCACATACAGTGTTTGATGACCAGGAGTGACAGCATGTAAGTGGTCAGAGGAGCGCTGTTATCAGCTATCAGCCTTATTGTAAATGACATCAATTTACACTTGCTAAATACATTCAAACCGGGGTACAGTGAGTTAGCATGGAAACAAGCATGGGATTCCTCAGAGGCATTTTAAAGATAAAGGTATTTTTCTATTGAGTTGCCTGTCCAGAGTGTGGGTGTGGGTATGCGGGGTATTTCAGTGCAGTGGAGGGGAAAGTCAAAGAGATAAGAAAGAGCACATAAATGGGGCGCCTGGGTGGCTCAGTCGTTAAGTGTCTGCCTTCGGCTCAGGGCGTAACCCCGGAGTCCTGGGATCAAGCCCCGCATCGGGCTCCACCGCTGGGAGCCTGCCTCTTCCTCTCCCACTCCCCCTGCTTGCGTTCCCTCTCTCGCTGGCTGTCTCTCTCTCTGAGAGAGAGCTTATTTATTTATTCAAATAAATAAATAAAATCTTTAAAAAAAAAAGAAGAAAGAAAGAGCACATAGAACCTAAGTGACAACTCCTCTCCCAACACCACAGATGACAACTGTCCCCTGGGCCACAGTAGTGATGATACTTCACTTTCATAACACACCTGGACTAGAGCAAAGCCAGCAAAGTTGCTTTTTCCAACCAATTAAGATTTCACCAAATTCAACATAGCAGAATTTTTTTTAAGTTACAAAAATAAGTTCAGAGGTGAGAACGATGTAGTACACCAATTTATACCTCAATGAAAGTACAAGTTTACTTCTGAGACAAACTACCGAGTGGGACATATCACGTGAGGGCCAGTGGCGGCGCCTGGGCGGCTCAGTCGGTGAAGCGTCTGCCTTCAGCTCAGGTCATGATCCCGTGGTCCTGGGATTGAGTCCCGCATCAGGCTCCCTGCTCAGTGGGGAGCCTGCTTCTCCCTCACTCCCCGTTTGTGCTCTCTCTCTCTCTGTCAAATAACTCTTTAAAGAAACAATGTGAGGGCTAGCTGTGTGAACATGTGGAGGATGGACTATGATGTCAAAGCCTCTCTTACCTCCTGCTTCTCTGACAGACCACAGGTAAATAAATATTGGAAGAAGGAAATAAAAGAGTCTATTTCTATTTTTTAAAAAAGGTGACAGGCTGTTGTTGAGGAGATTAAGAATACAATGGGGAGGGCGGCACCTGGCCGGCTCAGTCAGTAGAGCCTGAGACTCTTGAACTCAGGGTTGTGAGTTTGAGCCCACGGTGGGGATAGAGATTGCTTACAAATAAAATCTTAAAAAAAAAAAAAAAGGATACAATAAGGGAAATCCAGAAATATGGGTATTACAATCATTTGTTCTGTGACCAGCTAACCACCACACAGTCACACGTACTCTTTGGGAAAAAGGATTTCCACGAAAAGCAGCGTGTGCGCTTCGGAGCCTGACAGCTCCCCTGTGCCGTTTACCAGCTGTGTAGTCTTGGTGAGTTGGTGAGTTCCCTCACTCCTCAGAGCCTCCCCTCTCATCTGAAGTGGGAAACACCACCACCTATTTTACAAAGTGTCTGAGGGTGAGACAACATATGTGAAAGCACCTGGTTAAGTGCCAGCACAGAGTAGGTGTTCAATAAATGGTAGCTGTAATGATATACAAAGTAATCAATGGCTATTACTGTAATCCACATATTAAATAGCAAATAAGCTTTTACTGAGTGTTTACTGTACGGGGAACCCTGAATCAGATCCCATAAAGCAGTGACTCTCCAACTTCAGCGCATCAGAGTTACTGGCTGAAGAGATTCCCGGGCCCCACCCCCAGCATTTCTGAGTCAGCTGGTCAAGGGCCCCCCACAATCTGCATCCCCACAAGCTCAGAAGAGGTGCTGATGGTGGCAGACCTCACATAAGAGAACCACTGCTCAAAGTGCAGAGAGAAGGAAGAGCTGCCTGACAGTTTTTGTAAAGGTAAGAAGTCAAATACCTAGGCAGTGGTACAGTCAAGCAGAAAGGTAGGAAATGATTGAAAGAAAACCAAGACAGAGAAATAGACACAAGCTGTGTGCAGGGACATCAAGGTGTCAGCTTGGCCAATGAATATCTGTGTGGGAGAAACTCATCACAAGAACTGAGATTTTTTTAAAAAAAGATGTATTTATTTGAGTGAAAGAGAGCAAGAGGGAGGGGGAGAGGGAGAGAGAATCTCAAGCACACTCAGCACGGAGCCCAACACAGGGCTCGATCTCACGACCCTGAGGTCATGACCTGTGCCAAAAGCAGGAGTTGGACATTTACCCAGCTATGCCAGCCAGGCACTCCAAGACCTGACAGATTTTGAAGAAGTCATTCATAGGCTAACTTTCTTACTAGGCTCAGCTTGGATTCAATAGTTTGAGTAAAGTAAGCCATTACAAATCTTGGAAAAGTTAACCACAAGTGAAAATGGCACCTACATGTAAGCAGGGACGGGACAGCAGGTAAGGCCAGGCTAAGCGGCATGGAACTGGGAAGAAAACAGCAAAAGCAGTGAAGGCCCATCATCAATTATGCTGCAGGTGATCCCAAAGCACCCTTTCTCACAACCGCCAAGACCTTCAGAACTCTCATTCCACAAGAAGGTAGCCCACAAAAGGAGTCTACTCGGTATGAGAAATAGATGTGAGAATCAAGCCCCATTGGAGCCTACTATTTATTAATTTGGTGTTACCAGGCATTAATCAAGGGAGCAAAGAGATCTCAAACATGATTCACTGAAATGAGAGAGGAAAATCTCGTATTTCATAAGTTACTAAACGAGCTCCCTAAGTATAGTGCATAATGTTAATTAGCTATCACTGCATCTATTATTACCTCGTAATCAATTTTTATTTACCAGCAGAAAATTCTACGAAATTTGTTTCAAAACAATGCTCACTGAATAGACTATATCTCAGTCACTATTTTTAGGTCAACAATGGTAAGATACAGATAACCATGACTTATAATGAAAAAACACACAGGACATCATGGCCCACTGGTCTATATCACTAAAAGTTCAGCAGAAAACTGCCAACAGATTATTTTCCATAAAGAACAGAAAAGATCAGGAAATCCTAAGGTTGTTCCAGGAAAGAAAAACAAAAAAAAAAAAAACAGCGGTTGAAAACCCATCCCACATCTTACACCAGAATAAATTTCAGTAGTATCAAAGAGACATCAAATGTAAACAATGAAACCTCAGAAGTACAAGAGCAAACCATGAGGATCTTTAAAAATAAAATTAGGAGGGTTAACTGTGACCCAAACCCATAGCCATAGGAGAACAGACTAATAACATTTGTCTATGAAAACAAAAATAATTCTACCTAAGAAAAACCACCATGAACAAAATCAGAACACAACTGACAAACAGAACCAAATGCTGCCACTCCAATCACAGATGAAGGGCTAATTTACATAAAAGGACCAAATTCCTAATTGAAAAATGGATTTAAAAAAAGAGGATACAGGTCATGGACAACTCACAGAAAAGAAAATGCATACACCTGAAACTACTGTAGCATTATATGCAAACTATACTTCAATTAAAAAAGATACAAGTTAGATATGCAGAAAAAATACAAATGTTTCAAATATATGAAATGAAACTTAATTCACAGTACAAGAAACGCAAAACTACAGTGTTACACTTTCTCATCTGTCAAATTGGCAAAGATCAAACAATAGTATGTTGTGCCAGAAGTATTAATCGGTACAACCTATGGAAAGCAATGTGACTATGTCTACCAAGATTACAAATGCACATGTCCTTTGACCCAGCAATTCCACTCAGGAATTTACTCCTCAGATATACTAGCAACATGGCAAAATGATATTATGTACAAGGTCATTTACTGCAGCATAGGTTGTAATAGCTAAAGACTGGAAATAACTTCAATGTTCATCAAAGGGGGATGTATTGTACATTCTCACAATGGGGCATCGTGCAGCTATTAACAAAATAAAGAAGCTCTTTACACACTAACAAACGCAAAACTACAGTGTTACACTTTCTCATCTGTCAAATTGGCAAAGATCAAACAAAGAAGCTCTTTACACACTAACAAAGAATCTTCAAAACAAAACAAAACAAGGTGCAAAACTGTGCAGATGCTAAAATTTGCATTTTTTTTAAAGAAGGGAGGAACATATCTCTGATTCTTTATACAGAACCACAGGCCACCTCTGGAAATATCCACAAGAACTTCACACTGGTTACTTGTGAGGAGGGGAAGAGGGTGGCTAGGGGACAGGCTATGAGAGACTTTTCACTGCAGGCCCTTTGAATTTTGAACCATTTGAATGTATTACCTATTTTAAAAATAAAATATGCCTGGGGCACGTGGCTGGCCCAGTGGGTAGAATTTGTGACTCTTGATCTCAGGGTTGTGAGTTCAAGCCCCATGTTGGGCATGGAGCCTACTTTAAAAAAAAAATTAACAATAAATAATAATAATAAATAAATATGCCTATGAGAAGTCATAACACCTGCATCCTAAATAAAGATTTTCTTTTTCTTTTTTTTTTTAAGATTTTATTTATTTATTTGACAGATAGCCAGCGAGAGAGGGAACACAAGCAGAGGGAGTGGGAGAGGGAGAAGGCGGCTCCCAGCGGAGCAGGGAGCCTGATGCAGGGCTCAATCCCAGGACCCTGGGATCACGCCCTAAATAAAGATTTTCAAACTGAGTTACTTGAGATCTCAAAACAAATTTCTTTCACTATCTACCAGTCAAAATGTACTGAGTTCTACTATATGTGCCTTGCAAGCACTGTTTTAGGCACTGGGGTTTCAGCAATGATGACAATAAATCCCTCCTCTTTTGGTTTTAGAAGGCATACGGTCAGTAAACAAGTAAACGAATGAGTATCAGAGAGTGGTAAGGACTGGGAAGAACGATCAGTCAGGAAAGGAAGTTGGAGACTGAGGGTAGAAGGGTGACTAGAGTGTATTTCTGGGTAGGGTAAACAGCTTCTTTGACAGGATTGTATCTGGGCAGAGATGTGAAGTGAGGGAGTCAGCCCTGTGGCTGGCCAGGGAAAGGATTCTGGTCAAAGGAAAGTACAAGTGAGGGTCCTGAGGGTTGCTAGGCTCTTCTTCAAGGAATAGAATGGAGGGAGTAAGGGAGAGTGTGGTAGCAAATCACACTGAGGGGGTTGGGAGAGGGAAGGCACCATGTCCTTTTTTTTTTTTTTTTAATGATTTTTTATTATATTATGTTAGTCACCATACAGTACATCCCCGGTTTCCGACGTAAGGCTCGATGATTCATTAGTTGTGTATAACACCCAGTGCACCATGCAATACGTGCCCTCCTTACTACCCATCACCGGTCTATCCCATTCCCCCACCCCCCTCCCCTCTGAGGCCCTCAGTTTGTTTCTCAGAGTCCATAGTCTCTCGTGTTTCATTCCCCCTTCTGATTACCCCCCCTTTCTTTATCCCTTTCTTCCCCTACCGATCATCCTAGTTCTTATGTTCCATAGATGAGAGAAATCATATGATAATTGTCTTTCTCTGCTTGACTTATTTCACTTAGCATTATCTCCTCCAGTGCCGTCCATGTTGTAGCAAATGTTGAGAACTCGTTCTTTCTGATAGCTGAGTAATATTCCATTGTATATACGGACCACAGCTTCTTAATCCAGTCATCTGTTGAAGGGGAAGGCACCATATCCTAATAATGAATTTAGATCTTGTTCTAAGTGACATGAAAAAGCATTAGAAACTTTTCATCCCTGGAAAAATATGATCTGACCTATATTGTTTTTAAATGTCATTCTGGGTGCCATCAGGAGACTATAAGAGGCAAGGGTAGAAGCAGGGAGCCCATCTGGAAACCACCCTAGCAATAATCCAAGTGAGGAGTGATGCTTCCTCACACCGAGGACGTAATGGTGGAGGTGGGAAGTGATCAGGTTCTGGATATATTTTAAGGCAGCGCCAAAAGCTTTTACTGAGGGCACACTGAGAAGAAGAAAGAAGTCACAGGTGACTCCAATTTGGCCCAACCAACTTTCTACAATGACCTCATAGGTTCATTTTAAAAAAAGTCACACCTTCATACAAAGCTCAAATGCTGTAAAATAGGTTATAAACACCATCAACAAAAAGCAATGCTTAACTGCATTCCAAATTAGGGAGCTACAGGAGATTTTAAAGTTGAAAAAGAACCCGCACCTGGGCTCGTTCTCTACATCCTTAATGAGCGTCTATGCCGCAGGACCTAAATTAGGCTTAAAATACGCAACAGCACCAAAAAAGGACTGGCAGGGAAACAAAGTATTAACAGCAGCCAGATAGGAGACGTTTTTTCTTCTCTGAATTTTCCAAATATTCTACCATAAACATACCCTACTTTGAACTGCAGAGGGAAAAAAGTTTCCTTTCCAATGCCACCAATGAGACAAATTCCTACGTGGCAAACTTATTAGCAATAAAAGTTTTATTATTTTTTAATGTATTTTTTAAATTTTATTTAAGTAATCTCTACAGTCAACATGGGGTTTGAACTCACGACCTCAAGATCAAGAGTCTCATGCTCCTCCGACTGAGCCAGCCAGGTGTGCACCCCTCCTTTTAAAGTAATCTCTACATCCAACGTGGGGCTTGAAGACAACCCCGAGATCAAGAGTCATGTGCTATACTGAACAAGCCAGCCCAGGTGCTCCTCTAAGAAAACCTTTTTCTTTTCTTAAAGATTTATCGGTTTCAGAGAGAGCGAGAGCATACACACAATCAGGAGCCAGGGAGAGACAGAAGAGAATGCTGGAGCAGATCCCCACTGAGCACGGAGCCCGATGGGAGATGACAGACGACCTGGGGCTTGTCCTGCGCTCTATTTCACAACCCTGAGATCACAACCGGAGCCGAAATTAAGAGCCAGCCACTTAACCGACTGCGCCACCCAGGTGCCCCTAAGAAAACTTTTAAAATTGAACAGATTTCATTTTCTTCCATGCCTCCACTGTTTACCCGCGCTAGGATAAGGTACGTGTGGGAGACAGCGTGGGAGAAGAGGGAAAGAGGAGTAAGTCAGGGAGGGATGGGGTCCACAACAGCTTGTTGCTCTTTAAGTGCATTCTCTCACAAAACATAGATGAGAAGATCAGTAATTGACTGATTTAAAAACACCAACCGCTTACAAGATGACATGCTTACCATACTAATCTTCCCACCATCAACAAACAAACAACAAGCCATTTACACATTATCCATTTATTCGCATATTCACAGAGTGCCTGTAACGCACCAAAAACAGGAGCCAGACACAGGGAGCTCAGCAATGAACTGGATAAAATCAGCCCTCCTGAGCCAGCAATCTAGTTTAGGTGGTGGGGCGAGGAGGGAAACTAAATTTCAAATTCAAATTACTTTATTTTTCTGTGACATGTGCTAGAGAGATGAGCTGGTAGAGGATAAGAGGAGACCTGACCTAGTCCAGGGGTCAGGATAAGAGCCTTGGACAAAAAATGAAGCGAAGATGTGGAGTAGGAATTAAACGGGTGAAGGGCAAGGAGTGGAAGGACCTTCCATGCAAGGGAACCAGCACGTGAGACTCTGCGGCAGGAAAGGTACAAAAGTCTGGTCAGAGGAGTGCAAAGGAAGGCAGTGCGGCAGAAAGATACAGTGAAAGGAAGAGGGGATAGAAGGTAAGCAGGGACCAGCTCGTACAGTGGTGGTAAGCCATGTCAGCCATTTTGTTCTCCATGTTGAAAGCAACTCAAACCACTGAAAGATTTGAGGCTGCAGTGACCAACAGATTCACTTTTTAAAGATCATGCTGGCTACTATATAGAGAATAAGTTAGAGGGGAGGACAGGCCCAGCAGGGGCCAGCAAGAGACCTTCCTGCTGCCAGGGGGACCCTGAGGGCAGTGAAGATCTACTTCGGAGATAAAATCAACCGGGATTCCCAGGGCACCCCACTGGCTCAGCGGGAAGAGAATGGGACTCTTGATCTCTGGGGTCATGAGTTCGAGCCCCAAGTTGGATGTAGAGTTCACTAAAAAAAAAAAAAAAAAAAAAAAAAAAAAAAAAAACAAAAAAAAAAAAAAAAACCAACCAAGATCCCTCGACAGAGGGTAAGTAGATGGGGGAGAAAGGGAGGCAGAGAAGAAAATGTCATGGACAGCAATGAAACAGAAATCATCTAAAAGGACCAAAAAGACACATCAAAAACAAAAACTACATAAATAAGTTGAAAATAAGGAATAGAAAGATATTCCATGCAAATACTAGCAAAAACAAACTGATTTCCAATTAGATGTGATCAAGAAAACATACCAACACAAAGAACAATCTACAAAGATTCACAATTCTGAATTTAATATAAAGCAAAAAATGATAAGAGAAATTGCCAAGTCCAGAATGACCGTGAGATACTTACCACACCTTCAGAAACTGAAATAAGGCAATCGAAAATACGGTAGAGACAGACAATGTGAACAGCATTAAAAACTTGAACAACACGCACACAGATATGTCATCTTGAGCCTCACAGAAAACATACACTTTTTTTTTTTTTATTTTTGAAGATTTATTTTTTTTAGAGAGCGAGGATGAGAGCACATACGCACACATGTGTAGGATTCGGAGGAGGGGCAGGAGGAGAGAATCTTCAAGCAGACTCCCATTGAGCATGGAGTCCGATGTAGCTCAATCTCACGACCCTGAGATCACAACCTGAGCCGAAACCAAGAGTCAGACGCTTAACCGACTGAGCCACCCAGGCGCCCCGAGAATATATTATTTTAAAAACATGGAACAGGGGGACGCCTGGGTGGCTCAGTCAGTTAAGCATCTGCCTTCGGCTCAGATCACAATCTCAGGGTCCTGGGATCCAGTCCCACATCGGACTCCTTGCTCAGTGAGGAGCCTGCTTCTCCCTTTCCATCTGCCTGCCGCTCCCCCTGCTTGCGCTCTTTCTGACAAATAAAATCTTTAAAAAAAACAAAAACATGGAACAGGGTGCCTGGGTGGTTCAATTGGTTAAGCATCTGCCTTTGGCGCAGGTCATGATCTCAGGGTCCTGGGATCAAACCCCGCAATGGGTTCCCTGCTCAGTGCGGAGCCTGCTTCTCCCTCTGCCTCTGTCGCTCCTTCTGCTTGTACTCTCTCTCTCTCTCAAATAAGTGAACAGAATCTTTAAAAATAAATAAATAAACAAACATGGAACATGTTAACTGGATCACAAAGAAAGGCCTCGTCACATTTCAAATAGCTAATAACAAAAAACATATTCTCTGATCACACAATGAAAATAAGTTAATCATTAACAAAATTAAACACCATGAATAGGAACTAAAAAAAATACATGCTTAGAAATTCAAGTGTAGGGGCGCCTGGGTGGCACAGCAGTTAAGCCTCTGCCTTCAGCTCAGGGCGTGATCCCGGCGTTATGGGATCGAGCCCCACATCAGGCTCTTCCGCTATGAGCCTGCTTCTTCCTCTCCCACTCCCCCTGCTTGTGTTCCCTCTCTCGCTGGCTGTCTCCATCTCTGTCAAATAAATAAATAAAAAATCTTAAAAAAAAAAAAAAAGCAGGTTGCTCACCTTTAAAAAAAAAAAGAAAAAAAAAGAAATTCAAGTGTAAAGGGAGAATAAAAGTGGAAATAATGAAATATTTATCTAACATATAGAAGACTGGTAAAATAATCCTTAGAAGAAATTCTACAGCTTTGAATACATCATTAAAAAAAGAAGAGGGGCGCCTGGGTGGCTCAGCTGGTTAAGCGTCTGCCTTCAGCTCAGGTCATGATTCCAGGGTCCTGGGATTGAGCCCCAAATCAGGCTCCCTGCTCAGCGGGCGGTCTGCTTCTCCCTCTCCCTCTGCTGTCGCTCCTGCTTGTGCTCTCTCTCTCTGTCAAATAAATAAGTAAATAAATAAATATCTTCTAAAAAAAGCAGGAGGAGGAGAAGGAGAAGGGCTGAAAACCTGTGTTGTCAATTCAGAAAGCTAGGAAAAGAGCAAACCTTAAAAAAAAAAAAAAAAAAAAAAAAAAAAAAAAAAAAAAAAAAAAAAACCAGAAAGGAAATAAAGATTACAACAGATATCAACAAACAGAAAACCAACAGTAGCTGATTCTTTGAAACAACATTTTAACTAACTCTTGCAAGTCTGTTCAGCCACAGCTCTGCAGAGAAGGGGAGCCCAGATCCAGCCCAGTGATGTCCATATCCACCATTGCACACAGATGGTCCAGAGAGCAAAAGGCAACAGGAGCAGGAGAAGGTGCTTGCAAAAGTCACTGTCAAGAAGAAAGATCTGGGGCTGACAGAGACAGAGCTTTCCAGAGCACATGCACTGTATGTTTCACCTGCCCTCACAACTGGATTCATGCTTTCAAGGGAATACCCACTGGATTAATTTACTGCAGTAAATACTTTTTCCTTTGGGGAGGGGGGGAGAAAAGGCATAAAAAAGCAATTTTAGAAAACAGAGAGACTTACAACAGGAGTGAGAAAGGAAAAGGGAACAGAGCCCAGTCCCAGATGAGGTGGGGGAGAAGGACCTCAAAAAGATGAGCAAATACTGAACGGCCAGAGAAGGGCGGGCCAGAAAGGCAGAAAGTCAAGATTAAAGTGTCACAGCCAGGAGTGTTTCAAAGAAGAGACAATGATCAGCTGTGTCAATGCTGCTGAAGAGAGGGCAAGGAAGCTACAGGCTGCATGGTATCTGTAGATTTGGCAGCAGGAAGTTGAGTAACCAGTATCCTGGAGAAACAAGAAGGGTGGGAGCCAAGGTTACACTGCAGCAGCAGGACACATGTTTCTATCTGAATTAGTCATTTTGGAGCTGAAGCCCATTCAACTGCTGCTAAGACCCAGAGCGTCACTCTGGGAGTCAGTGCCAGGGGTGGACTAGAGGAGGTCGCTGGGGGTGGACATGGAAGCCAAGATACCAAGGAACCCAGGTGCCTCAAGGGTCCTATGGTGGACATAAAACCACCCAAGATGACAGAAGAACTGGAGTGGAAAGGAAGGCTGTGAGGCAGGTACCGAAGTCTTCAAGGAGCAGACGTGGCCATAAGTCAGTATAAGGCCATAAGGAAGAGAGAAAAGTGGATGAGTCTAAAAGGGCAGAAGCTCCAAAGGAACCCCAGGAGGAGTGGCCAACAGACCTACACCTAGTCAGTGCTGCACTTGGGACTCTGCCTTTCCAGCTCTACCTGCACCCCACTTTCTGAGCAATCGGGGAAACGCAAACTGCTGCCCTGTCAAAACAAGCCCTGAGCGTAATACTCATCATTTTTCAATTAGCTGAATTAATACTGCCCTCAGTCTTGCTAGCTACATGCACAGCTATTTCAAAATCCAGAGGATTCTGTAAAGTCAGGAGTTGTGCAGTTCCTATAATTAAGCAGGAAGAAGCAACAGGGACTGGAAGAGACAGCGTGAGCAATTTTGTCCAGGACACAGGACAAGGAAGATATAGCTTCCAAACCAAGATGATCAAGACACTAGCCACAGCCTCCTCCTAGGTTAGCTCAGAACAGCATAAGATTCGAGGCTGTGACTAATTTCTAAGAGTCTCTCAACAAAAGCAAAAGGAGTTGGCACCCCTGCATCTGTGAGCTCTGGTAACTAAGAGTGACCATGTTTGGCTTGTGACAGGGATTCTGAAAGATCATCTAATTTACTCAAGTAAATCCTTAGAGGACTATAATCTCAATAAATTCATTCATTTAAAATTGACACAATGTGCCAATTATGTACAGGCACTGTGATGGATATGGATGAATAAGATGGTTTCTGTCTAGTGGGGGAGACAGAGAGATCCAAACAAAAAATGCCGAAGTGTGTGAAAAAGTGGGAGGACATTCATAGTCATCAAACAGCAAGATCAAAGGAAGGAGAGGTCTCTAAACCATGCAGGAGCACAGCGTAGCCCAAGTGGTCCAACTACAGGGTATTATCTTCCCTGTTTTACTGATGTATCATACCATGAGCTCAAGGAAAAACTGTTACATCTGGGTTTGCATCTCTTGGTATAGCTTTATTCTGTCTGCTATCTACTCACACTGCAGCTCCAGAGTGGGCACCAGGGCAATCAGGGTATTTAGATGATCCAATGTCCTTGCTAAAGGTCAATCAGTACGTATTTCGTATTTCTCCTTGCTAAAGGCGACAGGAATGGGCTGGTAATCCAATCTGGGGCAACAGGTCAAAGAAAGAGATTTGCTGGGGGATTCAACGAAACAATCTTTCTTATTCTTCTGAGAAAAGTCTAAAAGTGCTGTTCACTCTCACCCTGGATACTGGCTCTAATTCTGGGCCATGTGTTACAGAAATGTGAAACCTAGACCTCCTCCACCATATTGCCACTTAGGCCAAGCTGACATTCAGTGGAAAGTAGAACCAAGAAAATCTCAGCAAAACTGAGCTGGTGCCCCAATCAAACTATGCCTGAAGCCCACTTTACCTCTGGAATATTCAAAGACATATGCCAATGCATCCCCTTTAAAGTTTTAACTAGCCTGAGTTGGGTTTCCTGTTACTTGCAAACCAAAACATCCCTAACATTGTAATATATTTGAAGTACACTAAGTTGTAAAAACTACTAGTGAATCATCATCCACCAGTTCCTTTTACAGCACATTTCAATGTTCATCTCTTGCTTCTAGAAAAGTCTTTGTTAAACCTAATTTTCAAATATTAAAATGTAAATCTTTTCCCTCTTCTTTAAATCTTGGAGAATGACAACTAGTTAACACCTCGATAGTAAAATCACGCCTCTAATTTATCCATAAAAATTTACAAATTTATAAATTTAACTACAAAAAATATGAAAATTATCCAAGGCAAACACACACACACACACACACACACACACTCCTAAGCAAAGTTACAAGACAAATGACAAATGAAAGAAAAAAAATCTGTAATTCATATCACAAAGGGCTAATCTCCCCAATACATAAAGAGCTCCTTTTTAAAAAAATCAAAGCTATCCAACAACCCAACACAAAAAATGGGCAAGGGATATGAAACAGTTCATAGAGAAAGAAATACATTCCATTCTTATATATAGAAAGATGCTCAACCGCTCTCATCACAAGGGGAAAACAAACAAAAATAACACTAATTTCTCACCTATCAGATCAAATGCAAGTTTGACAACATGCCCTGTTGGTGAGGCTGTGGTGAAACCCGTACTCTCATGTGTGAGTACAGAATAGTACAACCCCTCCCTGTGGAGGGCAATTTGATGATATCTATCAAAAATATATATGCAGGGACACCTGGGTGACTCAGTCGGTTAAGTGTCTGCCCTCGGCTCAGGTCATGATCCCAGGGTCCTGGAATCGAGTCTTCACACTGGGCTCCTTGCTCAGTGGGGAGCCTGCTTCTCCCTCTGCCTGCCGCTCCCCCTGCTTGGTGTGTGTGCACTCTCTCTCACCATTTGACAAATAAATTTTAAAAATCTTAAAAAAAAATGCATATATATATATGTGTATATATATGCATTAACCCTCTGACCCAGCAGTAACCTCTCCTGGCAACACATCCTGTAACTATACCTGCCTCCGTGCAAAATAATATACATGCGAAGTTATCTACTGCAGCATTATTTGTAATAAAAAGAGACTAACAATCAAGAATCATCTGGTTAAATAAATGTGATACGTATCCACAGCATGAAGTATAAAGTAATTATAAGAAAGAGTGAAGCAGCTCTCTATTTACTAACATGGTAAGATCACCAATATATATCATATAGCAGAAAAAAACAAGATGCAAAATATCACACGTAGTAATGCTCAGTCAACTTCTCTGCTCAAATGTCATCTTATTCCTACAGCAACAGAAGGATGAGTCAAAAACAAATAAAATGATTATAAGGAGAGGAAGGAACTTTGCAGGGAGGACAGAAATGGAAGCTAAACCTCTCCGAACAGAACCTTGTTTTATGATTCTGATGTTGGAACCACATAAATGTTTTATATAATCAAAACACAACATTAAATGTATTTCCTAATAGATTTACTGAGGAATAATTGATCTACAAGGAATTACACATATTAATTGTGTATATCTGATGAGTTTGGACATATGCAAAACCCATGATACCATCACCATAACCAAGGTAACAGACACACCCAACACCTCCCAAAGTTTCCTTATGTCCCTTCATTTTTGTTTTTGTGATGAGAACACTTAACATGAGATCTACCCTCTTAACATTCTGAAGTGCGCAGGACCATGTTGTTAACTACAGTCATTATGGTGTACAGCACATCTCTAGAATTTATTCATCTAGCATAACTGAAACTTACACAAAATTAAATTTAAAAACAATCCCTCATGTTCTAAAACTGGATTATGGTAACAGTTGTGCAACTTGGTAAGTTTGCTAAAAATCATTGAATTATACTAAATTATACATCTAAAAATAGATGGCAGGAAGGTAGAATTTTGCTGGAATAAGTCTGAAGAGGCAGCGAAAGAACTAAAGAAAGCCAGTAAAGACCAATGCCTCTCCAGCCGCAGTGAGCACCCGAGCCGCCTGCAGACCCTCACAGAATGCAGATTTTGATTCAGTAAGCCTGAAATGAGGCCTAATTCTGTACTTCCTACAAGTTCCCAGGGGGTGACACTGATGTCACTAGTCTGTGTGCCCTACTTTGAGGGTCCAGACAACTTAGACATCTAGAGGAGCTTTGCTCTAAGAAGCACCTGAGAGGGGGGTGCCTGGGTGGCTCAGTTGTCAAGCATCTGCCTTCGGCTCAGGGCGTGATCCCAGGGTCCTGGGATCGAGCCCCACATCAGGCTCATGCTTTGCTGGGAGACTGCTTCTTCCTCTCCCACTCCCCCTGCTTGTGTTCCCTCTCTCGCTGGCTGTCTCTCTCTCTGTCAAATAAATAAATAAAATCTTAAAAAAAAAAAAAAGCAGCGGCAGCAGCTGAGAGATTGGGGCAGTAGCTGCCAGAGGCAAAAGATGGGTACCAATGGATGAGGGCCCAAAAAGGTTTCTTCTTCTCTTTTGCTGTAGGATTCAATTGAGCCACGGGTAGAACTGAGAGTGAGTGCAACGAAGTTATAAGGACTAATCACAGCATTTAAGACAGGAGTACCCTGGAGAGAGTGGCAGCGTAGCAGGAGCCAAAATCATTGAGAAATGAAGGGAAGCGATGAGGGTCCGACAGGGATGGTGCTGATACAATCTGATGACCAGAGTTCTGAAAGAAGACAATACGCTAGGAGGAGTCCAGGAGGACGACAATACTCTAACGTAGTGCATTACCTCAGAAGTAGTACCAAAAGAAAGAAAATACATTTAAAAAAATTGTTTAAACCACACTAAGAGTTCTGGAAGCTAGGATATAGCCAACATTTTTTTTTCAAGATTTTATTGGTTTATTTGAGAGAGAGAGAGAGAGAGAGAGAGAGCGCGCGCGGGAGAGCGCACGAGCAGGGGGAGGGGCAGAGGGAGAGGGAGAAGCAGACTCCCCACCAAGCAGAGAGCCCGACACGGGGCTCAATCTCAGGATTCTGGGATCACAACACGAGCAGAATGCAGATGCCTACCAACTGAGCCACCCAGGCACCCCTACTGCCAACACTTAGAAGCTCACTACCAAAGAAGATAATCTTGCCCTCTAATCAAACCTTGCTAAAGCTTCAACTCTCACAGTGACTCTTAGAGGAGCCATGCCACATCCTAAGGCCTCAGGTTGCTAGTTGTCTTGGTTTAGAATCCCTTCCCCCTTCAGCTCAACCACCCATCAGAATTCAGTTCAAATGTCACCCTGTTAAAACCTAAGTTCCCACTGCAACTGAGACAAACATCGCACTGTAACATTGTACTATAATCATCTATGATATGAACCAGTGAAACATTCCTACAAGAGTCAATCTTGTAAGTACTTCTTGAATTTCTCCCTCTAGTTAGGACAGCAAGAATAAAGGAATGATCCAGAAGAAAAAGGAAAGCAACACAAGACATATCAAACTTAGAATTCTAGATAATGAGCTGCTGAGTAAAAAGCAGGCACAAGAGGTCTTCTTCATGGAGCTAGAGTGTCACTTAACAGGACAGGAGAGACCTGTCACTCTTACATTCAATCACACACAACATGAAAGGAAAGGTAAGCCGAGACTTAGCAAAATCAGGATGCTTAAACTTCCTGTCCCATGGCCTCCTTCTCACAACAATGTTTTTAAATACAAAAGATTACAAAGGAGATCAATTATTAAAATAGTTATTAAACAAATTTAGGTCTTTAAAAGTTTATTTCCAACTGAATAACAAGCTCTAGTGCAGATCCACTAACTACTGTAATTTTGAAGTAGTGATGAGTGTGACACCTGACACACCCGCAACAACCATAATATGATATGCAAACACCTGTGATTTTCACTGGTGATGAAGTCACAAGTCTGTTACTACTGTGATTTGTTGCCTAGATCCATAATTGGAAGGACACGTTGAAATTCAGCTAAGAGTTTTTTCCCGTCTAGGTTGATACATCCCCTAAACTATTCAGATTAAGAAGCACTAATAAGCGAATATTGTCTAAAATAACAGACACCATCTGCACGGCTACGACTACTTACTTGTCCATCTCATCATTAGATTACAGGCACTTCAGGCCAGGGACTATGTCTTGTCTTTGGGTCTACAGGTCCAATAAATGTTAGCTGAATGAGTAAGTCATTTATTATCCCGCTGGACTGTGAACTCCTTGATGGCAGAGATTGTCTCAACAACACAAACCAACCACTCGATAAATCTGAGAATGAATGAGTATGTGAATATCTTATTCTCCCTTGTTGGATGATAATCCTTTCAAGGTCAGAGATCATGTCTCATACTTCTTTGATTTCCCATAGTCTAGTATACTGCTTTTCACACTAAACCACTCAAATATTTATTAAATGAGACACTCAGACAGACAGAGCCTCTGAAATGAAGATCAAAGTAAGTAAAGAGAATGAGCCCATGCACCAGTTGTGCTGCACCAGGAGAAAGAGTGCGGTACAGCAGTGAGGCTGGATGTGAACCAACCAAAGGAAGGACAGATCCAAGCCACAGAGATCACCTATAATGTGGTTACTTGAGAATATCCTAAAGTATTCCTATTCTTGCTTTTAAATATAAAAACCCTATAAATTCCTTCCTCATGAGTGATTCTTGCTTCTTTCTTATAAAGTCTACATTTTCCTACTGCTACAAAACAAGATAAAAGTGTAGCGAAGATTGATTTGGTATGTTTTTAGTACAATATATGCTACTTTTAAAAAATCCATATTACAAAACAGAATTGAGAATGCAAAACATGACTCAATTTACAAATTACCAACTGGCAGAGAAGTTGTGAAGTTGAGAAAAAATGCTACAAGGTAAGAGCAATTGCCAACTCAACCTCAATCAGAAACGAAGATAAAGCATTTCTGAAATTAGAAATATAAAGATATGTTTTAAAATTTACAAAAATTTGATCTGTACACAACATTTTGGGGTAAATCATCTGTGTGAAACCCAACCCAATATTCTTCTCCTTCTAGGCAGAGAAATACTTCCCCACTTCACCTTTACTCCTTAACTGCACCTGAACTTGCCTTGCTCACACCATGTGCACAGCACACGCCTTCTACTTTATAGTACAATTATCAGTACAAAAATACAAGCCCCTTACAGGCAGAAGTGTCTTACTTTACCCTCACATCATCCACAACAGACAGCAGTACCTTGAAATAATAGCTCTGCAAGAAACACTTGATGAATGAGGATTATTTTTTTTAGTTCTATTTATTTGAGAGAGAGAGAGAGAGCGAGCACTAGGAGGGGCAGAAGGAGAAGTAGGCTCCCCACTGAGCAGGAAGCATGACTTGGGGCTCAATCTCAGGACCCTGAGATCAGGGCCTGAGCCGAAGGCAGACGCTTAACTGACTGAGCCACCCAGGTGGCCCAGAGGATTTTTTTTTTTTTTTTAAAACAAGACATACCTTGTACTCTATTATAAATAACAGATGCCAAATGTTCAGAGAATAAGGTAACTTATCACTGATATTCCCAGATAATTTAATATGTCCTGAAAATGAAGAATAAGAATGTCTACCAATTAAAGTTATTTCTGTTTTTGATGTTTACTCCTAAATAACCAAACAGGACATTTCCTATTTCTGCACAAACTAACCTCACTGAAATATAAATAAAATTGTTCTCTAAGACATGAAACATCAGACTACAAAAATCTTCACATTTATTTTTAAAACAAGGTTCTTTAGGCATATAGCCAAACTAGTCAGTGATAAAATCCACAATGTTTTGATTCTTGTTCAAGTTTTCTACCAAAGCGCAGTAAGTACTTAAATAAATGAAGTCACTAAATTAACTCAACGATAATAAACATAGGTGACAAGTTTCTTGAGGGCAGAGACTTTGTCTATACCCAGCATCTAGAACAGTACCTCCTATCTGATAAGCATGCCTGCAAATATTTGCTAACACAATGACATTCCTGACTATCTCATGGATTTCACAGACATATTCTGAGCTTCTTACCATTGCTCATATCCACCCATTCTGTCTTTCAAAATCTCCTCCTCCTCCTCCTCTTCAAGGTCAAGAGAACCAAGGTATCATACGAAAGTTTCTCTAGCCTGCTCTAAGTGATAAACGAAGATGCTTTCCCCTTAGTATATAAAATGTGATAGTCAAATAACTAAGCAATTATCAGTATTTCAGAAGATTTAAGTAGCCCTTACTGGGAAAAAAACTACAGGTTTCCATTCGACTCCACATGTGCCCTACTAAATTAAGTACAAAATTTCTCAAAGTAAATTTGATAGAAAAAGTTCTAATTTGGGGGGCGCCTGGGTGGCATAGCGGTTGAGCGTCTGCCTTTGGCTCAGGGCGTGATCCTGGCGTTCCGGGATCGAGTCCCACATCAGGCTCCTCTGCTGGGAGCCTGCTTCTTCCTCTCCCACTCCCCTGCTGTGTTCCCTCTCTCGCTGGCTGTCTCTCTGTCACATAAATAAATAAAATCTTTAAAAAAAAAAAAAAAAGAAAAGAAAAAGTTCTAATTTGGGGTGCCTGGGTGGTTCAGTCATTAAGAGCCTGACTTCGGCTTAGACCATGATCCCAGAGTTCTGGGATCAAGCCCCTCATCAGGCTCCCTGCTCAGCGGGAAGCCTGCTTCTCCCTCTCCCATTCCCCCTACTTGTGTTTCCTCTCTCACTGTTTCTCTGTCAAATAAATAAATAAAATCTTTTTTTAAAAAAAGTTCTGGGGCGCCTGGGTGGCACAGCGGTTAAGCGTCTGCCTTCAGCTCAGGGCGTGATCCTGGAGTTATGGGATCGAGCCCCACATCAGGCTCCTCTGCTGTGAGCCTGCTTCTTCCTCTCCCACTCCCCCTGCTGTGTTCCCTCTCTCGCTGGCTGTCTCTATCTCTGTCAAATAAATAAATAAAATCTTTAAAAAAAAAAAAAGTTCTAATCTTCCACGCCTCTTTCTAAACTAGAAATGGGGAGCAGAGAGATGTGATAATTACAAATGGAGTGAAGGGTGTGAACGTGACCTTCTCTGGAGCAGGCCAGAATCTAAAACTAGCCTGTGGGAAAAATCTTTGAAAGGCTTCTAGGTCATTCTCCCACAAAAAGCATGAATTCCTCAGTCACCAACAGGTGGTTCTGCAGTCCTTGAGAGAGACAGACTATCTCCCACACAGAACACCCATACTCTCCCAAGTCAACCCACTGCACTCCTGGATAACTCTGGCTCTGAAAATATTTAAGCTGTTATGATAGGACTCTTCTTCTGGCCCCAGCTTCATGCCAACACAATGAGTACAAAGCCTTCTCCAGCATAAAGACCTAGAATCACATGTTCCACTTGCTTCCACAACACACCCCACCCCTCAATTTCCATCCAATGAATAGGCAATGAGTCCAAGACATGAAGACATCTTCCCAAAAGAAAGATGGATTTATTTTCATTAAAAAACTATTGAGCACAGACTCCTACAACCGTAAGAGTTGAAAAGGCCTTGGAAGCCATCTAATTCTACTCCTCTCCCCACTATGGTAGGGAGTGCTTCAATAACATCTCTGGGCAACACACTTGTGACCCAGAATCTTAAGATGGGAAGGAAAAAAGTCTCTTTGATTTGAATGCTAAGTAGTTCTAAGTATAGTTTTTAAAAGTTGTCTGTTAGTACATAGATGTGGTAGGTAACGTGGTTTGATAGAAATAGATCAAAAGTAATCTGTATCATTTGGTTACTTTCCATTACTTCATGGTCTCTTGCTATACAATTTCCCAGTTGTAAGAAAGCTAAATTTGTTACCTACTAACAATAATTTTAAAATATCTTTACAAAGATGTGAGGCACTAAAAATACCCATTATTTGGAAGCCCAAAATTAAATAGGTTCCTTAGCTTGTAAAGATTTTTCAGAAGTATGACATATGGGGCACCCAGGTAGCTCAGTCAGTTAAACGTCCACAGGTCTTGATCTCAGGGTTGTGAGTTCAAGCCCCGCGTTGGGCTCCCTGCCAGCGTGAAGCCTACTTTAAATAATTAATTAATTAATTAACTAAAAGTATGGCATAGTTGGATACTGATGCTTTACTCAGTCATTCACTCAACAAATAAATACTAAGTGCCTACCTTATGCTGGACACTGTGCTGGCACTAGGAAAACAGTGAAAGCAGAAAACACATGGTCCCTCTTCTAAAGGAGCTTTGTTTATAGAAAAGACAGATTATCACCCAGAGAATTACAAATTGAGAAAAGTGCTACAAAGGCAAAGTTCAGGATGCTATGAGAACATGTAATAAGGAAAAATGATCCATCCTGGGAATTCAAAGCAGGATATGCTACGGAAGTGATGTTTAGGCTGGGATCTGAATGGAGGCCATTCGCATTTATGTAAAAACAGATCTCATAAAATGAAAGCGTTGGTCCAATAAACCCAGCTACCTCTTTATTCTAAAACAACTTCTTTTTTACAGAAAGGAAAGCCAAGTACTATATAAAAAGGTTTAAAGGTTAGGGGCACCTGGGTGGCTCAGTCAGTTAAGCGTCTGTCTTCGGCTCAGGTCATGATTCCAGGATCCTGGAATCGAGCCCCGCATCTGGCTCCCTGCTCAGCGGAAACCATGCTTCTCCCTCTCCCTCTGCCGCTCCCCCTGCTTGTGCTCTCTTGCTTTCTCTCTCTCAAATAAATAAAATCTTAAAAAAAAAAAAAGGTTTAAAGGCTAGGAATTGATAGTTCTTTGGAGAGATGGATAGGGTCATATCCTACTGTAGATACCCCACCTGGTATAGTTATCATCATTGGAGTCACTCAAATCTTTGCTGAAATGATTAGTGTCAGCGTTAAATCAATGCTCATATTATCTTCAGTTAAGCAAAATAAATTCACAAAACTGTATTTCCTTACACAAGAAACTCCATTCTGAACTTCAAATGTGAAAAGAAGATGCTTCCTTGTACCTCACAGACTGCTATCAAGACTCGATGAGATAATATATGGCAAAATGCTAGGGCAGATCTTGAAGTGCTTGGAGGATATGGCATCCGAGCGATCAAAAAGCCTGATCGGTCCCTTCTCACTATGACAGTTCTTTGGATTCAGCTGTGCTTCATTTTTCTGACCATGAGAAGAAAAAAACTGTAACACAGACTTGCACTCCTTCTCTAGCCTTGGTTTTCTCCAAGCAGGTGAGACTGGAAACTCAAAGGTCTCCTCTAGCTCTAGAAACTGACCTGCGCCATCTTTTGAAAGGGCCAAGAATACACACTTCATCTCACATTTGAGTCTACCTCCTCATCCACTCCATTCCCCCATGACTCCATACTTCCTTTCAGGAATGGCGGCACATAGTTCATGATTTAAGTTTCTCAAAGACCTATTTTCCACTTATTTTACAGGCAGAGTGAAGTTGAATGTATGCATCCAAATTAGACCGTTTCAATGATCCAAATGATTGCTGTGAAACTTTGTAAGCCCCAATGAAAAAAAATGAATAACAACTGTCAAAATGACCAAATGTCAAGAACAGAGTTATAACTCCTAACTTCAAAAAGTAAATTTTGGTTTTCTGAGTAAGGAAAATTATCTACTCCATTTTAAAATCAGAAAAGACAGGGGCGCCTGGGTGGCGCAGTTGTTAAGCGTCTGCCTTCAGCTCAGGGCGTGATCGCAGCATTCTGGGATCGAGCCCCACATCAGGCTTCTCCGCTAGGAGCCTGCTTCTTCCTCTCCCACTCCCCCTGCTTGTATTCCCTCTCTCACTGGCTGTCTCTCTCTGTCAAATAAATAAATAAAATCTTTAAAAAAATAATAATAAAATCAGAAAAGACAGTCTCAGAAACAATCACTTATACTCATAAATACAATAAATACATGCAAACTCATTCATGGAAAATAATTTTTTTTTAAATTACAATGGCTAGAAGAGGACATTTTAGTAACAGCATAAAATGCTACTGGGGATGTACTGTATGGTGACTAACATAATATAATAAAAAATCATTAAAAAAAAAAAAAACAGCATAAAATGCTGTAAGATGTTACCGCATGCAAATGAAACTTTACAAAAAAGTTACAGTGCTCAAATAAATTATGCAGCTGAAGACAAATCTACATGTTTAAGATATGTCTTGTTTAAAACAATTTTGGGGTATGGTTTTGAAAAGCTCTCCTACTTTTCACCTTCATCAAACAGCATCCCACTAAGAGAACACAACTATGATACTTCCAAGCAAGAGACCTGTTTTAATGATGCAAACCAAAGCCACAATATCCAGATAAGGGTTGCCACTAGAGAATGCTTCAGAAATAATACACTTTCAAGGAAAACTTAAAAAAAAAAAAAAAGGTAACATTGGCACTAGTAATTGCTGGTAAATTCAGCTGTTGGGTATGTTTAAAATTTTATATAAATTTTAGTAACTTAAAATTCTTATTTCCAGAGAAAGAGTTGATCCTTTCAGTCCTAGTATCAATGGCAAGATAGCAGCTTCCCGTCTGACACTTAATGCTTCTTTTACCGATATTTTATATCTACCGAGCGTTTCAAGCTTTAAAGTTCATTACAGTTAGTATATTATAAATTACAACGTGAGTACTACAATGTTCTCATTTTAAAGAGAAGCAGATAGGAGTTAAAAGAACTCATCCAAGGTCACCCAACAAGTCAGCGAAAAAGCTGGGAGCAGGACTAAAACTTAAGCTCCTAGACTACTAACTACTTCACACTTTCCCAATCGCAAAAGAGAAAAAACGAACTCAAGTGATTTACCTTCAGTAATAACAGCATACCTCAAACACAGTAGAACACTTATAAACATGAACCAAAAAGATGCACCTTGAACAAATGAGACAGCTTGCTACTTCTGGATACTGCTGTCATGTCCCTAGCTCTTGAAACCAACCGAAAACTTACTGCTTCTGGATATATTACATCCTAGAGAATGTTCACTCCTCAGTATGTACAATTTGCTTTCACACTAACCAAACACAAATTAATGTTACCACCTTTCTCCATGCCTAGGTGCTATGCGACGCATCAATTTCCTCACTCTTCCAAAAGTCAAGTCAAAGACCACATATCTCAAAAATAAGCAGTTCTCAATGAGAACATAGTTACATAGCCAATAAAGAAAAAGCTCTAAGTTGTTTCTTTTGAAGAGATATTTTTAAAGGATGATTATATGCTTCACAAAATTAATGTTAAGTCGCCCGCCAAGAAAAAAAATGATTCTTGTAAAGTAGCTTTTAAGGCTTATACCTCCCTGTTTGGGACATAGTCTGACTTGTTGGACAAGAATGATCTGGGCACGCTCACACAGAACCCCTATGAACCAGCTTAGTTCACTGAAAACAACATTTCGACCTCCCAACTGTAGTACTCAGCCAACATGACCCTCTTTAACAATCTCTCAGGAGAAGGTTCCCCGGCGGAGAAAGTGACAGCCGTCCTCCTCCTGATGTTTTTGGGAAAGTCTTACCACCAGAAAGAGAGGCTCCTAGGAAGTGTCAGCGCGGAGGAGTAGCCCTTGGTGCCGAGCAGGTCCTTTCTGACCTAGTCTCAAGTCCTCTGAAACCAGCCCGGATTCCGCCTTACAGACCTTCCCAAGCCGCCCCGCGCCCCTGTTCTCTAACCCGGAGCGAGACTCCCAACTCTCCGGGTAGACGAGGCAGTCCAAGCAGACAGACGGCCACCCCACCTCTTCCGGGGACTCGCAGGCCCGCTCCCTGGCCGTGTCACAGCCTGACGGACCCTGCCAGAGAGAAGGTAGCCGGCCCTTTCTGGGGCCTCCCAGACGGAACCCCGCACCCCACGGTCCCTTTCCACCGCCCTCACCCCTTTGAAACACCACCCTCCTTACTCGTAAATCCCCCTTCCTCAGCAGCACCCCAGTGGAGTTACCGGCCCACTCAAAAGTAAGAGCGACCGCCACCCCTATCGGTCACCCTGGCCCCCACTGTCACCGCCCTGCTCCCGGCCTCTGCCCACGCCGCTGGCTGGCCCCGGTGACGCCCGGGTCGGTACCTTGCGGACCCCCTTGTAGATATAGAAGTAGAGCTCCCGGCCCACATTGAAGCAGAGGCGGTCGCCGTTGCCAGACTGGTCGTTGAGGTTTACGAAAGAGACGCGGACGGGGTTGGATCCCTGCGAGTTGAAGGGCACCCGGTTGGGCCGGCTGTACTCCGAGTGCGGCAGCAGCTTGTACGGACCTTCCCGAGTGGTGAATTGGGTCTTAATCTCGTTCATCTCCTTCCCTCCTCCCTCCGTCGCCATCTTGGAAAGCAGCGTTCATCCTGCCCTAAGTGCCCGGATCACGCCCACCGCGCAGGCGCCGTCCCGGGCTCTCGCTCTCTCCCTCCTCCCCCGCCTCTTCCTCCTGGCCCCTCCCACTCGCGAGCCGGCCCCGCGGAGGCCGGCCGAGGGGCAGGGGCGGGCTTGTTTACGGCCCGACTGCGCAGGCGTGCTCACCTGGCGCGCTCCGCCCGGCTGGGCGTCCGCAGGCCCCTCCCCCGGGCGCGGTCTCAAGGCGGCCCTGTGGCCGTGCAGGTGAGGCGGCCTCCGGCCGGGGGTCGGGCTAGCTCTGCCACCGACTCCGCCTCCGTCTCCGCCTCCCTGCTACCCCCGGGGCAGAACCCGTAAGCCGAAGCCGCGGCAGGTCTACAGTCTGCATCGCAGAGGTGAGCTTGAGGGGCCTCCTCAACTGCCTCGGCCTCACCCTGAGGGGCCCCGGGACCCCGAGGAGCGGAGGGAGAGAGTCGCCCCCCCATGCGGGGTGTGCACGTGGGGTGCCGAGTGCCGGAGCTCGGGCGTTCTGCCTTCGGGAGGATGCGGGAGCGCCCCGAGGCTGGGGGGGCTCCTCCCCCAGGCCTGCGCTCGGCCACCCGCACCACCGTCCGGGAGCCCCTCTGCGCCTCCGGGAGCCAGTTTCCGAGAAGGTACTGGGGGGGCCTCAGTTTCCCGCTTCGGCGTGTTTCTTTAGGCGGGGCCGGGGGCGAGCACTCTTGAGTGTGTGCACACAGCGTCGGTCTTTGGAGGTCGGCTGTCTGGATGCCTGTCGGTGGAGAGCATTGGCTAATGTGGAGCAAAGTAGGGTGTGTTGGCACTTCTGTTTCTTAAGTTTGTCTTCACCAGGTGTTTAGTAAAAAGGGGGAGAGTCGGGTCGGGCAGTGGCTTTCGGAACTAGAGACCCAATCGAAGCAGGAGTCACTAGTCTTGCTCAATAGCTTGACAAGTAGAGGCCATTGATTAAAAAGAAAAAAGCTAAAGGATCTGCGAGATTACTAGACAAGAGTTGTGTGCGCACACTGCTAGATCCAGAGATGGAAGGACAGCACACGTGTTGAGGATTAGACAGTCACTATTTTATATCTGGGTTTCTTGGCTAGAATAAGACAGTTTCTAAAGCGACAGAAACTTTCTGGGTGAATTCCGCGGGGAGGGGGAAGCCAGTATTTTTGCTAGACCAAGAATGAACTATTTCCTTAAATTCAAATCATAGCTGGAGGTCTCAAAATTAGTAGATGGAGTAAGTTCCACAATAGAGGAACCCGAGTCATAAACTTCTTATGTATTACAAAGCAAGTAGGTACTGTCAATGATGTAATAATGCATCTGACACCAACATCCTGTATCCTTTATTCATGTTGGCGAGAAGACAGTAGAGCAAGATCCTACCTATTTCATAGACCCTTTGGTTCTAATTGTTTTGATGTTATCTGCCTTTCTCTAAAAGTCAAACAGATATCAGAAGTCTTTTAAATGCCAGGATGTGTACGGTCGTCACCACGGATTTATCCCAATTTCCTTTGTGTTATTTTACATTGAACATATGTATTTAAAATGATCACCTTGAGAGATAGTGACATCCTGAATCCACTAAATATAGTTCAGCTGTGTTCCCTGGTTATCAAGGGGGAATAGAGCATAATACTTTTTGGAGAAAAGAAAAAAAAAATCTCAGCAAGCAAAAATTAAGACAAATTTTATTAGCCTTCAATTAACCACAATTAACCTCAATTAGCAATAATACCTGTATGCCTCAGGCTATTAAGGTTTTATTCTTTATAAATTCAACATATTATCACAATAATAATAGGCTGTCCCCTTTGTCCCATTCAGAGCCTTTAAATAATCTCTATTTTTTGTATGTCTTTCTCTTATAATTCCCCCCACACACACTCAAGGATTCAATAAATAACACCCAAATTTGTATAACAGGGCCTGACCTAAATACAGTTCATTTCTAATTGTCACTGTCAAGCCAGGCATTTCTGAATGTATTGGTGCCTCACAGTCATCCGTCTCTAAACCTGGTTAGTTCCCTTTCCATTCTCTCAAATTTGAATCATATAATGGCAGCTTCGTGAATGAGTTCCTTGATTTTAGTTTTTCTCTCAAATTTCCTCCTGTAAACAACCACCAAATTTATTTTCTTAAAACAATTTCTTAGAGGGGCGCCTGGGTGGCTCAGTCGGTTAAGCATCTGCCGGTCCTGAATCGGGGGCTCTGTGTTGAGAAGCCTGCTTCTCCCTCTCCCTTTGCTTGCTGCTCCCCCTGCTTGTGCTCTCGTTTTCTTTCTCACTCTAATAAATAAATAAAATCTTTAAAAAACCAACAACAATGCCTTAGATGTTACATTCTCTTACCCAAAAACTTTCAGTAACCGCATTGTATAAGTCACAGTAAGCAAGTCACAGCCTATTCTTACGTATTACCTGAATCCCCCAGTACGGACTGTTCTGCCCACACCCTTAGCTCCTTCTCTTGCTTATGCCCTTCCTTTCCTCTTGTGTTCATACCCTGTTCTTCAAGAACTAGCGAAGCCTCATCTTTACCAAGCCTTTCCAAGCCTAAAAACTATACTTGAAACCAAGGATTCTCTATTCAGCATCCATGGCTGGCTCCAGGAAGTGTTTGAACTCCTAGTAATTGTATTAAACTTTTGTGTACATGTTCATTATATCATTGGAGTGTATAGCTTTCATTAGATTTTCAAGAGTTGGACACCCGACCGACTGAGCTACCCAGGAACACCCCCCCCCAAATTTTTTTAAAATTAGCTCTCTAAACTTCTGTGGCACTTCTCTGAGCTTTCATTTGTCATAAGTGATATCCTAAAACAGTATCTTCTTTTGGTATTTGTCAGCACATGCTAAGTATCTTATATTGATATTTATCTTTTAGTGTATATATGCTAACTTTCAACCAGATTGTAAGCGCATTCAGGGATATGAGGGACCTTTTTAAAATTGTTTGTATCCTCAAATATTATTTGATGCCCATAAGTGCCACTCTGTCCTAGCCTTTGGGATGCATCAGTAAACAAAAATCCCTCACTCAGAGTTTATATTCTCGCAAGGAGATCAGATGAACAATAAGCACAGGTTAGTAAATCGTATAGTGATTGTGCTAGGAAAAAGTAGTTGAGTGAGCAAGGGGGATTGGGAGTGCTACGGGTAGTTTGCAGTTTATGATAAGGTGGTCAAGATAAGGCTCATTGAGAAAGTGATGTTTCAGCAAAGAATTAAAAGAGGTGAGGGAGCGGGCTATGGGAAGATCTAGGGAAAGCCATGCAGAACTCCCGAAGCAGGAGTGTACCTAGCATGTTCAAGAAATAGCAAGACCAGGGGCGCCTGGGTGGCACAGCGGTTAAGCGCCTGCCTTCGGCTCAGGGCGTGATCCTGGCGTTCCAGGATCGAGCCCCACATCAGGCTCCTCTGCTATGAGCCTGCTTCTTCCTCTCCCACTCCCCCTGCTTGTGTTCCCTCTCTCTCTGGCTATCTCTATCTCTGTCAAATAAATAAATAAAATCTTTAAAAAAAAAAAAAAAAAAGAAATAGCAAGACCAGGGTGCCTGGGTGGCTCAGTCTGTTGAGCGTCTGACTTCAGCTCGGGTCATGATCTCTGAGTCCTGGGATCCAGCCCCGAGTCAGGCCCCCTTCTCAGCAGGGGAGTCTGCGTCTCCCTCTGCCCCTCCCTACCCCCCCACTCCCCGTTTATGCTCCCTCTCTCAAATAAATAAAATCTTTGGGGAAAAAAAAAGATTGGTTTATTTATTTGAGAGACAGAGAAGATGTGCATGTGCACACAGGTGTGCTTCCACAATTATTTTATTAAAAGAAATAGGTGGGGCCCCTGGGTGCCTCAGTTGGTTAAGTGTCTGACTTTTGATTTTGGCTCAGGTCATGATCTCAGGGTCGTGAAGTTGAGCCCCGTCTGGTTCTGCAATGGGCTTGGATCCTGCTTAAGATTCTCTCTCTCTTGCTCTCCTGCCCCTCCCCTACCTAAGAAAATAAATAAAATTTAAAAATAGAAATAAGCATACACAGGGATGCCTGGGTGGCTCAGTCAGTTGAGAGCGTCTGCCTTCTGGCTCAGATCATGATCCCTGGATCCTGGGATCAAGTCGCACATCGGGCTCCTTGCTTGGTGGGGAGCCTGCTTCTCCCTCTGCCTGCCACTCCCCCTGCTTGTGCTCTCTCTGTCTCTATCTCTTTGACAAATAAATAAAATCTTAAAAAAAAAAAAGGCATACACAGGTGTCTTTAGGAACCACATTTAAAAACTTTACTGACTCATGTAAAGTAACCAATCTCTCCAATTTTTCTTGTTGGTTGAGCGTATTCTATTATTATGACTTGGTACTTCCTTATAAGGCCATTATTGGACTTGAAAACAAATTTGGAAAACATCACGTAACATAGTGTCCTTAATATAGCATGCCTGCTTTCTGTCTCAGATTTGCAGAATGGTAAAACTGACGCACAGTCAAGATTACTAAATGACGACATGTTTTTAGATACAAATTGATCATGCACAAAGCATCTTATTCTTTCTTCAACAACCATTATGAAGTGAATACAATACTTAATAGTTCACACATATCTAGAAATGTGAGTTCTTTAAGTATAAGTGCTTTTTAAAGATCTTTTATTTTTTTATTTTTATTTTTTTAAAGATTTTGTTTATTTATTTGACAGAGAGACAGCCAGTGAGAGAGGGAACACAAGCAGGGGTAGTGGGAGAGGAAGAAGCAGGCTCCCAGTGGAGGAGCCTGATGTGGGGCTCGATCCCAGGACTCTGGGATCACGCCCTGAGCTAAAGGCAGATGCTTAATGACTGAGCCACCCAGGCGCCCCTTTAAAGATCTTTTAAAGTAGGCCAATCAGCATATTTTGTGGGAGCCTACTATGTGGACATTATGCTCAGTGCTTATACATGTTCTTGTTTTCATGCATAACCTTATAAGGTAGGTGCCATTATTCCCTTATAAGCATGAAAACTAAGAAGGTCATGAAATGACCTGTCCAAGTTACTACCTTAGAGCTTAAGTATTAGCAGAAATAAAATTTGAATTCAGGTCTCTAAAGAGAAACCTCTTGGAGTAAAATAATCACTTGTTTTTAAACTACACATTATTAAAAGGGGAAGAATAGCAATTCAAGTGAAGCAAACATGTATTTTTTTTTAATTCAAAGTTTTTTAACTCAACTAAAAAAACAACCCACAGAATGGGAGAAAATATTTATAAATCATATCTGATAAGTATGCAGAATATATAGAACTCCTACAATCCAAAAAGCAAATCACCTAATTTTAAAATGGGTGAAGGATCTGAATAGACATGTCTCCAAAGATCTACAAATGGCCAATAAGTACAGGAAAAGATGTTCAACATCATTGTCATCAGAGAATTGCAAATAAAAGCCACAGTCCAATCCCACTTCGCACTCACTAGGATGGTTATAAGTGGTGGGTATGTGTAGAAATTCAAACCCTCCAGTACTTCTGGTAGTGTGCAGGCACCTTGGAAACTAGTCTGGCATTCCTCAAAAGTTTGAAGTTACCACATGACCCAGCAGTTCCACTCTAGGCATATACCCAAGAGAAGTGAAAACACGCCGCACAAAAAACTTGCACATGAGTATACATTGAAGCATTAGTCATCATAGCCAAAAAACAGAAACAAACCAAATGTCCATTAACTGATGACTAGATAAACAAAATGTGTATCCACAGAATCGAATATCATTCAGCCAGAAGAAGGAATAATATACTGGTGCGCGCTGTGACGTGGATAAACCTTGAAAACCTATGCCAAGTGAGAGGAGGCGGGTGTGCATCACGTGATTCCATTTACATGAAACGTCAAGAGCAGGCAGATCTATTGAGACAGAAAATGGGTTAATGGTTGCCTAGAGCAGGGAGGGTGAGGGAGAAAGAGGAGTGACTGTTGATGGGAATGGGGTTTCTTTTTGGGGTGTGAAAATATTCTAATATTGATTGAGGTGATAGTTGCACAATTCCGAATATTCTAAAAACCACTGATTTATACATTTAAGTGGGCGAATTGTATGTGCTGTTAAATGGAATCTAGAACGAACTGTACAGTGTCCAGTTTATTTTTCAAATACCTACTAAATTATTCGGAATAAATACTTATTAGATTGCTTGGACATCTAATAAACAGAACTGTTATGGGTCTGAAAACCTACAAAGTTTGGGAGTCTCTGGCATAGGGCATGAACCTTCCTCGATTTCCAAGTTATACCTGCATTTTTAAAGATTTTTTTTATTTATTTGAGAGAGAGAGTGAGCGAGAGAGCATGAGCAGTGGGCAGAGGGAGAGGGAGAAGCAGACTCTCTCCCTGCTGAGCAGGGAGCCTGGGATCATGACCTGAGCTGAAGGCAGAGGCTTAACCGACTGAGCCACCCAGGTGCCCCTCTACCGGCGTTTTTGTCTCTATCTGAATCTTTTTACTCTTTTCTTCTGGATCAAAGGAAGAGGTGTCTCTTCTTTCCAAAACTAATTTCTCCACCATGTTCTTATAATAAGTTCCTCTTATCTCGTCTAGGATAATATGTTCCAGCAGTGTCTTACCCTTTCTCCTGAGCAAGCTCTCACGCTACCACCGCCTCCTTCCATGCAGTGTAAACTATTACCCTGAGCAAAACCAGTGGCAGCAAAGCGGGACTGGGGGGTCAGTTCTGCCTGAGCGCTTGGCAGTGGTGCTGGCTGTTGTCAACAGAATTGCTCTTTCTCTAATTAAAACAAAACACCTCGACCTATTGCCCATCTCTAGTCCCAGCCTTAAAAGATCCACAACTGTCTCCCACCCCCCTCATAAATACAGCTGCATGTCTGCTGTTTTGATTGTCTTCGACTCTAGGGATAAGACAGAAATGTGGGTTCCATACCAGAATAACAAAAGAAGAAATATAGGAAGAAAATGAAGGAATGGTTTGTCACAAGGCTGTGACATTCTGTCACTCACAAGCACAGAACCAGTTGAATTATTATTTATAGTATTCTTAGAACTGCACCCAAATTAGGACACCACTTCTCGTAGCTAGAACTTGTAGAGCTTTGTTTTTCATTGTTAAGCCCCTCTGGGTGGAGGTAGCGACAGCCTTTCCAGGCAGCCCAATAAACATGGTGGATTTTATCTCTTTAGAGATTAGAGCAAGGGCATTCAAGCTTAATAACCTCAATGACAGTTTCTGATTTCTTCTATCTGAGAACCTTAAACAGGAAAGAGAGAAAAGGGGATTGAACAAAAAGAGCTGGTACGCTCCGTGTAAAGAAAAAATTAACATGCTGCTGGTCATACATGGTCAGACACGCTTCTCGGTCACTCCCTGGAGAGCTTCGTGGACATTTTGGGACTGTTGAGAAGTGACCAGTAAAGCTGAGCGATTTCTAGGCACAGGCTTCAGTGAAGTGGCAGTTGGGGGCCTGTGACAGAAAAGAAGATGTGTTTGTTAACTTCAAATTCTATTTTAAGAGTTACTGTTTGGGAAAGTAAAAGCACAGTTTATGATATTAAAAAGATCTAGTCTAGGCTGGGGTAGGGAGTATTCTCTGAAAGATTATCTTAAAAGGACAATGTTTCTGTTAGGAACCCAGTTAGACCAAGTTAACTGTGAGGAGAACCAGTCTTTTTATTCTTTGGAATTGGAAGAATCCCTTGGTAGATCATGAAGCACGTAGTAAATGTTCAGCACATGCCGAATTGAATTTCTGATTTTCTCCTTTTCCTTCTTGCTAATATCTTTGTGGGGTTTTTTCCCTTTCTCTTCCCGGTGTTTCTGTTTCTGCATGCTCCCTCACTGAGCTCTAGGACCTGTAGTCCTCAGACCTGTTGCACCTGTGCGTTTGTGCCTTCGCACAAGCTAGAGTCCCTCTCACCTGTGTTCGTCAGAGGGGCTAGACGGCTAAACCTCACCCACCATGTCGCCTCTGCCTCGTCTTCCCTCCGATTCCAGCCAAAAGGCTGCTTTCTCAGAGAGGCTTTCCCACATCTAGGTTATGTCACCTTATTATCCTCTCAGCACCGTTATTTCCTTTGTGGGACTTGTCACGACTTCTAATAACATACACATATTATCTCCACGTATGTTTATGTATTTACTTGAGTAACATCTGCCTCTGCCAGTGGCCTGTAAGCTCTCTGAGAACAGGGATCCTCTCTTTTTGCTCATCCTTTTGCTTCTAGGTTCGGGGCTGGATTCAGTAGGAGCTCTAGATATTTGGCAAATGAATGATGCACCTCCTTTAAGAAACATTCTCTGACTTTTAGTACTTCATGTTAATACTTAACTTTATCATGACATTTATTACATTGCTGTCTCCTCTCACTAGATGTTAGCTACACGTGACTGCAGCTCACCTACTTGAAAACATGCTCGTTCATGCGTGCTTTTCTCCTCCCTTACCCCCAAGTTTAAGCTTTGCTTTAGGGTCATATCACTGTGTTCTCAAATAGTTCTGCTTATAGGCTCTTTTGGTGGGTGTGGTAAAGGGTAGTTCAGCCCCTTGTTTATTTTATGCATTTGACTTTCAAGTAAATAACTATTTGGTGTGCCCATTTTTCAGTCACTGCCTTAGCCCTGGCTCAGTCCACGTTCCTCTCCCACCCACACGCCCCCACCCCAGAAAAACCCAAAACATATCCTTGGAGAATACTCTTTCTTCAGGGTCACATTTCAGTTTTTAGTAATACAGAATATTGAATTTGCTGGAGAATTTCACATAAGAATTATCAACTGGATATTTATTGCAGCTCTTGATCTTCCTGTTGGGATAAGAAAAGATTATGAAAGGTACTTGGTGCTCAGGACTGTTTTGTGGATTGAATATGTACCCAAAACAGAGCATTAGACTTAAGGTCAAAAGACATGTCGTGAATTCTACTCAAGATTCCATTATTTAATATTGTGCTGGAAGTGCTAGCCAGTACTGTAGGGGAAAGTTCAAAATGAAGTTATCATAATTTATGTAAGACTGTATGTTGGGAAACCTAAGGGGATCAACTGAAAAAGTCTTAACAAGACAGTGAAATAAGACATCAAGTTATAAAATCAGTATTCAAACTTTCTCAGGTGAAAATAGTAACTAATTTTATAAAACAAAAGGAAATATCACTCCTATCACTCACAATAACAAAATTAAAAAGGAATAAACTCATAGTTGCTCGTACCTGTCACACAGGGAAGTGGGGACCTTTTGTCTCATTGACCACAGTGTGGGTGGTGCCCCCTGGGGTTGAGCCGCACAATGTCTCTGACTATATGTAGAAAGTTTTCAAAAACTACTTAAAGATTACTATAAAACTCTGTAAAGAAACTAATTAAACGAAATGCCTCGTTTTTGGGTAAGAAGACACAACACTGTGAAAATGCCAGTCTTTGTTTCAAGTTTTTATATGAATTCTAGTTAGTTACCGTATATGGTAAAATTGGTTTCAGGAATAGAATTCTGTGATTTATCAATTACATACAACATCCAGTGCTCATCAGAACAAGTACCCTACTTAATACCCATTCCCCATCTATCCCATCCCCCACACACCTCCCCCTAGCAACCCTGTTTATTCTCTGTCATTAAGAGTCTCCTATGGTTTGCCTCCCTCTCTTTTTCTCTTCCTCTATGTTCATCTGTTTTGTTTCTTAAATTCCACGTATGAGTGGAATCATATAGTATTTGTCTTTCTCTAACTTATTTAGCTTAGCATTATACTCTCTAGCTCCATCCATGTTATTGCAAATGACAGGATTTCGTTCTTTATTATGACTAAATAATCTTCCATTGTGTATGTGTGTGTATATGTATATATATATATACACACCACATCTTCTTTATCCATTCATCTGTCGATGGACATCTGGGCTCTTTTCATATTTTAGCTATTGAGGACATTGCTGCTATAAACATCAGGGTACATGTTTCCCTTCAAATCAGTATTTTTGTATCCTTTGGGGTAAATACCTAGTAGTGCAGTTGCGTTGTAGGGTAGCTCTATTTTTAACTATTTGAGGAACCTCCATACTATTTTCCAGAGTGGCTGTACCAACTTGCGTTCCCACCAGCAGTGTAAGAGGGCTCCCCTTTCTCCACATCCTTGCCAACACCCATTGTTTCTTGTGTTGTTAATTTTAGCCATTCCGCCAGGTGTGAGATGGTATCTCATTGTGGGTTTGATTTGTATTTCTGTGATGATGAGTGATGTTGAGCATCTTTTCATGTGTCTGTTAGCCATCTGTATGTCGTCTTTGGAAAAAATGACTATTCATGTCTTCTACCCGTTTCTTAACTGGATTATTTGGCTTTTGGGTGTTGAGTTTGATTAAGTTCTTTATAGATTTTGGATTCTAACCCTTTATCAGATATGTCATTTACAAATATCTTCTCCCATTCTGTAGGCTGCCTTTTTGTTTTGTTGACTGTGTCCTTTGCTGTGCAGAAGCTTTTTATCTTGACAAAGTCCCAGTAGTTCATTTTTGCCTTTGTCTCCCTTGCCTTTGGAGACGTGTCTAGTAAGATGTTGCTGTGGCTGAGGTCACAGAGGTTGCTGCCTGTGTTCTCCTCTAGGATTTTGATGGATTCCTGTGTCATACTTAGGTCTTTAAACCATTTTGAATTTATTTTTGTGTATGGTGTAAGAAAGTGGTGCAGTTTCATTGTTCTGCATATTGCTGTCCAGTTTTCCCAACACCATTTATTGAAGAGACTGTCTTTTTTTCCATTGGATATTCCTTCCTGCTTTGTCGAAGATTAGTTGACCATATAGTTGTGGGAAAATGCCAGTTCTTTCTGAATTAATGTATAAATTGAATGCAATCCAAATCTAAACAGAATTTTCTTTAGAACTTGTCAAAATTATTCTAAATTTCATTTGGCAGAATAAAATATTTGAGAATCATGGAAAATTCTGAAAAGAAGAAAAGTAATGTTTGCCTCCCAAATATTAATATGTATTATAAAGCCTCCTTAATTAAAACATCAATTCACTATAATAAAGTACAGAATTAGACCACAGTAAAAATGGACATATGGTAAAGATGGCAGGGTTAATTTAATAAAAGGTATTGGAACAACCAACTAGCCATTTATAATAAAATAAACATGGGTTCCTACTTCTCATTCCAAAATAAACTCCAGATGGATCAAAGATTTAAATAGAAAAATTAACCATAAGAATCAAAAAAACTACTTGAATAAATATATTTGTGATCTTGAAATAGGGAAGACTTTTCTAAACATAGCCCTAAACAAATAAGTCACAGGATATTTTTATTCTGTATCTTGCATACAAAACACCATTCAAAAAGAAAACAAACTTGGAAAAAATATTTGTAACACGTATGGCAAGTGCATAGAATCCTTAAAAATGGTTGTTTAAATCAATTAGAAAGGAAACATTACCCAGAAGAAAAAAATAGACAGGGGCGCCTGGGTGGCTCAGTCGTTAAGCGTCTGCCTTCGGCTCAGGGCGTGATCCCGGCATTATGGGATCGAGCCCCACATCAGGCTTCTCCGCTGGGAGCCTGCTTCTTCCTCTCCCACTCCCCCTGCTTGTGTTCCCTCTCTCACTGGCTGTCTCTCTGTCAAATAAATAAATAAAATCTTAAAAAAAAAAAAAAAAGAAAACAATAGACAAAGGACATAAGCAAGCAATTCACAAAGTTGCATTTATCAGACTTTTTGTTGATGACTTCTGAGTTCCCTATCACGCTTAGGAAGAACTTCCCCACTCCAAAATGCTCAACTTTTCTAGTGAAAGATACGCAAACTAAAACAATTTTTTACTATCACACTGGAAAATATCAATTACCAATATATAATTGATAATAGTATTGCCACGGAGTTTCATGTTTGTAAAAGTATTAAGAGGCATTGGTGGGAATGTAAATTGCTACTATTTGGAGGGCAATTTGTGGATGTCAAAATATTTATTGTAGTTAACAGGATTTGAGTCAACAACTCCAATTCTTACCAGTTTATCTTCACAAATGTATAAAGTTTATGTATACAAGGATTTTCACTGAAGCATTGTTCTTAATAGTGAAAAATTGGAAATTACCCAAATACCCATCAATAAAGAATTAGATAAATTATGGAAATTCCATACATTGCCATTGTTAAAAATAAATGCATAAGCCCATATGGACTGACATGGAAAGCTGTCTAAAGTATATTCAGTAAAAGAACAAGTTACAGATGAGTAAGTATAATATGATTTCATTTCTGAAAAGTTAAAACGTATACATGCAGTAGTACCCCCTTATCCATGCTTCTGCTTTCCACAGTTTTAGTTACGCGGGGTTAACTGTGGTCCAGAAGCAGATGATCCTCCTTCTGACTGTTGTCAGAGGTCAGTAGTAGCCTCGTGCTGCATCACGGTGCCTGCCTTATTCACCTCACTTCATCACATCACATGGGAATTTTATCATCTCACATCTCACCCAAAAAGAGGAAGCGTTGAGTACGATACAACAAGAAGATCTGTTGAGAGACCACACTCACATATACCTTGTTACAGTATTTCATTATTTTGGTCTGCTTGTTGTTGTTAATGTCTTACTGTGCCTGATTGGTAACAATTAAGCCTTATCACAGGTACCTATGTACAGGAAAAAACATACATACAGGGTTCAGGACTCTCCACGGTTTCAAGCATCCACTGGGGGTCTTAGAATGTAATTCCCACAGGTAAAGGGGGACGACTGTACCTATAGGGTTTTGTTAAGCCTTAAGTTTGAGAACTGACTTCATTACTCACTATTTTTTTTTTAAGATTTTATTTATTTAGGGCGCCTGGGTGGCTCAGCTGGTTAAGCGTCTGCCTTCAGCTCAGGTCATGATCCCAGGGTCCTGGGATTGAGTCCTGAGTCAGGCTCCTTGCTCCGAGGGGAGCCTGCTTCTCCTTCTCCCTCAGACTGTCTCTCTCTCTGTCTCTCATGAATAAATAAATTTTTAAAAATCTTTAAAAAAATATTTCATTTATTATATATATATTATATATATAGATATATATATAGATATATAGATAGATATATATAGAATCTATTTTTTTGCATCTAAAATTATAATAGTATATCTATATCTATAATATCTATATAGATATATATATCTATATAGATATAGATATAATATGAAAGGACTCAAAAGACAAAATGTATATAAAAGCTCTTTTTCAACAGTAATACTCAACATAAACATATGGTAGTCAAAAGTTACTAAACGTAGATGACTTCCATAATTATCCATATTGTAGCAAAGCTAATAGGCTTATAAATTATTTTGAATGGACTTAATGTAATGCTTCTTATATTTTTGGTCTGCATTAACAATTCTTTAAGTTTTTAGGGGATAACAGACCCTTTGAGAAACCCCATGAAAGCTTTGAACCCTATTCCTCAACCCGAATGCATACGCCTACCACATTTTACATACAAACTCTTAGGGTTTGATAGACACTTGTTCAAACCAAAAAAATAATTCCATGGACTCCTATAAATTCATCTTCACAGTGAATAAAGACAAGGAGAACAGTTCAGTGCCGTTATGGATGGACTGTGTCCCCCTAAGGATATGTTAATGTTCTAATCCTCGGTTCCTGTAAATATGATCTTATTTAGAGATATGGTCTTTGCAAATGTACTTCAGTTAAGATGATATCATAGGGGCGCCTGGGTGGCACAGTGGTTAAACGTCTGCCTTCAGCTCAGGGCGTGATCCCGGCGTTGTGGGATCGAGCCCCACATCAGGCTCCTCTGCTATGAGCCTGCTTCTTCCTCTCCCACTCCCCCTGCTTGTGTTCCCTCTCTCGCTGGCTGTCTCTATCTCTGCCGAATAAAAAAAAAAAAGATGATGTCATTGAGGCACCCTGATCTAATATGACTGATGTCCTAACAAGAAGGAAACAGACATACAAGACTCATGGAGGAGGAGCACCCTGTGACGCAGAGGCAGTGTCAGGCCCCCCAGGCTGGCCAGATGCCGCCAGAACCTAGGAAGAGACGGAAGGGGTCCCCCCTGCAAGTTTCAGAGCGCAGCCCTGCCGGCACCTTCACTTCAGACCTCTAGCTCGCAGAACTGTGCGACAATAAGTGTCCGTTGTTTTAGGGCACCTAGTTTGTGGTACTTTGTTACAGCTGACCTAAGAAATTAATACAGATGCTATCAGTAAAAAGGATCTCTGAAAACAAGTGACTTTTAGGTGTGCAAAATATGCCAATTAGGGGAAAAAGGTAAAATTATTATTTGCAAATGATATTGTTTGCTTGGAAAAATGAAGCAGAATGAATGGAGAAACAACAATAAGACAGTTTGGTAAGGTAGTTAGGTATAAGCTTACTCTACAGAAATCCATGTATTTTATATGGACAAGCCCAGCTAGTTAGGAGGTATATGGAAGGCTTCATTTACAATAGCCATGAATAAGATAAAACACCAAGGAATATACTTCGTAAGAACTATAAGATCTTTTTTTTAAAAGCCTTACTGGATTTAATTGTCTTTTAAAGACATTTATTTGAGAGAGAGAGCATGCATGAGTGGGGTGCGGCAGGGGAGAGGGAGAAGAGGGAGAGAATCTCCAGCAGACTCCCCACAGAGGCCGACTCAGGGCTCCATCTCACAACCCTGAGATCAGGACCTGAGCTGAAACAATTTGGATGCTTAACCCACTGAGCCACCCAGGTGCCCCTCTTTTATTTATTTTTTTAAAGATTTTATTTTTTTAAGTGATCTCTACACCCACCCATCCTGGGGGTCAAACTCATAAACCTGAGATTGAGAGTCTCATGGTGTACTGACTGAGCCAGCCACGTGCCCCAAAACTGTAAGATCTTTAGGGTAAAAACTTCACAATGCTACACAAGGACTCAGAAGGACAACTAAACAGTGGCAAGTCACACCATGTTCTTGAATAGAAAGACTCAACATCATAAATGTATTCCTCCTCAATTAACCCATAAATTTAATGTGATTCCATTAAATTCCAAACCATGTTTGGAAACTGGACAAGATGATTTCAAAGTTCAAGTGGAAAAAGTGAAAAACAAAAAGAGCCCTGAAAATTCTAAAAAGAATAAATGGGGAATCAGCTTTATCAAATATTGAAAGATAAGACAAAACTATAATAATTGTAATAGTGTAACATAGGCACATGAACAGGCAGGTCAACAGAACAAGAATTCCAGAAATAAACCCAAATGCACAAGAATTTTGTATGTAATTTTTAAAATGTTATTTAAAATGTCTGAGTAAAAGATGAATGTTCAATAAGTAAGATTAGGACAACTGGGTAGCCATCTGGGGGGGGGAATCCAAATGAAGGGAAAATTAAAATACAAAAAAGAAAAATAGTATGGGCAATAAGAGGAGACTTTTTTTTTTAATGGTGTTTGTGCCCTATCCTTGTCAAGTGCTTTTGGCTTTTTTTTTTTTTCTTTTTAGATTTTATTTATTTATTTGTCAGAGAGAGAGAGAGCATGAGTGAGCACAAGCAGGGGGAGCGGCAGGCGGATGGAGAAGCAGGCTTCCCGCTGAGCAGGAAGCCTGACGTGGGACTCGATCCCAGGACCCTGGGATCATGACCTGAGCCGAAGGCAGACGCCCAACCAACTGAGCCACCCAGGCATCCCAAGAGGAGACATTTTTAATAATCTCGGAGTGTGGGTCTTTCTCAACAAGACAAAAGATGCAGAAGCCATAGAAGAAATTTGACCACACTGAAGAATGTTTTCCTCTTTAATACTTGTAGATGCTATAGTCCCTACTACTATGATGGCATTTTGGTCCGTCCCCCCCCCAAAGGGCCTTGAAGGGACCTTTCCCTTTAAGACAAAACAGTAACAAGGGGCACCTGGGTGGCTCAGTCTGTTAAGCATCCAACTCTTGATTTTGGCTCAGGTCATGATCTCTGAGTTGTGAGATCAAGCCCTGCATGGGGTTCCACGCTGAGTGTGGAGCCTGCTTGAGATTCTCTCTTCCTCTCCCTCTGCCCCTCCTGCTCTCTCTCTCTCTCTCTCTCAAAATAAATAAATCATTTAAAAATAACAAAAAAATAAAATAAACAAGAAAATGTATGTTTCAAGAAGGCAGTTTTTTTCTACTTCTCCCCCTGTTTCTAACACCCCCAAACTCAGACATGATGGAGCTCAGGCAAGGCCCAAATCCTCGCTCACTGGGCAGTTAGGGAAGGACAGGCACAGTGGAGGCGAGGGTTGCCTCCTTTGCTCTCTCTACTGTCCCTTTGGCCACATCCTATCAGGAAAAGCAGAAGACCCAGAAGGCAGCCTGTGAGATGGGGGGCCCCAGTCCTGCTCCCATGGCAACATTGCCCAAACCACACTCAGGCTCCCCGCTTAGCTGACCACCTCACACCTTTATGTAAATTCTCTGAATCACCTTTGCATAGAAAATGAAAGTGCTTTGTTAAAAAACAAAAAACAGTTTTCCTTTCTAATAAACTACCATAAGCAAATTCAACAACCAGAAACTGGAAAAAGTGAAGAGCTCATTTAAATCAGTTGACAATGCAGTGGGCAAAGATTCTATGAGCAAACACGAGGAAAAAATGGAAACATGTCTCAACCATGAAAAGATAATCTCAAACTTAAGAAAAATGTAAATTGAAAGAACATAGGTAAAATATTTTCCACCTTTTTTCAAAGTCAAAAAGTTTGATATCTGTTTACAAGGTATGAAAAAGCAAGTATTGCTGGTGGTGGTATATATGATACAAGCTCAATAGAGCATAATTTGGCAATAACTAATACAAATCGAAAATGTATGCTCTCGGGGCACCTGGGTGGTTCAGTTGGTTAAGCGTCTGACTCTTGATTTCAGCTCAAATCTTGATCTCAGGGTCATGAGTTCAAGCCCCGAGTTGGGCTCCATGCTGGGCATGGAACTCACTTAAATAAGATAAAGTAAAGTGTAGGCATTTTTCAATCCAGCACTCCTACTTCTTGGGGTTTATCCTACATATATCCTCACCAATCTAGATTCCTCATCCTAGCAGAACTCTAAGTGAAAAAGGCAAAACAAAAGACTTTCTGTGTAGGGGATACTAAGCCAAATTATTAGGTCACAAGTAGTATTTTGAAGATGGGGATTAAGAGAACATGTGATTGCTGAATGCTGGGATCCTCATCCTTTTCTCCCCACTAAACTGACAACCAAATCTTTACTCTTCATGTAGAAATTTTAAAGGATTCTTTTCTGGAGAGTCTGGCAATTCCCAAGATAGAGGCAAAAGAGTTTCTGTAACAAATGTCCCATACAGATTTCTCTGAAGTGAACTCCAAAGTCTAAAAGTCCTAAACCCAAGTGCTCAGATCTTCAAAGTGTTTTTTAGTCCCTGGCTCTTTTTTTTTTTTTCTTCAAGATTTTATTTATTTGAGAGAGAGCGTGAGTGAGAGAGAGCACACATGAGCAGGGGCAGAGGGAGATGGAGAAGCAGACTCCCTTGATGAGCAGGGAGCCCAATGCGGGGCTCCATCCCAAGACCCCAGGATCATGCCCTGAGCTGAAGGCAGATGCTGTTAACCGACTGAGCCACCCAGGCGCCCCCAGTCCCTGGCTCTTAATCATAAGCAGGCAACCAAGGATTATCCATACATCTGAGAAAAGCCTCTAAGCATGAGTTTTAGAGATGAAAACGAATGAACAGAAGGGAAAAAGCAATGTTGGAGTAAACAGGCTATGCAAGGGAGATGAAAATTTTAAAACATTCTGATATTTTCAGGTAAGTTCATAAACAGGATGACATTTTTAAAGGAAAAAACCTCTTGGATATTAATATTGTGAATAGCAGGAATAAAAACACTAGAAGGGTTGGAAAAGAAAATTGAGAAAATCTCCCAGGAAGAGCAACAAGATGAATCTTAGGAGAACTAGAGATAAGAAGGAGTGCCACCCTGAGAGAGAGGTCCAGCATCCAAACACTGGAGGAGGAAATCATCTACAGAATGTTCAAGAAAAATGTCCAGAACTGAAGGACATGAGTCTGCAGAGCAAATGAGCCTACCTGGTACCCAGCAAAATGGATGAAAATAAGTCCATACAAGGCACAACACTATGAACTTTTTGAACACTTGGAATAAAGAGAAGATCCCGCAAGCTGGCAGAGAAAATGTCACATACAAAGGATCAGAAATCGGATTGGCTTTAGACTTCTCAGCCACTACACCAAAAGCCAGAACTCAATCTGGAATATAAGCTCTTGGACTCTGTCCCTCTGTATCTTAGTCTCTGTTGTTCACTGATGTATCCCTCATACTTAGAGCACTGCCAGGCATGTATTAGGTTCTCAATAAAAATTCACTGAATGAAAGAGAACAGTGGAGAAATACTTCCAGAATTCTGAGGAAAAGTTTCTTCCAGCCTGTAACTAAACCCATCAATTAAGTATGGGGTTAGAATAAAGACATTTTTGGACATGTGAGGTCTCAAACAGTTTACCATCCGTGTAGCCTTTCTCAGAAAGCCATGAGAGGATCTGCTCCACCAAAACACGAGAGTAACCCCTGAAAGGCAAGCAGTACAGGAAATAAGCGGGAAAAACATAGGGATCCACCAGGAAGGTGGTGATAATAGTTGTGCATCAGATGTAAAGGGCAGCTGGTTCAGACTGGGACAGGCGCCAGTGCCCACTGCCATTGTCATACCATTTTGTCTAGGGACAGAGTGCCCTGGTTGTCCTGGCCCCAATTCTCAGCTGTACTTGGTTTGCCTAGACCTTGTATTAATGAATTCCCTGCCACCAGCATTAACTGAGAACCTTCATTTTACACCATAGAAATATTCTGCTCTGACCCCCTCCTGCGAGCGGGAGGTAGGGCAGGATGAACTAAGAAGCAGAAAGTACAGGGGCGCCTGGGTGGCTCAGTCGTTAAGCGTCTGCCTTCGGCTCAGGGCGTGATCCCAGCGGTCTGGGATCGAGCCCCACATCAGGCTCCTCCGCTGGGAGCCTGCTTCTTCCTCTCCTACTCCCCCTGCTTGTGTTCCCTCTCTCGCTGGCTGTCTCTATCTCTGTCAAATAAATAAATAAAATCTTTAAAAAAAAAGGCAGAAAGTACAGCAAATCCTCATCTTGGCACTATTCCTGAGAGACATGCCGAACCTGACCCACACCATAGCCCAGCCAAATGCTCCACCCGTGATGAGCCCTGTGTTTCCCACATTTCATAACCTTGCTGTGAAGGTTCCCCCAGACCACCCCCAGGTTCAGCGATTTGCTAGGAGGACTCAGAACTCAGCATGTGGTCGTACACAAGATTTTACTTTATTACAGTGAATGGACACAAAATCAGCAAAGGAAAAAGGCCATGGCAAAGTCTAGAGGAAATCGGGTGTGAGCCAGGAGTCCTCCAAGTGGAGCCACACAGGACATGCTTAATTCCTCCTCCACCAAATTTGTGATAATCCATTCCAGACATAGCACCCAGGGTTTTTACTGGAGGCCGGTCATATAGGCACATACCAGACTGACACAGTCACAGAAGGAAAGCAAGTGTTCAGCATAAACTAGAGTGTTTGCTGCACAGTTTATGTCCAGAGGGCCACACTTATCATTTAGGTCTGAGTCTAAGACTTTAGGGTGCCTTTCCCATCATCTCTTTCCCGTTTACTGCTGGCTGGCACCAGAAGTGCCAGTGACACAGCTTCAACCACACAGACAGTAAAACATCCTAGTAACAGAAAACAAAGATGTAAGGGAATCAGTTTCCCTGGATAGCCACGTAGAGCAGCTGCCTCACCGGCCTGGACTGTTCACATCGGTGTAGATGTGAACAGAAACACTTCTTCATGTTCTAATGCAGTATCTTTTTTTTTTCTTTTTTTCTTTTTAAAGATTTATTTGAGAGGGAGAGAGTGAGAGGGAATGGGGGGTGGGGCAGAGAAGAGGGAGAGAATCCTCAAGCAGACTCCCTGCTCAGTGTGGAACCCAACATGGGGCTCGGTCCTCAGCCAGAAGCGAGAGTCAGCTGCTTAACTGACTGAGCCACCCTGCCCCTCTAATGCAGTATCTTTGAATATCTTTGTTACAGCACTTTATCCCCACCCCACCCACATCTACTACAAAATGATAACACAAAAGACAAGATGGTAGCTACCTTAGAGAGAGGCTCCCAGGGAGCTTCCAAGATCTAGTGATGTTTCTTAACCTGAGTGATAGGACACTGGTATTGGTTTTATTCTTAGTCTTTTTAATCATGCATACGTATTTTACACATCTTTGTACGTCTATATGTGTGTTTGAGTCATTCCACAATTTAAAAAGAAAGTTAAAAATACAGTAATAATGAGCGGCACCTGGCTGGCTCAGTCGGTAGAGCGTGTGACTCTTGATCTTGGCGTGATGAGTTCAAGCCCCATGTTGGGTATAGAAATTACATTAAAACAAAAAAGTAAAAAATCCAATTGTGTAATAAAAATTAAGTGAAATGTAATGGCCTGTAGCCCTACTAAAGTCAGGACAAGACTTTCTGTTTCTACCACTGTTTAACATTGTACTGAAGTTATTAACCAAAGCAGTCAGACAAGAGGAAAAAATTAGATGTATAAAAAGTAGAAAAGAGGAAGTAAAACTTCTATTTATTGATGGTATGATCAAGTACTTAGAAAACCCAAGAGAATCAACCCAAAAAACTGCTATTAAGAGAATGCAGTGAACTGACAAGGTATACAGTTATCTGCAGAAATCAGCAGTCTTTATGCACACAAACACATAAACAGCATTGGGGTGACCATCCTCATACGTGTCCTCTTGTGGACTCGTTTGAGCATTTGCCTTTGATGTGTGCTCGGGAGCAAGACTGCTAGGGCACAGCGCTTACGCGTATTCTTCATTTGATTGACACTGCCAGATGGCTCTCCGGAGCAGCTGCACAAGCGGACACATCCGTCAGCATCCCTGCCAGCATTTGCCATGTACCCCAGAGAATGTGCTTCTGCAGAACCAGGGGCTAACCTGAGAAAGAGGAGGACCTGGGCTCTAGGAAATAAGGATTCTAACCGAGAAAAGCGGTGAAAGGGATCACCAGGATGGGCAACAGGCCTAAGTTGGAGTGGAAGGACGCGAGGCTGTGGGAAGGAGGGCTCCGGGAAATCAGTAGGCGAGCCACTGCATTTAAGTGGACTGAAAATATTACATTGATAGGTAATTGAAGGATCTGTTGGAGACTTTAGGGAAAATTTTTATGAAACAAAAACAATGCAAATATAAACACAAGGTAGAATAGCTGGAATAACAGAATAACTGGAAGTTATTTTAAAAAATGGGGGCATGCAGTGGTCAACTTCCTGGCTCCTCATTGAGCAATTGTTACATGTCCTTGATAATGTGAACACCGATTATTGATTTAGCCAAAGTTCATCATAAACTCTGAGAGGATGGGGAAGCAGACTCTGGGGTTGTTAGTGGTGAAAGAGCTAAATCTTCATCTGCCATAACAGGAAGTCAGTAGTATCTATGGGTCATTTACAAAATAGCCGTGTAGGCCTGTGACTTGGAAAGTGCTGGGAGAGTGGGAGTCGCTGCCTGTGTGTAGGAGGGTAGAGGAAAGGGGAGTGGTGGGGCAGGGACTGCTCTTTTTCATTATTTTAAAACAATTTCATTTTTAAACTTTATCTTTCTTGAGGGCACCTGGGTGGCTCAGTCAGTTAAGCATCCAACTCTTGATTTCGGCTCAGGTCATGATCCCAGGGTCGTGAGATGAGATCGAGCCCCACGTCGGGCTTCCTGCACAGCAGAGATTCAACTAGAGAGGCTCTCTCTCCCTTTCCCTCCGCCTTCTTCCCCTCCCCGCCACACATACACACACACACACGTGCACATGTGTGCACTTTCTCAAATCTTTTATTTCTTGGAAAAAATTAAAAATTTTAGATCATGATAAGAACTATGAAAGTAATAAGTTCTGAACATTCTGCTATATTCTAATAATCCTGTACATTTGGAAAACTGATTCAAGACAGGCGTTTATGATCCATGTGGTGGATCAGGTTCGGGAACATTAGGACACGAGAGCTCAGAGGTCTGCAGTGTTACACTGATGCAGATCAAGGCTACCATTAGGAAAATGTCCACCCATATCCTGAAACTCACCAAGTTGTATGCATTAAATAAGTACAGCATTTGGGGGCGCCTGGGTGGCTCAGTCAGTTGAGCATCCGGTTCTTGATTTTGGCTCAGGTCGTGACCTCAGGGTCATGAGATCAAGCCCCATGCTCCCATTCTGTGAGCTTGCTTGGGATTTTCTTTCTCTCTGCCTCTGCCCCTCCCACCCCCCAAAAAACTTAAATAAGTAGAGCATTCTGTATGTCAAACATACCTCAGTGAAGTGGTTTAAATGTGTATATCCTGAAACAGGTACCTAACGGCAATACAGGTTCACAGTATGCACTCCACCTGAAATGGTGATCAGATCCCACTGAACTAGGAAGCATGTTCAGTCTTCAGATGACACTGGTCATAGAGGAGCATCAGATTTTGCCTTTCATATCCAGAAAACCTTTCATCCGAATAATCTTAAGGAGTCCCCCAGAAATCTTAGAGTTCTCCAGTTATCTCTGCATCTCTATGTGCCTTAACCCCAGAGGAAACCCTGTAGATAAGCATTAAGAGTATTCCAGAAGTATGAGCTGGGAAGTATGAGCTGACGGAGTATGGTTATGTCGAGTCTTATACCTACTTGATGGACCATTATTGGCAGTAGGTGAATTATCAGTCCCCATAACAGCAGTATACATCCAGTCCCTTTGCCATGGCCTCAAGGGGGTCAAGTCATTCTTAACCCCTTCATGTCACATTTGGCCATGCAACTTGCTTTAGTCAATGCTAGTGAACATATGTGCAGAGGCTTGAAATGTGCTTGCACGTGGGCATTTGGGCGTGCGCTCTTACACTCCAGTAATCGGCCACAAGAGCTTCCCCTGGTAACTTCAGCCCAGGCTCCAGAATGCGACACATGCAGCAGAGCTGTTGCAGAGGCCTGCAGCCTGCAGCAGAGCGGCCCCAGCTAACTCCCTCAGACAGCAGTGCAGACCTGACAGAGTCTCAGCCAGCCCACTAGGGAGCTCTGGAGCAGATTCCTTGATGGAGAGGCCCTGGGTCAGGGGGAAATGGCCAGACCCTTGTACTGCTGTCTGGCTCAGTCACTGACTAGGGACTGCCCAGAAAGACAGCTACCTTAGCTACCATGGCTTGCCAGTCATTGGCTGGGAGATGCCCCAAAAAGAGCATGACCTTGGTTTGAAAGCTGAGATGGAGCCTGTCAGCTAAGCCCCCTCCTTGCATCTGGGCAGCTGGTCCTTTCTAGAAGGGGATCTGAGCAGGACGTCTCCATGTCACCCACAGAGAGCTTTAAGATAGTACATGTATAAAAGATAAGGAAAGGCATAGGAAGCTAGTGTGCCTTTTGACAACCTAGAATGTATAAATGACCTGTAATTCAGTCGTGCTACCAGTTCCTTCAGGTGGAAAACAGTACAGGACTCCTGGTTGTACTCCAAGCTGCTGCTTCCCCAGTCCTTTGCATCTCCATGAAGGACATCACTAGCACTCATGTAGTTGCTCAGGTGAGAAACCTAGATGTAAAGAAGAGCTTTCGGAAATTCAAAAGTATGATTGTTAAATTTAAAAATATGAGTGCTCGGGGCGCCTGGGTGGCTCAGTTGGTTAAGCATCTGACTCTTGGTTTCCGCTCAGGTCATGATCTCAGGGTCCTGGGATCGAGCCCCACATTGAGCCCCGTGTCCGCTTCTGTGCTCAACACGGAGTCTACTTGTCCCTCTCTCTCTGCTCCCCCCCCACCCCCGTTCACACTCTCTCTCTCACTCTCTCTGTCTCTGTCTCTCTCAAGTAAATAAGTAAATAAAAATCTTTAGAAAACTAAGTAAGTAAAAATATGAGTGCTCCTTGTAATGGGCCATAATGCAAGATTGTGGTGTTTGTTGAAGTTAACAGATTCACCGGAAGGAAGCTGCTGCTGACCCTCACGTGCAGCCGTGGATTGTACCAAGTTTTCCTTTGGATCATCTGCCTTCTGGTCTTTGGTTTCCTGTCTGGGAGTGTCCTGATTCTCATGATCTTTTTTTTTTTTTTAAAGATTTTATTTATTTATTTGACAGAGATAGAGACAGCCAGCGAGAGAGGGAACACAAGCAGGGGGAATGGGAGAGGAAGAAGCAGGCTCACAGCGGAGGAGCCTGATGTGGGGCTTGATCCCAGAACACCGGGATCACGCCCTGAGCCGAAGGCAGACGCTTAACCGTTGTGCCACCCAGGCGCCCCTGATTCTCATGACCTTTATCGCTATGATTTTAAGTTCCATTGTGTACTTTTCTTGGCTGTCATGATTTGTTCCCTTATCCTCATCATTCTGACCCTAAGAATTTTTAGTGTCCATTGTGATATAATGATAATTATATTTTATATTTATAATTATATTTTAACGTTTTTAACTTGCTGTTCATCTTCCTTTTTTTCACTTTATGTGTTTTGCTTCCCCTCAGTTACCTTCTCGTCCTGTTTGGGTTTTGGTATGATCAATAATGGAGAGAGAATGTACAAAAAGTATCTGAAATTCAGACACCCAGATTCGAGTGTGTCTCAGCCACTGTGTTGTAGTGCTGCGCGGTGTTGTGCTTCCATTGTTAGGACGCGCACGTTGACTTAGACGCAGAGGTGTGGGGGTCCCGTCACAGAGCACTGGTTTCGGAGGTGGCTTCGCTGCCTCTGGGACCCTTTGGCATGCCGAATGCATCAGGGTGAGATGTACCGGGTACACAGATTTGCACCCCAACAGACGTCGGATGTAGAAAACACATGACTCCGCACACAGATATACTTGGCTCTTTGCAGTATTGCTACTGGTTCTTGCATAGGACATGAGAATTCTGATCAAATCTATTATGTGTCATTCCCAGAGGAAAAAAAATGTGTGTTTATAGTTGTGTTCACTGCGTTATGGAGTATATTCTTTGCAGGAGGACCTTCTGTCCTGATTAGGCATTGATAAGAACTGACTCCTCCACTTAACATCTCACAGCTCTGGTAACCGGGAGAATTTTCCACCAGCCACCTTCATGTGTTTCAAACTTTGCTTCCCCCCAACTTCTCATGCACTTCTGTCACCAGGCACTCTGGGACCCATTCACATCCCTGAAACCTCTGGCCCCACACCCTTGACTACACAGAGAAGCCACTGAGCCATGTCCACAACAGCCCACTACACCTAAACTAAGTGTAGGCATCTGACAGCAGAAAGGGAGCAGAAAGAGACCGTAGTCTCAGCGATCTGCGGTGGAAGAGCTTAATTTTTCAAAATTTACAAAAACATGAGCACATTGCTGGGACCCGCCTAGGGGCCCAGGCTAGTGAGGGACCCTCCATGGTGGTTCCAACTCCACTTAGTTCTCCCCTCTCCCCCATGATGGGAGCTGCCCTCCAAAACACACCAAGCCCCCTTCCACTCCCACATCTAGCCCACAGGCCTTCCCCTTCAACCACCTCCCCTTGTCTCCACTCTGTTCTTCCCCACAGATACTTCTGGCATGTACAGCCGTGGCGTCTGCCCATGGCCCCAATGAGGCCTCCAAGCGCAAAGCCAGCAACACGGCAGCCGTGGTAAAGGCTCTAGACGGTCACCCATTAGTCATTTGTGTTACTATTGCATTATTTTTGAGTCAGTGTTGCCTCTTTTTAACTTATGCTCATTATCCTGTCCTCCGTGTTTCAGATGAGAGCCCTTCAGGTCGGGCCCACCTGTCTCACCAGCCTCTCTGGACTCAGCCTCCTGGGTTTGTCCACAACAGCCTCTGTCAGTGCTGCTCAGGGCGCCGGTTGGCACAGAGGCGAGGCAGAACGGAAGTCCTCTGCATTGCAGCGCACGCTGTCGAGGTCAGCTGACTGTTCTGGCAGCAAGCTTTCCCAGGGAAAGGAGAGTGTTGATCACATCCTGGGGCGAGCCGTTGGGCAGCAGGTTGGGAATTGGCAGCCAGCCCACAGATGGTACTTCGAGGGCCACTGTCTTTAACGACAAGACTTGGGGTCTTAGGAGGTTTGTAAATATCCTCTCATTCCCCCCTCCGCCTAGATGCAGAACTACCTGAGAGAGGTAGGAGGTGGACAGGTGGAGATGAAGCTGGTAGCTTTATTCCTGAAAAGCTGATTAGAACGGAGGGCTGTGCATCTGCGGCCAAAGGGACTCCCTTTGGATTCATCTCACTCACCCCGAGGCGGCCCCTCCTCAGTGCGGTGGCTCTGCAGGAGGGCAGTCCGAAGAGGACTGATGGGAGGGTGTTCCGTCTGCTTCCCAGACATGCCCATCATCTCCCCTGGGAGACGAAGAAAGATGAGAGACCAGAAGTGTCAGGTCAGCAGTGGTCACAGGTCCTCAACCTGAGACTGGATGGGGTGTGCGTGTGATTTTTCTAGAGTCTGCTGTAGACGTGGGTCCTCGGCCAGATCCCTTTAACCCAGCCCCAGGGGCTGCTGGGAGTGTTCCTACCCATTTCTTTGATGAATCCTCCTTGGCCCAAAGGGAGCTCCTGGCCAGAGAGACTATTCTGCCCCCCCACCAGGGGAAATTGACTGACTTAGGGCACAAAGGCTACCCCTTGCCTCCAGGTGGGAACAATGCGAGTGCAATCATCGGTTCAGGGCAGCTCAGGAGACCAGGTGGAAGCTAGTCCCCAGCTGAGGCCATTCTTGCTTAGCTTCTGTCCCCTGCCCTCACTTGCTTTCCTCACTCCCCTTCTCCTTGGAGCGCCCCCTCCATAAATTACTTGTACAGGAACCCTTGCCTCAGCCTCAGCTTCCAGCAATGACAGGATTCACAGTTCCTTGGCTCTCCTCAGATTCTGAAAGTGCTTTATGATTTAGGGGGTTGAATGGTGGCCCCCCAAGAGATACGTCCACATCCGAATCCCTGAGACCTGTGAGCATCACCTTATTTGGGAAAAGGGTCTTTGCAGATGTAATCAAGGATCTTGAGATGAGATCATCCTGGATTAGCCCAGTGGGCCCTCAATCCAATGACAGGTGTCCTTAAAGAGACACAGAGCCAAGGTGGCCCTGGGAGGACAGAGGCAGAGACTGGAGCGGGAGCAGGCGGCCACAAGCTGAGGAACATGTGGAGCCAGCAGGAGCTGGAAAAGGCCAGAAAGGATCCTCCCTTAGAGTCTGTACAGGGGTCAAGGTCCTGCCACATGCTGATGCCTGGCTCTGGCCTCCAACACTGTGAGAGAATAAATGCCTCGTGTAAACCTCACACACACACCCTCTCCCCACCCCCACCCCTACCCCCGCCGGCGTGGTGGTCATTTGTTTCTGCAGCCATAGGACATGAATACCTCCAGAAGGTTAAGAATTCCTTCTAGTTGTTGAAGCCAAAGTCCTGCCACCGGGAAGTATGAGCGGAGCGTGTGCCCAGGCCGGTGGTTCCCCTGCCCCCACATGCATCACTGAGGTCTCCAGCTCCCCATATCCAGGCCCTCAAAGGGCCAAGCTTATCAGGAGCCTGTGTGTTGCTGACGTCACGGTGTGTGTCTATGACGGGGAGTGTAGGTGACTTCTCCGGGCTGCACTTACTACCTTGTACCGTCCCCTCTGCAGCGGGGCCACCCCCTCGTTCTTCTTGCTCCGAGAGAGCGCCACAAAGGCCTGTTTTGTTTTCCTTAGGATTCCGACAAACCGCAGCATGGTCTTCCGGACAGTATTTTTCAGGATTGTGTCGTGTTCCAGGGTTCATCTCTGATGATGCTTTCCTTCCTCTACATTTTGTCCATCCTCTCAAAAAATTAGCTCAACAGGGAGCTCATGCTGGCGCGCTGGACTCCTCTGTTCCTTCCCTCTTTTTATCTTCATGGTTATTCATGACTGTATAATCAGGACTTCTTTTTAAAGAAGCTCCTTACTTGATATTAGCTGACAGAACAAAAGGTTCTTGATTAAATGGTGACTTTTTTGTTCTCACTGAAAGTCAAAAGCTAATGAGATACTTTGATCAAAATGAATTTTGATATCCATTCTATGAAAATAGCAAAAAAACTTCCAGGAGCAAGCAAATGGCTGTGTGGACCGATGCTTTCAGAGGTCAAGAACCATCGATCAGAAGATCTGTTTCTGTTCTTTTCTTTTCTTTTTTAAGATTTTGTTTATTTATTCATGAGAGAGAGAGAGGCAGAGGGAGAGGAAGAAGCAGCAGCGGGCTCCTGGCTGAGCAGGAGCCTGATCTGAGCTGAAGGCAGACGCTTAGCCAACTGAGCCATCCAAGTGCCCCCCGGTGGTCTGTTTCTGAACAAGGAGATCTGCTCACACCAGAGCACAGATGGGAAGTAAATGCCTCCTGCCGGTCTCCCCCAACCCTTGCAGCAGCTTTCTCATTGTCTCCCTGTGCCCACGTTTGTGATCCTCAAATCCCAGTTCCACCAGACTCCATGATCCACCTAGAACACAGATTTCCCGGTGGCCTTCCCTGCTCCCCACTGTCTCCTGTAGGATAGAGACCGTGCCCCCCCCCCCC
>NW_024425008.1:3144511-3171531 GCF_017311325.1 Ursus maritimus | reverse complement strand
CCCCCCCCCCCCCCCCCCCGCGTAGTCCCAGGCTTTCCGGATGGGCCCTGCCTTCCTACGGAGCATGCCCCTGCCCCACTGCTTCTCACCTTTATACCTCTGCACATGCCGTCCCCTCCTTTGGCATGCCCTTCTTCTGCCCTGACCACATCTCCCTGACCACTCGGCCCGGTGTCATGGCCATCGGGAAGGGCCCTCACCGTGCTCCCATAACACCCTGAGCCTATTTTTGTCATGGCACTTACATCAGAGTATACAATGATCCATCTTGCGTCTGTCTCCCCAGCGCGGAGCTCCCAGCACAGGAAGTGCATCTTGTAGATCTTTGAGTCCCCAGACCGAGATCAGTGTGTGGCAAATGAAGGGTTAATGAAATCTCTTGCCTCCTAGGAGGAATATCAGGGGCTCGATCTCACAACCCTGAGATCCTGACCTGAGCCGAAATCAAGACACTTAACCAACTGATCCATCCAGGCGCCCCCCCACCGCCCCATTCTGTATTCTTTCATTTACCCTGTAAATTATCTTGGAATGTTTGAAATACTTACGTTTATTTCTATCCAAAACAAAAAGAAACTAGAAATGTTTATAATAAAAAAAAATCTATTATTTAACTTTTTCATTATTTTTATACATCCACTAAGGTCTAAAAATTATTTGAGGCAAGTTATAATAGAAGAAAAAATATCAAACCATAAAACCCCGACCAGCAGAGACTTCTGTCCTGTTGCCCAGGACCAGGTCACCTGGCCCCCTGACCGCTGAGAGGTTGGGGAAGCGAGTAGGGGAGAGGCTGTTGGAAATGACCAAACAGACAACCAAGAGTGTGGGCCACTGAATGTAAATAGCATCTAAGAGTCATTCATCAGATTTCTTTCTCATTCAACCCAGGAGTCCTGCCTCACTAGCAAATAAGGTTCCATCTCTTCAATTTGTAAGCCACTCTGAGCTCTTCTTAAGAAAGGAAATACATTATCTTTTTGAGATCCTCCCCACTCCCACCCAACAGCAAACTCCTGAACACTGGAGCACCATTCGAAGCTCCTTTGGTTGCCAGAAACAAAAGCCCAGCTCCCAGGATCATGAACGAAATGGGGTTGTGGCCTCAGCGCCGAGCCATGGGTAGCGCAGGGGCAGGAGCGCGGCTTCCCTGCCTGCATCTTGAAAGCTGCTCACTGACCATCTCTCGTCTCCGACTCTCCCTGGTGGCTTCAGTATAACCTTGAACATGAGAAGGAGGATAAGCTCTTCCCACCAATTCCAGGGAGAAAACGCTGCGGGAAGGGCTGTGATTGTGATTGCAGTCTGATTCTGTCGCGAACCAGTCACCCCGGCCAAGGCCAGGCGCCCACACTGCAGAGGAGGGAGGTGCGGTACTAAGCTGGGCCACTGGCCAGAGTCCCAGGCTAGGGTGGGTCAGGAACACGGCCCGTGAGCAGAGGAGAAGGAGCGAGCACTGAGCAGGCAGTGGCTGTCCACCACACTGGCCAGCGACCTGCTCCTCCAGGCCATCCCTGCTGAGACTCAGACAGCCTGTGCAGACCAGGACAGTTCAGGGCTGCTGAAGTGGGACTCTGTCCTCACAGCTCCCCGCGAGCAGCGATTCCTCAGGCGGTGGCAAAGGCACCACTCCACCCAGACCGCGCTCAGCCTGGGGCCCGTTCACACCCCACACAGTCTCCTTAGGGCCCCAACAGACAGCTCTGTGGCCAGGTGCACTTCCATCCTTCACCCCCTGCCCAGGATGCCGGCCTCATCTCCCCAGAGCAGAGGCCCTCCGTTCCTCCCAGTCCCAAGCTCAGCTCCATTTCCTAATCCAAGGGGCTTTTCATTCCTTTTGGGAAAACCCCTACTTATATTGGCTTGTTCAGGGGAACAATTTCCTACATAATGAGAAGCTGATGCCCCTCCTAAGAGACTCTTTGTAAGGGTGCTGCTTCTGAGACCAAACCAAGGGTGGTCCATTAACAATTCAAAATCCACTGCCCGGGGTGCCTGGGTGGCTCAGTCAGTTAAGTGTCTGCCTTCAGCTCAGGTCATGATCCCCGGGTCCTGGGATCGAGCCCCACATTCGGCGGGGAGTCTGCTTCTCCCTCTCCCTCTGCTGCTCCCCCTGCTGGTGCTCCCTCTCTCTCTGTCAAATACATAAATAAAATCTTTTAAAAAAAAATCCACTGCCATTTATTGAGCACTTACTATGTACAAGGCCATCTCCCCTCCTTCATCTAATTTAACCCCCCAAATACTCGCAGAAAGTAGATATAATTAATCCCATCTGACTGATAGAAATTCCCACAAGGCAAGCGTGTGACAGAACCTGAATGTGAACCTGACTTTTGATTCCAGGGCGCCTGAATCTGGATTATAGAAGTCTGTGATCTGCGGGGGCCCAAGTCACGGAAGCGCTTGGCTCACTGACGTCTACACATGCACACAGCTGTTTAGTGCAGGGATTGCCCCCACCACGTGTGCATATGCTCGGGGCACCACCAGCTGTGGCCTCATGGGATTCCAAGAGCAAAGAGCCTTTGGCCCCTAAAATCAAGTTAGCCCCCCATACCCCGTGCTCAGAGAGGCACCAACACCCATTCCAGGCTGGAGGAAAATCTCTTACATGTGGCTCAGAGAGACAGCCTGTATGGCCCAGTGAGGTGCCTTTCTAAGGGACTTTCAAGGGGGATTGCCCAGAGCCACAAACTTCTGAACCCAACCAGAACCTTACACCCTTCAGGGCAGCTTGCCTCCATCATCACAACAGAGCTGTGATGGGGCCTGAGAAGATATGTAACAAGTTCTGGTTCTGGCTGCGGGCCTTCTAGCCCAGACTAAGAGAGTGCCCGACCCACGACTTCCAGAAGTGCCACCTTCCTCGGTAACTCGGGGGATGCCGATGAGCCCAGCAGCATCCTCGAGTCACCCAGCTCCTTTCAGACCCGTGTTCAGATTTCCAGGTAGGAAGAGAACATACTATGTATTTTAATCCACTGACAGTTCCCAGGGCAAGTCGAAGGAAGCCAGGGTGTGCCCTGCTGGGTCCGGTCTGCGCTTATCCTGCACACCCCACGGGGCCCAGCATGCAGCAGGTGCTCGGTACATGTGTTAGATGTATTTCAGCCTAATACAGGAGAGGTCCCCCCAACAAAGCTGTTCTCACCCTCTCCCTCCAGCCACTGTCGTTTGCTCTGTTGCCAGCTTGCCCCCCGGGTGCCCTGGTGGCCACTATCCCAAGGCAGGCTTCCAGTTGGTTCGGGTGGAACGCGTTTCTTACACGGAGGGAAACCCTGGCACCGCCCTCACGGAGATCTGCCTCACCCTTACCAACAGATGATTCCACGGCTCTGTTGTGTTTGTGTTGCCATCGGGGCTCTCGTTCATTGGCGCCCAGAGAAAGTCCGGACTGTTCCCTGGGTGTTGGATGCCTGTGTCCGGATCCAGCGCTCGTCTCCCTGCTCTCGGCTCCTCTGGTTCCCTGTGCTCCGTGCCCCTGCGTCCTCGGGCTTCCACTGGAGATGAGGCCGAGGCCGAGAGTTCTATGAGATCAGCAACCATTCCTGTTGTTTATATTGCTAACGGCACGTGGACCGCGGCTTGACATGGCTATTCTGAACATTTCTACCTAAGTTAACCGGCCGTCCAGCCCACCTGGCAGCACCACAGAATGGCAAAACAGTGTCTTTATCTTTCTCATTCATCACCTTGTCTGCCTCTTCTTCTCTCATTGCACCTCCTGGGGGCCCACTACATACCCTAGCAATGCCTAGGAGGGTACCGGGTCCGCGCCCGGAGTGCACGTGACGAATGACCACAGTACAGGGCTACCGCATGTACATGAAGAACNGCCATGGGAGGAAAGAGGAGGGAGACAGTACCCATCCCGTGGCTCCCCGAGGAGGTGGCTCCAGAGACAACCTTCAGCACCTGTTCACAGAGATAGAACACAGGTGGGAGGAGGCATGTGGGGTAGGTGGTGGTTTCGTGCTGAAGACTTTGGACTTGATCCTAACATCAAAGTGAACCACGGAAGGAGCCGAGCCATGGAGGGACTGTCACATATGGTGCCTAGAGATGTCCCTCTGGCCTCTGGTTAGACATGGAGGGTGGGACATTTGTAGTCACCTCTGCTCCTCCCAGAGCCCCTCACAGATGGTGGTAGAGATGATACATGTGTGTCTCACACAGAATGAAGGAACGAGACAAGAAAGCCGGAGGAGGGAGCAGTGAACCGAGTGTCGGGTGGCAGGAAGCAGACGGACAGGCAGCAGCGGGCCTTCCCTTAGTCTTCCGTGCAGTCACAGCCCCCAGCTGGGGCCCTGTCCAGCGCCCTTGGGAATTCGAATGACAGAAGGAGGTACTAAAATGCCAACTGTAAAGTTTTTGTGATTTGTGGGTGAGGGCCCAGCAGTGTCAGCATCTATAGGTCTTTGAAAGTGGTCTGTCTCTAGAGAGGAACTTTACAGGTAAGGAAACTGAGGCCCACAGAAGTCAATCTCCCCAAGGCTCCATAGTGTGACAGTGGAGCAGGGATTCAGACCAGTGCCCGTAAAGACATGAAAAGATAATCTCTTCTAATTTTTATCTTTAAACATCTATAAATGAAATAATTATGTAAAAATCCCCCCTTTTGGAATACTACTCAGCCATCAAAAAAATGAAATCCAGGGGCGCCTGGGTGGCTCAGTTGGTTAAGTGACTGCCTTTGGTCATGATCCTGGAGTCCCTGGAGTCAGATCAATCAAGGAAATGCAAATTAAAAGGACAGTGAGATACCATCTTACACCCACCAGACGGGCAGAAATGCTAATATGGCAGACCAGGTGCTCGAGACGGTGAGAATTAAGAGACTCACTTCCTGCTGGGAGTGTCGGGGAACATTTTAAAGGCAGTTTGGCTGCATCTGCTAAAATGGATGAGTGTAAAACCCAGTGTAACCGGGAGACGTGACTAGAATGTCCATAGCAGCATAGAGTTTATAGTAACGAAGTCCGGAGACAACCCAGATGTTTACCCACAGAACAGACACACAAATCGCAGTAGAGTTGTGTGGTGGACTATTATGCGGCAGGAAAAAAGGAGTAAGCTGCTGTTGTACGAGTCGGAACGAATACATTTCTACAAACAGCGTCGAGAAAAAAGTTATAGATACATGTGATAACCATTTATTTAAATTCAAACACATCCGACATGTAAGGACACACATACGGATGTGGTAAAACAGCTCAGCCCTCTCGGTAACGTCCTGTATCCTAAGCGGGGCGGCCAGCACGCGGCTGCTAACATTGTCATCACTCCTTGTAGTTGATCCATATGACAGATCTGAATGCTCAGGGGACTCACGGGGAGCCTGGCTCCCCTCACTGCTGCCATCCTTCCTCAAAAAGGACAGAAGTTGGGAGGCTTGCCTACAATTCTCTTTTAAAGGGGGAGTTTTTAAATAATGATTTCAGTTATAGATTTTTAAAAGATAAAAATCAGAAGAGATCCCGTTAGTGACAGGAACACCGGTGAGGCACAGGCAGGGAAATCACGGCAGGGTGGTGGGCACAAAAGTAGACGTGGTGCCTGGCTTCTCACCCGTGAGAATAGCCCACAGGCGCCTAACTGGCTCAGCTGATAGAACATGTGACTCTTGACCTCAGGGTCGTGAGTTTGAGCCCCACGTTGGGCATAGGGCTTATATTGAGGAGGAGGAGAAGGAGGACCACTGACACCCTGCTAAAGCATGCTGTCGGGGTTAATTCACTAGTTCTAATTGGGTTATCAGGATTAAATGTTGAGTGAAATGTAGTGTTGGGTTTATTTATCCTGTTGGGTTTTTTAAAGGTATTCTCTGCGCCTAGTATGGGGGCTTGAAGTCACGACCCCGAGATCAAGAGTCCTATGCTCCACCGACTGGGCCGGCCGGGCACCCCTGGCCTATATTTCAAGTGAAATGCCAAGTTGCTGGAAGGGCTCTGAACGTAAAGGCGGGCATGTCGTCTGCTGCTCAGAATAATTGTGAAGTCGCTGACAAATTGTCCTTATTGTGCAGCCCTTGGCAGCTTGAACTCTGAAGTTTGCCGTGTGATCTGCCACGACATAGTCGTTGGGACACACTTGTCTGCCCTACTTCAGGGAAGTTATGAGGCTTTGCAGTGTGCAAGTTTCCCGTCCCTCACTGGGTGCTCAGTTCTGTTTAATAATGCACTTACACAACAGCTGGTCCGTCCTCCAGTGAAGGACTTTAGAACCATACTAAGACAAGTGGAACCTGGTCCAGCTGTCCCTCCCTACCCCCATTTTTCCAGATGAGGAAACAGGCTTCAAGAGGAAGACCCTTGCCCCAAAATCAGCAGAGGCTGACAGAAGAGGGACAAAGAAGCAGACATGTCCTCTCCCTGGGGCTCTTAAAGGAGTGGCCTTTTCCAGGTAGGTGAAAGGGAAGGGCATGGGCCAAGGTGTGAAGGAGCAGGATGCTGGGGGGCAAGAGGGGACACTTTATTGTGGGGTTTGGAGGTGAGGGGAGAAGCAGCAGGACCAGCTTTTGGAGAGCCTGGTGAGCCCAGCTCAGGACCCAAAAATGACAGCAACCCCTTTCGTGGCAAGGTGGCCAGACCAAGGTGCTCACTGCCTGGTCAACTGGCCACATGGGCAGAATCCTAACTGACCGGCAGATGCCCCCTGCCTCAGTACAGACAAAAAGGAACTGTCAGCTGGGGACATCACACCCGCTCATTCCCCCACCTCAATCAGAATCAATAGTCCCTCTGGGTCAGCTGGGCCTGTTCTTCCACTGGCTGAACAAGACGCTGCATCCAGGTGGGGGTCAGACTAAAGGGCTTTGTCCTTGTGACAGCCCCCGTGACAGCCGGGATGAAGAAGGGAGCAGGGAGGGTAGGCCCACTCCACCACCCTCATGGCCCAAGAGAGATCCAGGGGAGGTCGAGAAGAGGAGCGGGGAAGGCTGGGCATGCTAACTCTCCCTGTTAGCACTCAGATGATTCCAGTTTTGGCTTTTTTAACCTTCCTGCCTTTCTTCCTATATGAGGTTTTAGCAGTGAAATACATTTTTTTTTTTTAATTTCCAAAAATTGCCTCCCATTTTCTTCTAGACCGTGTTTCCTCCCTACTCACCGAAAGGCTGGAAGCTTTGCCGTGGACTTTTCAGGGCGAGACATTAATGGTGGTGATCTAGACTGGATCTCACATAATTCTCTCCTAATTCTCCCGTTCACAAGAAATAAACAAACATGAAATCCCTGAACATCAAAGCCGTTTCCTGTTAGAGACCCCAAACAACCCATCAACTGGCCAGTAGATGGCGCCAAAGGTTAGTTACTGCCTTTGGGCCCAGGGGCTCTAACCCGGTGCCTTCACACACGTGCTCAAGGCCTTTCCATACCTAGATGGCCACCTGCTCTGTCTTGAGTCGGTGGGGGACGGGGTGGTGGGGGCGGGGGGAGGAGGTGGAAAAGACAAAGTCTAAGTTTAATTCAGCCCCATGGGAAGGGGAGAAGGCTTGTAGAGTGAATTTGGCCTGAGGGGATTTCTCTGCCAAGCTTGGCAAGACACTTGTCGCCTGGAGAAGGATCTTGCAGGAGGAACTGCTCTGAGGTTCCAGGCACGTTTGGGGAACAACTGAGTGTGGACAGAGAAGGGTCTGGGAAGAAAGACCAGGGCCAGACCATAAAGTCCTTGCGTTGCTGCAGTCATCTTTGTTCAGTGAAGGAATGAAAACAGGCCATGAAGATGTTTCATCTGAGGGTGATCGCTTCATGGGAGGGCGTCATTCCCGCTGCCTGTGGAGGCTGGAGGAGTGGAGGAGGGAGGCTGGAACAGAACCAGAACACAATGCAGCAGCATATTCTTGCCCCCCTCCCCCTGCTGTCACCCTGTCCTGTTCTCCCTCCCTCTGCCTCTGCTTCTCTGCTACGCTCTTCTTCAACTCCAGGCCACCTGGTCAGGGCTGACAGTGATGTCGTCCCCTTGAGACAGTCCAGGGTGCGGGGGGTTTGGGGGAGAGGTGTTCTGCAGCTGGCGTTCCAGGCCCTAGAGCGCCGAGAGCACCGAGGGCAGGTGCGGAGATGGGGAGTCTGTGGGTCTCAGGCAGCAGACAAGGAGTCCGGAGGTGGCATGAGCTGGGCATCTGGGCCCCAGGTCTTGAATGCCTGCACAGGTACTGCTGGCTTGGTGCCCCGGGATCCCTGGGCATTCCTGCACTGGGAGTGGGCAGATGAGAACAGGAATGAAGGTAGAACAGGTAAATCCAGCAAGAACCAGCTGCAGGTGGCCAGGGCACGGGGGCTGAAGGGCTGGGGCAGGGTGGGCCTCCGAGGATGGAGAGAAAGGGCATTTAAAAGGAAAAATCCAGCAGACTTGGCAGCATTCAGAATGTGGGGGCTGAGGGATGAGTCAAAGATGACTCACAGGTTTGAAGGTGAATCAAGGGAAAGTGACGGTGCTTCCAGGAAGAAGTTCGAGCCCACGCCCAGGGCTGCTGTTCTTGGGGTTTGAAGAACTGGTCTGGACTGTCCCACGTGTCATTTGCGTGTTTATAGTCTGTCTCTCCCCCGCTAGAATGTAAGCCCCTGAAGATGCTGCCTGAGACCGTCCTGCTCCGTGCGCCTTGCCTGGGGGGCTCAGAGCAGGCCAGGAGAGGCAGCCTGGGGCTTCTGCAGGAGGGAGAGTGGGAGCCCGGGTGGGACAGGGAGGGGGTCACATTGCACCCCTGCCTAGGCACAGCCTCCTCCTGTCCCTCCAGGTTCCCAGCTCTTCGCTAGACTGAGACTGCATCCTGGGGCAGCCCTGTGCCTGCCAAGCAGATCCAGCTCCCTTCCTTCCCATCCACCCCTCCCACCGTGTCCTTGCTCACACCCCAGGGTCCTGTTGCTGGGTGCCCATCCACTTGGATGTGCCACACACAGTTCAGCCCAACATGGCGACACTGAACAGGTCACCTGCTGCTCTGGCCTGGGCCCCACGTTCCCCAGGGTGACTGCAGTGTTCCCCACGCAGGCTCCTACAGGCTCCTCCACCTCTCCTGGACTGTTAGCTCGTCCTCCTTGGTCTCCACAAGCCTGCGCCTTCTTCACCCAGCAGTTCTGCAGGTGCGGGCCTACTCAGCTCTCCCTGGGCCTGACCTCCATGCGCACAAGGGTCAGAGTGGAGCACTGTCAGAACGGTGGGGCCCAGGGACAGCCTCCCATGCCTCCTGTGCTTCTTGGGCCATGTTCCGAGTCCCCTGGCGCAGTGCAGTGCGGCATCTGGCCCCTACCTCTTGCTTCGGCCCCAGTGGCCACCCTGCCCCTTGCAGGCTGTGCACCCATCTCACAGAAAAGGCTTTTCTGGCCTCCATTTTCTTTCCTTCCTCGCCTTGTCCCTGTTCCCTACGACTCCTCATATTCCTTCTAGATTTCACTTTTGCAGATGCCCTTCCCCACCTCCCCCCACCAGCAGCTAACACTGCTCTCCTCCGGTCTCAGGACCCTCCCAGCACTCCTCAGTTTACAAATCCGTGTACTTGCGTGGCATTGGCTTCATGTTTCCACCATGCATGCAGTGACCTAATTTTGCACCCACTGCATCCCAGGGCCTGAACACGGGCTTTCCGTCAGCAGAGATAAAATGGATGGTGCTCAGTGAACAACAGGATACCATTTCCCCTGTCAAAATAGCCACATTCTGCTGACAGCAATGGGAGAGGAGGGCAAAGGAGTGTTTGTGGTGCCTCCTTCTGGTGACAGCATGTGCAAGTTAACAGGGAAGTTACTAACCCCATCTGGGCCTTCCAGGAATGGCTGCCCAGCTGGGCCTCAAAGGATGGGTCAAAACTGGCCAGGAAAAGAACAGTTTGGGTACCACAGTGTCCCCAGTTTTATAGTTGGTCAGTTTGGGTACCACAGTGTCCCCAGTTTTATAGTTGGTCAGTGGAAATCCTCTTCAGAGCCAACTCTAAGTGGCCAGGTCACTCCACCATGATGCTGGCCGCATCACTGCACCTCCCCTCACTCCCAGAGCCTATCCCTTCACTTCCTTTGGGACCCTGCTCTCAGCCCTCCCCTTCCTGCTCAAGCAGTGAGCCCAAACCCATCAGATGGGTACAAGTGCAGGACAGCATCATGGTGACCTGGCGACCGCCAGCGCAGGCCACCCTGTCTCCCTGCCCTCCATTAAGAGAACAGCACATCCTTACACTCAACTAATGAATCATCGAACTTTACATCAAAAACCAGGGATGTACTGTATGGTGACTAACATAATATAATAAAAAGAAGAGAGAGAGAGAACAGCACGTCCATCGCATGCCAGGTGCTTTGGGGTTCCCTGGGGTCAGCTCACGGCATCCACACCATCCTTACCGTGATCATCACTACTGTAGAGATGAGAAGACCAAGGCACAGAGAGGTTGAGCAGCTCGCTCAAAGTGACACAGCCACTAGGTGGCAGGGACAGGGCTCACAGTCCAGCTGCAGACCCGTGCTTTAACCAACACCATCCTCTTCCTGGTCAACTGTATCTCTTTCCAAAATAGAAGCCACTGAGTTTTCCTTATCATTATAACTCAATTCTGAACATTTCCTCTAGCTCTTTGCTAAACATCAATTCTTTTTTTTTTTTTTTTTTAAGATTTTACAAATTTGACAGGGAACACAAGCAGGGGGAGCAGCCCAGGGGGAAGCAGACTCCCCACTGAGCAGGGAGCCCGATTTGGGACTCGATCCCAGTACCAGGATCATGACCTGAGCCAAAGGCAGACGCTTAACCAGCCGAGCCACCCGGGTGCCATTAAACATCAATTTTTAAAAAACAGCTTTATGAGGCATAAATGACACGCAATAAACCGCACGTGTTTAAAGTACAATTTGATATGTTTGGACATACCCGCACACCTGTGAAACCGAGACTGCAAGCAAGACGGTGAGTAGATGCATCTCCCTGAGCTTCGTCGTCGCCCCTCCGTCCGCCTCCCCAGCGCCTGCCGTCCCACCCGCCAGGCTGCCACAGATCCACTTTCTGCCACTAAAGGTTAGCTTGCATTTTCTAAAATTATATCAATGACTGGCATCTTCCCTTCAGCATGATGATTTTGCATACAGAATATTCCAGCATACACCATAATCTGGGCCGTAAAAGAAGTCTCAATAAATTTGAAAGGATTCAAATCATGCAGAATATGTTCTTTGACCACAATGGAATGAAATACTAGAAATCAGTAGCAAGGGGCACCTGAGTGGCTCAGTCAGTTAAGCATCTGACTTCAGCTCAGGTCATGATCCCAAGGTCCCCGGATTGAGCCCTGCATCAGCCTCCCTGCTCAGTGGGGAGTCTGCTTGTCCCTCTTCCCTCCGCCCCTCTCCCTGCTCTGCTTATGCTCTCTCTCTCTCAAATAAAGTAAAAATAAAAGAAATCAGTAACTAAAAGATTTCTGGAAAACCTCCAAATATTTGGAAGCTAACACATTTATAAATCATCCACGGGTCAAAGAAGAAATCAAAAAGGAAATCGAAGACTTATTTGTTTACTTTATACACATGTGCAGTCAGAGCATGCCAGGCCCTGTCCTGGGTCATTTCCAAAAACAGACTTTGCTCGTTTAAGTCTCGTAGCCCTACAAGAAAACAAGTCTTCTCACGCCCCTGCTGCAGACGCAGGTGGAGTAAGTGACCTGCCCAGTCCGCGTGGGTAGGCAGGAGCAGAACTGATATTCAAACCCAGGCTTCCTGGGTCCAGAGTCTGTGCCCTGTGTTCCAGCTTAACGGAGGGACGCCAAAGGTGATCACTTTGGGACCAGCGCACCAAGTATTAGGGAGCTAATCTGCAGGACTTGATATGTAACAGAAACACAGTGGAGGAAACAGGAGGAGAGTGGATGTGAAAGGAGGTGGGGGGCAGAGAAGAGTAGGGGTTGGAGGGCTCGCTGGAGTGGGTGAGCACGTGCCATGCTGGGGGGTCCCACATTCTGAGAACCTATTTATACGAGGGGATTGGGCCTGGGAAGAAGGCAAGTCGAGGTGGGAAGGGACCCTAGGGAAATGCGGGAGCTGAAAGTCCACGGGGACATTAATTACAAGAAAAAGAGAGGGAACAGTGTCCAGGCCAGACAGTGTGGGGGCAGTTTAGAGTGAGGTTTACAAAGGTGACAGGGAGCACAGTGGGAGCAGAGACAAATAGGAAGGTGGGGTGTCCTGCAGAGCCCATGAGCCTGGTTAAGGCAGCCGTCTTTCTTCTCGGAATGCTGAGGTGTCCAAGGCTTTGGGGAGTGTGTGGAAGAGGGCACTGCCAAGATCAGATCTGGGTTCGAAAAGCCCACCCTGGCTACAGGGTGGAGACAGGTGCAGTCGGGGCTACAGAGGTCTAGGTGAGCAGCTGGTGATGACGACAGGGGTGAGGGACTTGGGGAAGGAAGTGGAGCGTGAAGGTGGACAGAAGCAAATGGATCCGAGGGGCATTTAGGAGGCAGAAATGGCAAGCTCGTGCCAGATCCCCTGTGGGGGTGCTTGCGGGTTCTGGAAGGTGGTGGTATAGTCACCTGGGTGGTGAGTCCTGAGAGAAGACCAGGTAGGTGGGGCGCTGGGAGAGTCCCAGCCCAGGCTTTTCTGTGCATTATCTGCACAAAGGTACTGTCCAGGAGCTCCAGAGAAAGGCCTGAGAGGGGGCCAAGTCTGCAGAGACGGAGAAGGAGCCGCTAGCAGGCGGGAGAACACACTGGTGATGGAATGGAGGCAATGCGGGTTAGTGTGGAATGTTGTCCAGAGGTCAAGGTGGAGCAGGACAACAAAGTTCTCCTATTTAGTAACTAAGGCAGGAAGGAGAGAGCTGGAAAGCCGGGAGGCCGTGGCGGGAGGGAGGGAGGGAGGGTTGTTAATGTTTGGACCAGCTGGGAAACTGATTCCTGCAGAGCCCTTGGGGCAAGTTCTGCGGACCAGAGGCAGGTGAAGGCTCTGGAAACCGACAAATTCAGAGATGGGGCTTTGAAATAGCCCACCAGAAGTGGGGTAGAAAGGAAGAAGTGGGCCAGGCCTCCGGGTCAGGAGAGCAGGAGGGCCGCCCTGGGGTGCAGGTCCTGGGGTGCAGGTGGAGGAGATCTCACAGAGCCGACTGTGGGTCGGGAGCCGGCACGCCGACTGCTCCTCTTCCTTCCCTCCGCCCACCTCCCCCAACCCCCGCCCCCAGCCCAGGCTGCAGGGAAAACCCGGGGACAGCTCTCAGATACGGCTGGGGGCAGAAATACATTTTACAGGGTGCCCCAGCCAATGCACAATGCCCGCCTCCCCTGACCACGTGGCTGGAAGTTTCCACTCTATTTTTCCTATTTTAATGTCAGTTAAGAAGCCCTGTGTTCATTTCATACAGTCCTAATGGGCCCCAAGGCCCAGTGTGAAAACCCCGTTCCTGTTAAAGCAGGGTTTCCCCAGAGATGAGGGTGGAGGGAGAGTTCAGACAGGTTTGTTTACAACGTAAGGAGCTTCCAGATTGTTCCGGGGCTGGGGGCGGGGGGAGGATGGGGTGTTGGGAGGAGCTAGCCACAAAGGAGCCCAGGGCAGGGCTAGGTTTACGGGACTCACAGTGCTCCAGGTGGGGGTCCTCAGATGTGAAACCACCTGGTGGCTGACCTGGGCGGTGGCTAAGGGCCCCTCCCCTCCGAGATTCTCAGGATTATAGAAACTGGCTTTTGGAGTGAGTTAATCCCCCCAAGGGTGAACTAGATCCTTCACATGGAGACCTCAAATTATGTAAAATAGGCAATAAAGAAGATGGGCTTTACAAAATCATGGTGGGTGTACTGGGTGAGTCCGCATTAGTTCAATGATCCTGGAATTCTAGGCTAGTGTGAAGGACATGGTTTTAGGGCAAACCAAAGGCAGGTAGAGGTGACAGGTATTAAGGAGAGCTCTTGTGATGAGCACTGGGTGTTACATATAAATGAATCACTAAATTCTCCTAAAACACACACACACACCCCAAAGCATGGAGCGCGGGTTTGGAGAACTCAGGCCTCTGTAATTGTCCATTTCAACACTTCCCCTTGTGCACAGCGTGGCCTAAGAAAAGGACCAGCCCCCAAATCCAAGCAGGGCCTGCATGTGTGGAGATCATCTGGCAATGGGGAAAGGCAGCAATGACCCTGTCACCTGCTGGCGTTCCTCGTCCCACCCTCAGAACCGGACCCCTGGAGTGCAACCAGGCCCCTGGGGCTTCCCTTATCCCAATCATGAGGGCACAGAGGGCAAGCTGAGGACAAAGCAGAAGCTGACACCCCACAAACCCCCCCAAGATGAGATATATGTGACATTCTTCAGGCACCCCTGGCTGCCCTAAAGCTAAGGTAAGGAAAAACAAAGAGTTAAGAGATCACAATTCTGCAAGAGAGGAGTCTCCCTCAGTTTACAATTATCTTAGCGATCTAAAGAACAAAGCATTTCTATCAATAACCTAGCTTCCAGAAGGAAATGTAGATACAATTAAATGTCCTTCTACCCTGCAGCCCATTGACAGATACTCAAAGTGGGCAGTGTAACATTGCTCCCAGAAGCCCCCAACTATCTTCATATTAATGCCTTGCTACAAGGAAGAACGTTCGCCTGTCAGGCCCCGTCTGGAATCCAGTAGGTCCTCTTTAGCATTTGAGAGTGCTTTCTCAACCTCCCTGTATCCTTACCTCCCCCTACCCAATAGTATATAATCAGCCACCCCTCACAACCAGGGCAGAAGCTCTTTCTGCCCAAGGGTCCTATCCCCCTGCTTTAATAAACCACCATTTTGCACCAAAGACATCTTGAGAATTCTTTCTTGATGGTGGGCTCTGGACCTCAACCCACCGAACCTCACCTATAGTCCCGAACCTCACCACCAACATCCCCACGTGTCTAGGGGCTCCCTCTGATCAAGACAGAAACCAGGGTTCGGCTTCGCCTGCCCACGTGCATGCGCTGGTCACCCCTCACAGCCCGTCAGGCGCTGGCACCTCCGCACCCCTTAACCAGGCTGGGAGCTGGGGTGTCCGCGTCAGGAGGCTCTGGCAGGCACCTGTTGCCCCAATTCCAGGGCCCGGAATCCATCATCGCTGCCCTGGCCGAAGAGATGGGGACGCTGTACATCTGAAAGTCCAGTCGTAGCCCGGAGCCTCTGATCACTACCCCAGGCATACAGATGCGGGGCGACCCCTCTCCCTTCCTCGAGCCCCTGAACCCGGCCTCAAAGCCCTAGACCGGGCCTAGGGCCCCCGGTAACCGGTGCACACCCCGACGCTGCTGGGGCGGGCCCTGGTGCCGAGGGTCCCGAAGCCCATACAGCCTGGGGACACTATAAGAATTGTTAAGCTGGCGAACTTGCCGAAGGAACGAGCGCACGCGCCCCGTACAGGCCTGGGGCGAGCTCCGCTGCGCCCGCGCGCGCCCTGTTGGCGGTGCAGGCCCGGGGTGGGGGCAGGGGAGCCGGCGTGAGCCGCTCAGGGGGCGGTGGCCCCGGAAGGCGCGAGACCTTCGCGAGAGTTCCAAGCTGCGCCGGCGCACTGAGACGGGCGCGGGCACGCGCGCGGCGGCGGTTGGGGGTGGGGCGCTCGGGCCGGGCCCGCGCGCGCCCGGGAGAGGGGCGGGGCCGCGGGCAGGGCGCAGGCGCAAGCGCGCGGCCGCGGCGGCGGTTGGGGAGGGTTCTTCCGGAAGGTTCGGGAGGCTTCTGGAAAAGGCGCCGCGCGCCGGGCGGGCCCGCGTCTATATAAGGGAAGCGCGGGGGCGGCGCGCCAGTTGCTTCTGCGTCGTGGTGCTGCGTCTTCGCGGTTCCCGTGCGGTCCATTAGCCGAGGTGAGGGGGCGGTTGGGGGGGGTCGCCGGGGGCCGGGGACGGCGGGGGTCGAGGGCGGCGGGCGCGGGGCAGGCTCCCCTGAGGCCCCGGGCCCGTAAGGGCGGCGCGGCCGAGCTCTGGGCGGCGGAGGCCTCGGGCCTGTTGCGGCCCCGACCACCGCCCGTGGGAAGGGAAGGGTGCCCCCAGGCCCGCGGGGACCCCCGGCCGCGGCTCGGATGGGGGTTCTCGGGGGCTCTGGCTCCGGGCGGGGGTCCCCGCGGGCCCGTGGCGCCCGGTGGCGGCGGCGTGCGCACGGCCCTCGTTGTCGCAGCTGGAAATGAGGTCATCCTTTGTCGGCGGCCCCCGGCTCGGGCCGGCGGGCGCGGGCCTCCCGGAGGACCGGGCCGGGGGGCGCGGGGGCGGCACGTAACCGGCCCCGCGGCCCTTGCAGATGCCTGAGGAAACCCAGACCCAAGACCAGCCGATGGAGGAGGAGGAGGTGGAGACGTTCGCCTTCCAGGCGGAGATCGCCCAGTTGATGTCCCTGATTATCAACACCTTCTACTCGAATAAGGAGATCTTTCTCAGAGAGCTGATTTCCAACTCGTCCGATGTAAGTGTGCTGCTGCGGAACGCGCGGTCGTGGCTGCGGGGGAAGCCCCCTCCCCCGGGAGCTCTGCCCTTACCTCCCTGTGTTTTGTTAATAGGCTTTGGACAAAATCAGATACGAGAGCTTGACCGATCCCAGTAAGCTAGACTCTGGGAAGGAGCTGCACATTAACCTCATTCCAAACAAGCAAGATAGAACCCTCACCATCGTGGATACCGGGATTGGCATGACCAAGGCTGATTTGATCAATAACCTTGGTACTATTGCCAAGTCTGGAACCAAAGCGTTCATGGAAGCTTTGCAGGCTGGTGCGGATATTTCTATGATCGGCCAGTTTGGTGTCGGGTTCTATTCTGCCTACTTGGTTGCCGAGAAAGTGACGGTGATCACCAAGCACAACGATGATGAGCAGTATGCCTGGGAGTCTTCTGCAGGGGGCTCGTTCACAGTGCGGACTGATACAGGTAGGCACCCGGTGGGACGGTTTCCTGGGTCACTCCGTTGTGTGGGGAGGGCCCGGTGCTGCAGGCCGGGGACCCCTGAGGATGCTGTGGAATTGGCAAGAATGTGTTTGTTCCGGTCTGTTCTGCACCAAGCCTAGTAAGCACGTGACACAGGAGCGGGGAGCTTTTAGTTTCTGATCTGGGGCCAGGCAGTTAACTGCCCCGGATTCTCCTTCTGTAGTAACTGTGAATGCCACTTGGTAGCTTGCTCCGAAACTGTTGGGTGTGGTGTGGAGAGCTGAATTGTGTTTTTTTTCCCCCCAACACCTTAATGTGTCCATTCAGATAGAAATTGAGTCCATTTATCTCCCTACAGGTGAACCTATGGGTCGGGGGACAAAGGTTATCCTGCATCTGAAAGAAGACCAGACGGAGTACCTGGAGGAAAGGAGAATAAAGGAGATTGTGAAGAAGCACTCCCAGTTTATTGGCTATCCCATTACTCTCTTTGTGAGTGTCCTCATGGGGTGTGGGTACTAAAACCAGCAAGCTGCAGTTTTTAGTGCTTGGATCTGTTGATGAGGGAGAGACCCAGACTTGGAATTGACTGTACTAGTCTGAAGTTATTTTATTGTCAATGTATGCAGGGTTGTTTAGGTAGATATATTGAGTAGAAGCTTCTTGGCCGCTAAACGCTTCTTTCGGTATTTTACGCTTTGGTGTTAAGTGCACACACCATTCAGAGTGATTCCAGAATGCAGAGGTGACGGTGATTCTGCATCTTCTTTTGAAGGTGGAGAAGGAACGCGATAAAGAGGTCAGCGATGATGAGGCTGAAGAAAAGGAAGAGAAAGAGGAAGAAAAAGAAAAGGAAGAGAAGGAGTCTGATGACAAACCTGAAATAGAAGATGTTGGTTCTGATGAGGAGGAGGAGGAGAAGAAGGATGGTGACAAGAAGAAGAAAAAGAAGATCAAGGAGAAATACATCGATCAGGAAGAATTGAACAAGACAAAGCCTATTTGGACCAGAAACCCTGACGATATTACCAATGAGGAATATGGAGAATTTTACAAGAGTTTGACCAATGACTGGGAAGATCACTTGGCGGTGAAGGTGGGTGCCCGGTGCTTCAGAGCTAGTCTGTGTCTCTGCGGGTTGTCTGAGGTGGTTGAGGTGTGGGTTGCTGCCAAGGGCTCTTGTCATTCCGAGCCCTTGTCCTCTCTCCCGAAAAGCTCTTTCAGTCTGTGACTGCAAGTGTTCGCGGGTCGGGCGAGGTGACCTTCAGTGAAGGCTGCTTGCATGGTCCCTTGATGATTCTCCATGTGCTTTCTTACAGCATTTTTCAGTGGAAGGACAGTTGGAGTTCAGAGCTCTTCTCTTTGTACCAAGACGTGCTCCCTTTGACCTGTTCGAGAACAGAAAGAAAAAGAACAACATTAAGTTGTACGTTCGCAGAGTTTTCATCATGGATAACTGCGAGGAGCTAATCCCCGAGTATCTGAGTAAGTGGGCGGGCGTGAGGCTCGATCCCGGCCAGTGCTTCATCTCCGCGCTGTGGCTTCGGGCATGTGGGGCAGGAGATCGTTTTTGGTGGAGTTTGTGTATCTGTGGATCGAGTCCTTAGGAGGACTTTGAGCGCATTTGCTTCTATTTTTTCAGATTTCATTAGAGGCGTGGTGGACTCTGAGGATCTTCCTCTAAATATTTCCCGTGAGATGCTGCAGCAAAGCAAAATTTTAAAAGTTATCAGGAAGAACTTGGTCAAAAAGTGCTTGGAACTCTTCACCGAACTGGCTGAAGACAAAGAGAACTACAAAAAGTTTTACGAGCAGTTCTCGAAAAACATCAAGGTTGGTGTGGACACTTTGATCCTTACTAGCAATAGTCCTCGTGGCTTGTCAGATTTAAAGTGATCGTTTTTAATGCAGAGGAAGTTCAAAGCTCACGTTGTCTTTTAGCTGGGAATACACGAAGACTCTCAGAATCGGAAGAAGCTCTCAGAGCTGTTACGATACTACACGTCTGCTTCTGGGGATGAGATGGTTTCTCTCAAGGACTATTGCACCAGAATGAAGGAGAACCAGAAACACATCTATTACATCACAGGTAAGACGACAGGTGTACAGTCACCTGTTCTTACAACCTCCTGGGAGCCGTGTGTTCTATGCACGTGGCTTTACACATCAGCTCCTAGGGACTAATTTAGGCAAGGCCACGTGGGCTGGGCCACGTCTGGGGTTAGATCTGACTAGAGTTTGCAAAAGTCCGAAGGAAATGAAGTCACTTCCTGTTAAAAGTCTGTAACTTTCTACCAACCCCTCAGGTGAGACCAAGGACCAGGTAGCGAACTCCGCCTTCGTGGAGCGTCTTCGGAAGCATGGCCTGGAAGTGATCTATATGATAGAGCCCATCGATGAGTACTGCGTCCAGCAGCTGAAGGAATTTGAGGGGAAGACGTTAGTGTCCGTCACCAAAGAGGGCTTGGAACTTCCAGAAGATGAAGAAGAGAAAAAGAAACAGGAAGAGAAAAAAACAAAGTTTGAAAACCTGTGCAAGATCATGAAGGACATCTTGGAGAAAAAAGTAGAAAAGGTGCATGAGAACAGTGCTCCTGTCTGCCTCAGGCATCTGGTGGTGGGCTGCTTTCTAGAGGCCTGTGGGTGTGTTCCAAGCTTGTCCTCCATAGGCACTTTCTCCCCTATGTGTTTTCTGAACTTACATACAAATGGAAAATTAAGATTTTCTATGTAGTGAGAGAAAACTCTTAACCTTCTTGAAGACCTGGAGAGTGTTAGGATGTGCAGGAAGAAAGTTCCAGATACTTAAATTTGCAGGCAGTATTTCTGATTCATGAATATACAGTACTTGGAGTCCTTAGGTTTCATTTTACAATAAAGCTGATAGTGGTACTGAAAAGTTAGAATAACAGAATTTTCCTAGGTGCATTTCTCACTTTGTGCTTTGATGACATACAGGTGGTTGTGTCAAACCGATTGGTGACCTCCCCATGCTGCATCGTCACGAGCACGTATGGCTGGACGGCGAATATGGAGAGGATCATGAAGGCACAAGCCTTGAGAGACAACTCCACCATGGGCTACATGGCCGCGAAGAAGCACCTGGAGATAAACCCTGACCACTCCATCATTGAGACCTTGCGGCAGAAGGCAGAGGCTGACAAGAACGACAAGTCGGTGAAGGATCTGGTCATCCTGCTCTACGAGACCGCTCTCCTGTCGTCAGGCTTCAGTCTGGAAGACCCGCAGACACACGCTAACAGGATCTACAGAATGATCAAGCTCGGTCTCGGTGAGCTTCCTGCAGCCCCGAGGTTTCGGGGGAACCCAGTGTGGTGCAGCGTGGAGGCGGGGGTGGGGGGCCGCCGGCCACTTGAACAGCATGGGGGGGGTCAGATCCTGTGAGGCAACCTCTTAAAGGCCCCTATTTTACTAAAGGGCTCAGTAGGCCTTTTGCTGAGAAAGGCTAAAAAAATGAAAGCACCTTTCACCACCGGGTAAATGTTCAGCCTTTAAAGTGGGTAGAGACCAGCCGTCTTGGGCTAATGGGCCGGCTTCGAGAAATCTAACGCGAGGGTTTTCTTTCCGAACAGGCATTGATGAAGACGACCCCACCGCTGATGATAGCAGTGCCGCCGTGAGCGAAGAGATGCCACCCCTCGAAGGTGACGACGACACGTCACGCATGGAGGAAGTCGACTAAGCGCCGCCCAAGAGCTACTTGTACATGTATTCAGTACTTTATCTTCATTCCCTCTGATAATATATTTTCAAGGATGTTTTTCTTTATTTTTGTTAACATTTTAAGAATCTGTATGGCATGACAATAACTACCTAAGGGGAAGATAAGATTTCTTTCTGTTTCTGAGTGTGATGCTGTGACGTGTAGGAAGCAAAGCCCAGCTAGTTTTTCTTTCCTAGTTCCACGCTGGCTTATTGTAACCAGACAAGGTAACATTTGTTGTGAGGTGTGCGTAACCCAACGTTAACTGTGTGGTCTAAAGTGTTTAGCTACCAAGCGGATTCCTTAGTAAGACCAAATTTTTTTTTGTCACTGAAATGTTCTGAGCTCTACCTTGATGTTCAAAAGAGAACTGTTGGTTAAAACAACTTTCACCTTCTAGGATCTACTTTTTAAATCTTCTATCCCCTGTAGTTATCAACTGCATGTACCAGGCCTCTAGAAACTAGTAGTTAAACTGAACCAACTGGATGGGAGTAACTACGTACAGGGCTTGTTTTCCAAAGAAGAGCGTTTGGAGTAGCGGAATTCTAAGCCTACTTGGCGTGTTGTAAAGCTGTTGAAGAAGTAACTCAGCAAGTTCTGTGAGTGGAAATGTAGTGCTCAAGTCACATTCTGCTTTAAAAGGTTGTAACAAATACAAATTAAAAAAAAAGTCCTGTGAAAATGTTTTGTTTGGAGGGATCGTGGGAGTTCTAGGTGGCAGGGCAGCCCCGGAATGGAAGAAGTTGAGGTATACACATGGCGCCTATTAGGAGATGTAAGGAAAGAAGGAGGTGGTTACCACTGAAGTCTTCACGACCTTGCCCGTGCGCGCCGAGGTGGCAGCTGGCAGGGGGCATATTCTAGAGCGCACGGAAGGGAATGAGAATATCACGCAACATGCGTTCTCTGTATTCTGTGTCCCATTTCCTCACAGACAATTCCTTTCTCAGGGTTTTCACGTCCAAACCGCTGTTTTGTAGTATTTGTAAAACCCACTCTATGCCCTAAATATAGCTCCTTAATACCTGAGCCTTAGGAATATCAGTTCTTTACCCAGTCTTACTGCCGTCCCACCTGACATCCTCTTATTCTCTGGTTCTTCACTGAGCCTCAGGCAAGATGCACCGAGGGGTGATTGCGGAGCCCATGAGCCGCAGTGGGGAGAAGGTGAGCTCGTCTTAAACGAGAACCGGTCGAGTGGGTAGGCTCCCCCTGTGGGAGCTGGGGGCCTCAATGGCCAACCTAAAATTGAGTGTTTGTGGAAAATGGGTGGTAGCAGGTCCATACGGGATTTGGAGGCTGAGGTCACATAAACCATGACCGTGACTAACCTCAGAGGGACAGGCCAGAAGAGAACTCGGAGTTGCGCCTCCTGGGGAGGGTGGGCCCCTGGCCCTCGGTAGCCGCTGGGCGCCTGGCAAATGGTAATCACATTTAATCTTCAAAATCCTCTCAGAGGATTCCCCTCAGACGAGCAGGAATTGCCTACATTGAGGTGTCTATTTGGTTCCAAATTCACCTCCAAAGCCCAGTCGTGCTGCTGTTTTGCTGTTCAGTGAAAGATGTTACTAGCTGGGAGAAGTGTGAGGTTTTCACACTAGAAGGAATGCCAGGAAGGGCAAAGGGGAAGTTTCTTCCGTGTTTCCTGAGTCCAGTAAGAGTGCTGAAGATTGCGTCAGACACGGGACGGAGTCCACAGAGCACCTCTAGTAAGTGATCTCCCAGCTGAGTTACTGAGAAGGCGCTCGAGGCAGATGTGTGCCATCTGGAAGCATCACCCAGTGACCCCGTTTGGAACCCGGACCACGAGGAAGACGGGTGCTCAGCACGGTGGGCGAGGAGCTCGCTGATCCGAGAACACGGTGGCCTCAAAATCCGGGGTTGCTTCACACTTTCCGTAACTAGTCCCCTCCCGCTGAGGAGGGACAGACTGGGTCACGGGTTACAGAGTTGTAGGCAACCCGCAAGGAAGCGACAGAGATGGAATGAGAACAAGACATGAATTTAGCGAAGTCCTAAGTTAGGAAGATAATACACAAAAACCTACTGAACTTAGGCCAGCATCAAACAATTGTTAAATCTTTAAAAATTAATTCAGGGACACCCGGGTGTCTGAGTTGGTTAAGTGTCTGACCCTTGATTTCGGCTCAGGTCACAATCAGGGTCGTGACTTCAAGCCCCGCCTCAGGCTTGGGGGGAGTCTGATTTTCCCCCTTTCCCTGGGTTTGTGCCCCCCCCCAGCTCGCTCGCTCTCTCAAATCTTAGAAAAGCGTTCATAGTATATGAAACAAATTTTATGAAAGGTGTTGCAGGACCTGTTGATAACCAACGAGCTGCCGAGCTTTACCATTTGACACCTCGACGACTGGAGAGTGTCCAGTGACGGGCGACATCCCTAAGCTGTGGATTCTCATCAGAAGCCTGACACTTGGTGAAAAGACAGAACAAACTCCATACTCCACTCATAAATTTAGAACTCATAAAGTTCTAGAAAAGGCAGGAAGTGGCTCAGTGGGTTGCCCAGGGCCAGAAGTCCTGGTGGGGGTTGCCAGGGGCGGAGTTTGGGGAGCAGTGGAAGTCCAGAAACCTGATGAGCTGATGACTGCATGATGATATTAAAATCCAATGAGCTTGGGACGCCCGGGTGGCTCAGTCGGTGAAGCATCTGCCTTCCACTCAGGTCATGATCTCAGGGTCTTGGGATCAAGCCCCGCATCAGGCTCCCTGCTCAGCAGAAAGCCTGCTTTTCCCTCTCCCCCTCCCCCTGCTTGTGTTCCCTCTCTTGCTGTCTCTCTCTCTCTGTCAAATACATAAATAAAATATTTGAAGAGGAAAGAAAAAGGAAAGGAAAAGAAAAAAAAAGAAAGGAAAAGAAAGGAAAAACAGTAACGCCTGATAGAGCTGTCTGGCGCTTTCTAGGTGGCGGGCTTCCCAGGTGCCGGGTGTTGAGCAAGAGCTGAGTGGAGCAGCTTTTCCGAGCAAGGGGCTCCGCCTCCCGGGGCCTTTCCCGCCTGGCCTAGAGCTTAGCTCCCCCAGGCTCGCCCCTACCACACACTCTGGGGTGTGATGGAGCCGCAGCCTGAGCCTCCTGTCCTCCAGGAGGTTTTCCTCCACTACCTCTGCCCTCCTTATCCCTCGGTCGTCTCCATTTCTAGGAGCTCCTCGCAGGCACACGTTCCCCAGGTTTGTATCGAACAGCCGAGAGCGAGGCCCCACAGGTGAACCGTGTCATGCGGAAGGCCAGCTAAGCCACGGCAGCTGGCACGAAGGCCGGAGGGCTCCCGCTGAGGTACGAGCACACCAAGGAGGGGCTCTGCTGGCGGGGCAGGGTCTGGGGAAGCTTCTAGAAGGGACTGACTGTTGCGGTAAAGCTGACCTGATCTCAGCAAGGAGGAGAGGGGAAGGAGGGACCGTGCCTCACCAGGCTTGAGAGCTGGACACTCGGCCTGGGAAAGGGACCTGCGCACAGGCTGACTGACGAGAGAGCTGGAGGTGACCGTGGGTAACTGTGTGCCCTGGACGCTGGCCATGAGCCCCAGCCTCGGACCAGAGACTGGCTGGCAGCGCACCTGGTGGGAAGGCGGTAGCCGGTGGGCAGCGTCTTCAAAATGGCGGGGCCTGTGCCCACTTCTTGAGGCAGGTCTTTCCCACCGGGAACTGGTGAGGCAGTTCCACCATCTTGGCGCTGTTTTCGTGCCGGGGCCACACTAGCCCAGCCTGTCCCACCTGCGGGGCTGAGGGAGGCCCGGCGGAGGCTGAGAGCATGCCAGCTGCCCCACGGTGCTCCCCCTGCACCTCCCAGGCCGGGGACCGAGGTCGGGGATGAAAGTTCCAGGCGTGGCTCTGCCTCCTGAGATGGCAGTTCAGGAAGAGCTGATCCGACCAGTCCTGAGTTTGAATTACAGACGTTTCTGTTTTGTTCGATGTCTGTCCAGTACGTGGGAGGCAATTAAATATTTCTTAATAAATTGGCCAAAGCATTTCAGTTTACAAACGCTCCTCAATTTCTTCTATTTATTTCTAACTTTTATTTTGGAATGTCCTAAACACATGCAAAAGTAGGGGACAGAGACTAAGACATGTTGGTGAAGAAGTGGAGGAATTGGAACTTCCTACCCAGCCGCTGGGAATGTGGAACGGAGCCGTTCTGGAAAACAGTCTGGCAGTTCCTCAAAAAATTAAACATAGATTTACCATTGGATCCAGCAACTCCAGCTAGGCGTCTACCCAGGAGAGATGAAAACATCTGCAAAAACACACACACACATTTCCATAGCGTTATTCAGAAAAGCCAAAAGGTAGGAACAAACCACATGTCCATCAACAGAGGTACGGATAAACCAAACGTAGAGATCCATACAATGGAGTATTATTCCAAATATTATGTATATATTATATATATTTAATTTATTTGACAGCACAAGCAGGGGGAGCGGCAGAGGGAGAAGCAGACGTCCCACTGAGCAGGGAGCTTGACGTGGGGCTGAATCCCAGGACCCTGGGATCATGACCTGAGCCGAAGGCAGACACTTAACTGACTGAGCACCCAGGCACCACTCCAAATATTGTATTCCTGTCGTAAAAAGGTGCGTACGAAGTACTGATCCATGTCATGCTAGGGACGAAACTCGACAACATGTAAGTGAAAGAACAGTCACAAAAGGCCACCGGTGTATCGTATGATCCATTTGTATGAAATTTCCAGAGCAGGCAAATCCACGGAGCCAGAAGGAGGGGGCGTGGTTCCCAGGGGCTGCAGCGAGGGGCGTGGGGAGTGACTGCTAATGACTACAGAGTTTCTTTTTGAGGTGATCAGAGTGTTCTAGAATTGATTGTGGGGGTGGTTGCGCAACTGCTCTCTCTCTCAAATAAGTCTTTAAAAATAAAAAATAATAATTAAAAAACATCACTGATCTGTACCCTTTAAATGGATGATTTGTATAGTATATGAATCCTATCTCAATAAAGTTGTTTTTATTTTTCTTTAAGATTTTATTTATGTATTTTAGAGAGAGAGAGAGAGCATGCGCACGGGGGGAGGGCAGAGGGAGAGAGAGACAGAGACGTTGAGCGTGGAGCCCAACGCGGGGCTCGATCCCACGGCCCTGAAGTCACAACCTGAGCCACAACCAAGAGTCAGACGCTTAACTGAGCCACCCAGACGCCCCAATAAGGCCGTTGTTTTTAAAATGTAGAATGAGTACAGTGGTCCCACAAAAATTACACTAGTACCGTGTGATCCGCGATTTCACTTCCAGGTATATACTCAGAAGCGACGGCAGGGACTCGAACAGCCACGGGCACACCTGCGTTTAGGGCAGCATCGCTCACAGTGGCCAAGAGGCAGGAGCAACCCAGACGTCCCCGCACGGGATGAAGGGCTCGATGGCGTGTGGTCCACCGGATAATGGAATCGCGCTCCGTATTAACCGCGAAGGGCAGTCGGACACAGGCTACGTTACGAGGTGGGTGAACACTGCGGATGGCCTTGAAGAGGTTCCGCCGAGCGGAAGGACAGGCGCTGTGTGCTTGCACCGCTCCGGGTCCCTAGAGGGGTCAGAGTCCCCGAGACAGGACGACGGCGGGCGCCGGGCTGCGGCGGGCGGGGCAGGGGAGTGAGTGCTTAACGCTGGCGGAGTTTGGTTTGGGCAGATGAAGAAGTTCCAGGGGTGGGTGGCACTGGGAACGTGCTTCATGCACACTTTAAAAGGGTCAGAATGGCAAATTTCAGGTCACGTATTCTAACACGCACGACGTAGGAGTTGGCTCTCGAGCCTCCGCGTACCCATCGGCCCGTGGCAGCGATTGCTGCGGGTTCAAAGCCGAGCCTGGACTCTTGGGAGGATGGGATCCTTATCAGTCCCTCCTGGGAGAGGAGGACCTGGAGTGGCGGTCCTGTGGCGAGGAAGAGCTGGAAGCACGGACGGACGGACGGACGGACAGACGGCATCTTCCAGCACCCACTTCCCACAGGCTTCTTCCCACACCAGCTTCCCCAGAGAGCCCATTCGAAGCGTGTGGCTGGCTGAGCCTCGTCACCTGGGGGTGGCCCAGCACCAAGGGGTGTCCCCAGAACGTCGGTCAGCAACCCAAAACTGACAGCCTTCCTCTCTCGAGGCCTTCACGCTCCTCCGCCTGGGATTGCCTTGTTTTTCTTTTCTCTTTTTTTAAGATTTCATTTATTTATTTGAGAGAGAGAGAGAGCACACAAGCAGGGGAGAGGGGTAGAGGGAGAAGCAGGCTTCCCGCTGAGCAGGGAGCCCAGTGCAGAACTCGATCCCAGGACCCTGGGATCATGATCTGAGCCGAAGGCAGACGCTTAACGACTGAGCCCCCCGGCGCCCCTCCCTCGTCTTGTTTCTCGGTTGTGGTAAAATGTACAGAACACGCGATTGCCCGTTGTAAGCGCGCAGCTCAGCGGCAACAGCTACGTCCGAGCTGTCGTGCAACCGTCACCCCCGTCGCCT
>NW_024425008.1:3140373-3144506 GCF_017311325.1 Ursus maritimus | reverse complement strand
AACCGCCGCCCCGGCCTGTGAAGCGGTAACTTGCCGCAGACGGTCTCCGCGCCCCCTGCGCCAGCTAAATCCCGCCGACCGCCTCTACAGTAGGGGGCGTCCTTCAGAAAAGCCCCGCCGCACCCTCCGCGCCCTCTCCCTTTCTCTCTGGCGTCCCTCCCCTCGTCCCGCAGCGATGAGCTCACCGCCGGTCTGCCAGCGAAGGAGGGCACGTGCCCGGCGCGCCCGGCGCGCCCGATACGCTCGTGGGGTGAATAACTGGCGGATAGACTGGCATCGCCGGCTTTCCGTGTGGATGGCAATCTGTTTACATAATTCTGTATGATTTGGGAAGCTTTCGTTCTGTTTGCTAAGCCTTCAAGATCTACTCAAACCTCTGCAAGTGTGATTACAGATCATTCTTCTATAGGAAGGAACATCGCTTCGCCTCCCTGGGAAGAACATTCCAGGAAGCAGAGCTTTGAGTGAGTCACAGTGTATTAATAGCACATCAGACTCTGAGCAAAGATTCCGTGATGTTGTCAGGGAGCCAACGGGCTGAGCATATGGTCTGCCCAGCGTCTCTGTCCGCTTGGAACACACGTTAGCTTCTTAGGAAAGTGCTCTGAGGCCTCCACACTTAACCACGGACGTCCTAGAGCTTCACGTATACTCCAAAACACAACACTCTCCCTTTTTTTTAAATTGCAGATTTAAAAAAAATAACAAAATCAGAATTTAAAAAAAGGATAAATCATCTACCCACTTTTTTTTTTTTTTAAGATTTTCTTTCCTTCTTTTTTTTTAAGCAGGCTTAAGTAGTTCAGTGTGGGGCTTGAACTCACAACCACTGAGGTAAAGACCTCAGCTGAGATCAAGAGTCAGGCACTTAACTGACTGAGTCCCCCAGGTGCCCCTCTTTCACTTTTTAAAAGTAATCTCTACACACAACATGGGGCTCGAACTTCCAACCCCAACGTTAAGAGTTACATGCTCCACGGACCGAGCCAGCCAGGGGCCCCTCTGCTGTGTGTGTGTGTGTGTGTGTGTGTGTGTGTGTAAAGCAATAGACGTTTATTAAGCAAGGATACAGAAAAAGCTCTCAGGAGTGAGAGGGGTCCCAACAGGGTTGCCAACAAGGGCCTTTAGGGTTGGTCTTTTATAGAAAGCTAGCCAGGGAACTTAAATCCTTTTAATATCTCTATTGATAACACCTTCGATGGCTTACTTCCTTCTTAGGGTCTGGTTGTTCCTTGTGGGTCACAGGGGATTATCATAAAGACACCCATCCCACACGCCTCGGGCAGGGTGGTCCGATTTGTCCCCTTATCTCTGGCTTCCCCACACCTCCCCACATATTTTGGGAATTTCTGTGAGCCTGATCACATAGCCTCCTGCCTATCTCTCCCTACCTAGTCCCACCTGTCCCTTACTCATTCCTCCCCCCGGAGTAGTAACCCTAACTCCGTTGATGGTGGCCACTCTTGCTGCTTCCTGCTGAACTGGGGCGTCGGGCTGTGCGGCAGTTAGAATCTATCCAGGGGTCAGTCCAGGGGCTCGTGGCATGGCTGCAGGGGGTCATGATGGGCCGCAAACGATACATGCATGTCAGCTGCCTGCTTTTAAAAATAGTTGAGGGGCACCTGGGTGGCTCGGTTGGTGAAACGTCTGTCTTCGGCTTGGGTCATCGTCCCAGGGTCCTGGGATCGAGTCCCGTGTGGGGCTCCCTGCTCAGTGGGAAGCCTACGTCTCCCTCTCCCTCTGTCGGCTGCTCACCCTGCTTCTGTTCTCTCTCTCTCTGTCAAGTAAATAAATAAAATCTTTAAAAAAATAAAATATAAAAAAAATTGAATGGACAAAGACAATAAAACACTTAGTATATGAATCCCATTCCCTGCGGATATAGAAAATTCTGCTATTTTGCAAGTCCCCTGCATCCTATGGATTCTTCCGGCTCCATGTCCTCCCTTAGACTGAAAGTTCAGCAGACGTGTGAGAAGATGCCTGGTGATCACAAAAGGGGAACCAAGCACAAGGAGGGACATTTTATACCCATCAGAAAGGCAGAAATTTAAGTCTGACATGACCACATTTCGGCTGGAGTCTGACAAATGGGTACTTGACTCTCTTGTACCCCTGGTGGGAGTATGAACCGATAGTTACTCCAGAGAGCAATTGGGTGCATGTGATGAAAAACTTCCCCTTCTTGGTTGGTGCTGGAGAAAGTCTTACCCACCTGCACAAGGAGAAACGTACGTGGGGCGCCTGGGGGCTCAGTTGGTTAAGCGTCCGTTTCAGGGTTGTGGGATTGAGCCCCACATAAGGCTCTGCGCTGGAGCATGGAGCCTGGTTAAGATTCTAAGATTCTCTCCCCCGCCCCACCGCCCCCCAGCTTTGGTGCATGCATGCGCGCTCTCTCTCTCTCTCACTCTCTCAAAAGAAAAAAAGGAGAAACATACAAGAATGTTCTTTGCAAGACTGTAGTATGGAAACTTTGAACATAGCCTCAATATCCAATAACAGGAGACGGTCTTGGTAAATCTAGTTAATAGGAAATACAGGGGAGGGGGATAGAGGGACAAGCTAAACAATGCTTTGAGGAAGCAGCCAAACAAATCCAGAAGATTCTGCAGGATATTCGGTCTCTTCCACAAATCAGTGCCCTTAAAACAAAACAACTCTAGGTTAAAGGAGACTTAAGGAATATACCCGGTCTAAGCCTAAAGCCCTGCTGGCTCCATGGGGCAGGCAGGGGTGTGGCCCAGTTGGGGAAGGTATTTCAGCCTGGATGGTAGCAGCTGCAGTGCTCCAGCTTTCCTTCCTGGGGCTCCGATTCCCCAGTGGACCTTCAATTTTCCTTACTATGCTCTTTATTTCCTTAGTTCTTTCTTTCTGGCTCTACATATTCCTTATTTTGCTTTTTTTCATTTTCTATGATGTGACTTTCAAAGGTACAAAGTAGGTGGAAGAATATGGAACCTCACGTGCCTCTCATTGTCAGACAACGGTCATGGCCAGTTGGGCCCATCCACACCCCATCAACTCCCCCACTTAATCTGTATTTCATATTTTCTTTCTCTTTCTTTTTTTTAGAGGGAGAGTGTGCACAAGCAGGAGGGGCAGCAGAGGGAGAGAGAGAATCTTTGTTTCTTTTTTAAAGATTTTATTTATTTATTTGACACAGAAAGAGAGAACACAAGCAGGGGGAGCAGCAGAGGCCGAGGGAGAAACAGGCTCCTGGCTGAGCAGGGAGCCCTCTTCAGGGCTCGATCCCAGGACCCTGGGATCATGTCCTGAACTGAAGGCAGACACTTAACCAACCGAGCCACCCAGGCGCTCGAGAATCTTTTTTTTTTTTTTTTAAGATTTATTTATTTATGGGGCACCTGGGTGGCTCAGTCAGTTGAGCATCTGATTTAAACTCAGGTCATGATCTCAGGGTCCTGGGATCCAGCCCTGTGTTGGGCTCTGTGCTCAGCAGGGAATCTGCTTGTCCCTCTCCATTCTCCCTCTGCCCCTCTCCCTACTCATGCTCTCTTGCTCTCTCTCTCTCAAATAAATAATTTTTTTAAATAAAAGAAAAAATAAGATTTACTTATTTATTTTAGAGGACAGAGAGAGAGAATGGGGGAGGGGCAGTGGGAGAGGAGCAGATCTCAAGCAGACTCCCTGCCGAGTGCGGGATGTGACACAGGGCTCAGTCTCACGACGCTGAGATCACAACCTGAGCTGAAATCAAGAGTTGGATGCTTAACTGAGCCACTCAGGTGTCTCTCATCTTTTCCTTAACATACCTTCATAGCTCAAACATAATCAAGGCACTTGGCACTATAATTAAATGCAAAATTAAAAAGAAGACAGGATATCATGCCCACCACGTCGATTCAACACCGTACTGGAGATTCGAGCCAGGGCAGTCAGTCAAATAAATAAATAAAAGGCATCCTGATTGGACAGGAAGGAGTATGAATTATCTCTATTTGCAGATGACAAAATCTTGTCTATAGAAAACACTAAGAAGAATAGATGCTCACACACCCTTATTAGAACAGCCGGTTCAGCAAGGTGTTAGGGTACAACATCCATGTACAAAAATCTATCGTGTTTTTAAGGGAGATTTTATTTGCGAGAGAGAGAGAGAGAGAGAGAGAGAG
>NW_024425008.1:2919282-3140363 GCF_017311325.1 Ursus maritimus | reverse complement strand
GAGAGAGAGAGAGAGAGAGAGAGAGAGCAAGCACAGGGGGTGGGGAGGGGAGAAGCAGGCTCCTCACTGAGCAGGGAACCTGATGTGGGGCTCAATCCCAGGACCTGGGACTATAATCGCAGCTTAACTGACTAAGCCACCCAGGTGCCCCTGTATTTCTTTTTTTTTTTTTTAAGATTTTATTAATTTATTTGGTAGAGAGAGAGCATGAACAGGGGGAGGGGCAGAGGGAGATGGAGAGGGAGACTTCCCCACTGAGCAGTGAGTCTGACATGGGGCTCGATCCCAGGACCCTGGGGTCATCACCTGAGCTGAAGGCAGATGTGTAACCAACTGAGCCACCCAGGTGCCCAAATCTATTGTATTTGTACACACTAACAATCAACAGTCCAAAAATAAAACTGAGAAAGAGCTCCACTTACAGTAGCATCAAAGAGAATAAAATACTTAGCAATACATTTAAGAAACACAGGACTTACACACTGAAAACTAAAACATTGTTGAAAGAAATTAAAGAAGACCTAATGAAAAGACATCCTATGTTCATGAATCGGAAGACTCAGTATTGTGTTTTACTGCAGCTGACGCACAATGTTACATTAGTTTCAGGTGTACCGTAGTGATCCGACAAGTCTGTTGGTTACACTGTGCTCGCCACAGTGTAGCTCCCATCTGCCACCATGCAACGCTATTACAGTACCTTTGACTGTATTCCCTGTGCTGTACCTTTTGTCCGCTTGACTTATTCATTCCACAACTGGGCTCTGTATCTCCCACTCCCCTTCACCTGTCTTGCCCATCCCTCCACCTCCTCTCTGGCAAATACCAATTTGTTTTCTGTATTTATGGATCTCTTTCTGCTTTTTTTTTTTCATTTGTTTTTTACGTTCCCCATATAAGTGAAGTCATATGGTATTTGTCTTTTTCCATCTGACTTATTTTACTTCGCATAATACCATCTAGGTCCATCCATATTGTCATAAATGGCCAGATCTCTTTCTTTTTTATGGCCAAGTAATACCCCATTGTGTGTATGTGTGTATACACACACACACACACACACACACACACACACATATATACATACAACTTTTTTAAAGGTTTTATTTGTCAGAGCTAGAGAGAGAGCACAAGCAGGGGGAGTGACAGGCAGAGGGAGAAGCAGGCTCCCTGCTGAGCAAGGAGCCCGATGCAGGACTTGATCTGAGGACCCCAGGATCATGACCCAAGCCAAAGGCAGACGCTTAACCGACTGAGACACCCAGGTGTCCCATATACATCTTCTTTATCTGTTGATGGACACTTGGGTGGCTTCCATAATTTGGCTATTGTAAATGATGTTGCAATAAACATAGGGGTGCATATATCTTTTCAAATTAGTGTTTTTGTTTTCTTTGTGCAAATACCCAGTAGTGGGATCACTAGATCAGGTGGTATTTCTACCTTTAATATTTTGAGGCCCGTCCACACTGTTTTCCGCAGTGGCTGCATTGATTTATATTCCCACCAACAGTGCACGAGGGTTCCTTGTTCTCCACCTCCTTGCCAAAACTTATTTCTTGTCTTTTTTGATACTAGCCGTTCTGACACACGTAAGGCGATAGGTCACTGTGGCTCTGATTCGTATTTCCCTGATGATTAGTGATGTCGAGCATCCGACACAATATTGTTAAGACGGCAATACTACTCAAATCAACCTACAGATTCAACACAATCCTTATCAAAATCCCAGCTGGCGTTTTTGCAGACATTGACAAGCAGGTCCTAAAATTCACATGGAAATACAAGGGACCCAGAAGGGCCAAACAATTGTGAAAAAGGACAAAGTTGGAAGACCCACACTTCCTGACTTCAAAAATCACTAAAAAAACCCCAAAAAACAAAAAACCCTAGTGAGTTCACAGCTAACATGATTTATGGCATATTCAATTCACCAATAGCTATATGTATATATTTTGAATGAATCATATTTTTAAAGATTTTATTTATTTATTTGAGAGTGAGAGAGAGCAAGAGTGAGCAGAGGGGAGTGTTAGAGGGAGAAGCAGAGTCCTCCACTGTGCAGTGTGTCTCACGTGGGCCTTGGTCCCTGGACCCTGCTATCATCACCTGAGCCAAAGGCAACGCTTAACAGACTGAGCCACCCAGGTGCCCCTCAAAATATATTTTTGAGCAGTTACTGAGCTGGGCAACGTGGGGTAAGGGTGGGGGGAGGGGCCTTGGGTTTGGAACCCCTAGGCTCATCCACCAGTCTTGTGAACCAGTAGAAATTCATAGGCAACTTCTGCACGGGCTGATCTGGCCTGCTATGGGAACGCAGAGGAGGGGTTCCAAAAAGACTTCGAGGTCCAGGAAGGCTTCCTGGAGGAGGTGCCAAACTCAGCTCCAAAGGCTGAGAAAGCCAGAGGTGTGGCGGGGTGAAGAAAGCGTTTCCCCAGAGAACTCGGGGCTGTGGGCGGTTGGGAGCGGAGGGGGCTTGGCGCCATCCCGAATCTGGAAGGAGGGGTGGGAGTGGCTGCAGCCGTGGGGCGGGAGCAGTTCTCAGGTACTGCTGGAGGGGGGCGCCGGGTCGGCGCGTTAAAAGGCTTGGACGTCACCGCGGGGCACAGGGGAGTCACTCAAGGTTTTGTGACAAAACCATGTCCGTAGACAGGCTTCCCTGGCCGCGAGCGGAGCGCGGGAGGGCGGATCCGAGCCGCGGGGCGCAGGGGCGCGGGCGCCCAGTGTCCTCGGCCGGGCGGGAGGGGCGGCTCGCGGGGTCGCCGCGGAGATGGCTGTGACATCACACAGGTCCGGTCCGTAGACCCCCTTCGGGGCTCGGCGACGATCACTCTGGGAACAAAATGGACGTGCTATTCAGAAGGTGAGTCTGCAGTGGCCGACCCGTGCCCTGCGCGCCCGACCTCGGCGGCATCGCCCCGGCCCACCTCGCCTGAGCCCACTCCCGGTGGCCCCGACTTGAGTGACAGCACGCCCTACCCGGAGGCGCCCTCGGGAGCCAGTTCCTCGCTACTTCGGGGGCTGCTTTTCCGGCCCAGCCCCGCCCCGGGCAGGTGGGCTGCTGGCCGGGCGGGGCGCCGCTAAAGCGCGTGGGCAAGAAGGGGCCGAGGCAGCTGGGTCTAGAGTCTACGTGGGGGCCCTTGCCCCGTGGCCGTGAGGCCAGCCTTCCCTGTGCGGGGGGGATAGTGCTCCACCCCTGGGTCTGGAGTCCCTGCCTTGGAGACCGTCCCCCCACCTTTTCTTTCCTCTGATGGAGGAACATCCCATCTTCCAGGAGTCAGACCTGCAGGGTGGTGAGACTCTGATGGGAGGGGAGGGCTGAGGTGGGGGGGGTTACTCATTTCCCCCAGGCATGAAATATGAGGGATTAAGAAGGGGTGCTCCCAATCTTCTTCCAGTGGGGGAGAGGTAGGGTAAGGTGGCGGGGAGGTGGTGCTGGGTCAGCTCTGCCCAGGGTCAGGGTCGAGGGGGGGAGGGTGGCCCTGGGCTGACCCCCAGTTTGCTCTCAGGCAGTAAACGGCTTGTGCTTGAGTCTGGACACGTTCCCCTTGCCCTTCAAACCCACGGGAGATCTCTAGGACACCTGGGGGTTACCCTGGGGTTCGTCTGTGCAAAGCTACACCGTATTTCTCCAAAATATTATTTTAACCTGTAGTTTCCTCTAGAGCAAACGAATTTAAAATAAGGCATAAAATCCCACTGGTCCTGTGCTCTGGCTTTTCTGTCTGACTGGCTGTTCCTGTTTTGATTGTAGAACTTTGTGGTCTGATGGGTTCTGATACAAGCCCAGGTGCTTTGGAAAGGTGGGCTCGCAAATACAAGGTAAAGTGAAAATTGGCTTCACCTGCCTCATTGAATTGTTTTCCTTCTAAAGCTTGGTCAACACTGTCTTGAATGAGAGTTATGGCGTTTTTTCTTTTTTAAATCTCTTCACCCAGCGTGGGGTTCAAACTCACAATCCCCACGTCAAGAGTCACATTCTTTAGTGACTGAGCCAGCCGGGTGTCCCTGGAGTTACAAGATATGACCTTTTCTTTCAGGTGGCATAAGGGACAAGAGATTGCAAAATGAAAAAATCCACCGTCTTTCCTTTTCATTCTATTTCAGAATAGCACAAAAAAGTGGTCAAAATAATATCAAGTATGGTATGAAGGTGTCCATCTTAAAAATTAACACTGGTGGGGGCGCCTGGGTGGCTCACTCAGTTAAGTGACTCTTGGTTTCGGCTCAGGTCACGATGTTGTGGGGGAGAGCCTGCTTGAGGTCCCCCCCCCCCCCCTCGCACACTCCCTCTTTCTCTAAAATAAATAAGATCTGTTAACGTTAACACTGGGGGAGAAAAAGAAAAACACCTCTGTGATTTGTACACCGAAGTGCAGACGCTAACAGCCCCGCCAAGAGCCTTACCCTACGAAGGGCGGAGCCTGTCCATTTGGAGCCGGCCGCTCCTGTTCTGCGCATGCGCAGGAAAGGGGGTAATGTCCAGTCTCGGACCTCACTTGAGACTATTACACTTCGGTGAATATTTCCTGGCCCAGGGACTCGGGTGTGAGATGAGGAAGCTGTCCCTGAAAGTGTGTCTGAAGGACAGAGTGTGCGCGTGGGGGGGGGGAGCAGGTGGCGTTTGTCCTCGGAAGCCCGACCCTTAACGGCTTCCTGCTCCCCAGGCTCCTGGGCCAGGAAAGGAGCTCAGGTACTTGAAGTCTGGACCAGATCTTAGTTTCTTTCAAGCAGGTAGAAAAACAAAGGTAGAGACCATGTTGCCACGGCCTGTCACTGCTCTAATAAAGCCAATCCTCTTAGAAACCACCTTTGGGGATGAGGAGTTTGAGAACTCTTCCAGAACAAATTTTATTCCAAGGAAACGGTGCCTGTTCTTGAACTAGGATGGTTGAGATTGATGAATATTAAGAGAGAACTTATTTATTTTTTTGAGAACTTTTTTTTTTAAAGATTTTATTTATTTATTCGACAGAGATAGAGACAGCCAGCGAGAGAGGGAACACAAGCAGGGGGAGTGGGAGAGGAAGAAGCAGGCTCACAGCAGAAGAGCCCGATGTGGGGCTCGATCCCAGATCGCCGGGATCACGCCCTGAGCCGAAGGCAGACGCTCAACCGCTATGCCACCCAGGCGCCCCTTGAGAACTTTTTAAAAAGGATTTTGAGAGAGCGAGCACACATGAGGGGGGGGAGGGGCAGAGGGAGAAGCAGACCCCTCGCTAAGCAGATGCCTAACCCGGGGTTCAATTCCAAGGACCCCAGGAGTATGACCTGAGCCAAAGGCAGATGCTTAACCGACTGAGCCACCCAGATGCCCCCAGGAGAGAACTTTTTAAACAGGTTTTTCCTTTAAAACAGAAATGCAAAGTTGACTTAAGTACTGAGATCAGTTTAGTGGTTAACTTAGAGCAAACCCGATCTGAATTCTGACGTCCAGGTGGGGGATGGGCGAGGCAGCTCACCATAGTTTTTCTCCTTTTTTCCTAGATCTTGAGAGTGGACTTGCTGAGATCCTCTTTGTCAGAAGGTCATTTTGCTTGTGCTCTGTTTCTTCCTCCTTTTTGCAGAANNNCGTCTCTCCTCACGGCTCCCCTCTTGGAAGCTGGCTTTCTGGACTTCACCTCCACCTTCCATTTCCAGCCCCCCACTCCTGGATGCTCCCGGATTCCAGGTAGGAACCTTAGGACGCAGCTCCATTCAGCTGGGAGCCGGCTTGTGTGTGTATGTGTGTTTGTGTGTGTGTGTGTGTGTGTCCCACCCAGGGCCACTCTTCCTGGGCCTGGTTCCACAGCTGCAATGACAAGGGGCTGGGGCAGGTCCCAGGGAGCTGGAAACTAAGGTTAAAGAGTCTTGGGCCTGGACGGTCCCCTCTCCTGCCTCTCCGAGAAAGGAGCTCACCTCGGTCTCTGGGGCTCTGGACTGTTTGGGGAAGGATTTGGTCCATAATCTTTCTCCTCTCCCTCCCTCGTTGGCAGGCATCTCGCTTCATGATTAAAAAAAAAAAAAAAAGTTTTGCTATTTACTATCCAGTGTTTTCTTGAGGCACCCAAACATTGTATTTACAAAGGGAAAAAGTTAAAGCTTTGTTAGGGAAATTGGTCGGATGTTCAACTTGCAACAACTGCCAAGTGCTGCCTTGGTTCTTGGCTGGCTGGCCGCGGGTGCGTGGAATCTGGTTTCTGGCTTGGGACAAGGCAGGTCTTGGTGCACCGTGGAGCTGCGCTGAGGTGCAAATGCAGGGCACATCTGGGGGTGCCCTTGGCCCGGGATGTAGCGGGGGAGGGGTCTGTGGACTAGGCACGCACGCGTCCAGGAAAGAGCTGTTGAGCATGGACTTTGTGCCCAGTGCTGGGCCGGGCTTTGGGGACACAGCTGCGGAGAAGCCAAAAGCCCAGGTGATGGAGTGAGTCTGTTGAAAGGGGCTGCGGATCCCAGAGATAGAGCGAGAAGACCCAGAGATCGCTGGAGTGTGCTGAGGACCAGGGAGAAAAATGCAGGGGGGTGGGGGGGTACTGTGCGCCTGCCTGAGAAATGGAGGTAGGAGGCAGGAGGGAGGCCTTAGTGTAAAGACAGGTTCCAAGTGAGGACCGGGCCGGCTCAGCCCTTGAGGTGGGGCCCCCAGCTCTGGAGGGGCGGGTGGGCAGAGGAGGGAGGAGGGATGGGGACAGGGAGGCGGGCTGCGAGGCTACGGTGTGGCTAACCGCATGGCTCTGGGTGGAGGAAGTGGGGAGAAGTGGGATTCTGGACTCCCCGGTGGGCAGTCAACTCCGGCTGATCAGCTAGATGTGGAGTTTGGAAGAAGGGGAGTCAGGGTGATGTGAAGACTGTTTTAGCTTGAGAAACAAGATTCACTGGGTTGCCCTGCTCAGGCCTGGAGGACCGCGGTGGGGCAGGTTTGGGGAGATCAGCCGTCTGACCTTGGGCAAGTCAAGTTGGAAGAACCCGTTAGAGACCCCAGGGGAGCCGGCAGCGGGGCGCAGAGGTGTGGAGCTGGGAGCTGGAAACCAGGGTCACCAGAGGCTGGGGGGGCTGGGGGCCAGGTGATGTGGGTGCAGGGCACGTGTGTGGGCAGCGCGCTCAGGGTTAGAGCATAACAGGACCCGCTCCAAGGCGAGATCTGGTGGCTCTCGGGCCAGAGGTGGCGACTTCGAAGCTCTTCTTTAGGAAATTCTCAAACACGCGGCATCAGGGGTTGGGCTAATACTCTCCCAGCTTCGGGCAGGAAGGCCTTCTCCCACCAAGCCCAGCACCGTCCCCTGGAGTCCGGAGCTCCTGTCCGGGAGCTGGGGAGGGGGGCAAGCAGCTGCAGCCTGAGCCGGCAGGGATGGGGAGGGGTTATAGCCCTTACACCCTGGTGCAAATAGCTCAGGAGATTGAGCCCTGCCTGTCCAGGGGTAAGTGCTTGCGGGCAAGTGAGTAGGAAGAAGCCTGTGTGTAGATCCGCCCAGCAGGTCCTGGGGCCCCACAGGGTGGCCCACTGAGGGGGGGGGGTGTCTGGGGAACCTCGTGCTTATTGTATTTTGTTTAATAGCTGTTGTTGTCATTTTTAAAGATTTTATTTCTTTGACATAGACACAGTGAGAGAAGGAACACAAGCAAGGAGAGTGGGAGAGGGAGAAGCAGGCTCCCCAATGAGCAAAGAGCCCGACGCAGGGCTCGATCCCAGAACGCCGGGATCATGACCTGAGCCGAAGGAAGACGCTTAAGGATTGAACCACCCAGGTGCCCCTAATAGTTGTTTTTTAACCACACGCATAAAATACCTTTTTATTAAAAAGTATGAGGGGCACCTGGGTGGCTCAGTTGGTTAAGCGTCTGACTCTTGATTTTGGCTCAGGTCATGACCTCGGGGTCGCAGGATCCCATGCTCGGTGGGGAGCCTGTTTCTCCCTCTGCCTCCACAGCTTTCCCTGCTTGTGTGAAATAAATAGATAAATAAATAATCTTAAAAAAAGAAAAAGAAAGAAACCTTTAACCTGGTGCCACTAGTTGTTCTAGGAAATGTGGGGTTGGTCCTGATCTGACCCTGGCCCGCACCTGGGGCAGAAAAAGGACACTCTGTCAAAACAAAATCTGAATGAAGTCAATACTGAAAAAAAATGTTTGGTTTTTGCTGGGAACCTTTCTAGCCTTTAACGTGCCAACGTGCATCGTGCTTTGGGTCTGGTTTACGGCCTTTCCTCTCTCCCTGCCCTGTGCCGGAGCCGGTGTCCCGCGGGGCCCAGTCCGGGAAAGCGGGGTGGCCACCGCGTGGAGAGGGGCCGTGTTTGTGACTGACGCTCTCCTCAGGGCCTGGCGCGCGCCTTCCCATGAGGATTCGTGAGGAAAGCAAGTGACACGAAAGTCCACGGCCTCATGCTTTGGGTAAGTTTTTTTGTTTTTTAAGAGTGGATGGTGTGTCTCCTTTGGGTGCATATTTAAAAAAAAATTTTTTTTAAAGATTTTATTTATTTATTAGAGCACGCAAGTGGGGGGGAGGCAGAGGGAGAAGCAGACTCCCCGCTGAGCAGGGAGCCCGACGTGGGGCTCGATCCCAGGACCTGGGATCACGACCTGAGCCAAAGGCAGACGCTTCACTGACTGAGCCCCCCAGGCGCCCCTACATGTTGCTCTTTTATTCTTTATTGTTTTTAACAACCTCACACTTCTGGAGGGGGGACTTCCTGCGTTTCTGTCCCCTTGGGTGAGTTAGTCCCCATCCTGGGCTCACATGCTTCATCTGTTAAAATTAAGGGGGAGGACATTTAGCTGGGTGGGTGGGTTGCAGTCTGGAACTTTCAGGGTCAAGACGTGTGACCTTTCCACTGGGCTCGTGTGAGTTTCTGGGTGCACGGGGCTTTGCCCACGCTGGCGTACTGCCCGCGGGCCGTAGGACCCGCAGTACAACTCACCCCGGGGCACGTAGCTCTCACTCGGACAGACCACCCCACCGAGCAGACAGCCTTCCGGCTCCGGCCCCGCCCCCACCCCAGCCACCAGTGACCTGTGCCTTGTCCCCGTGAACTTGATGTTTTCCAGTGAAGCGAAAAGTCCGCCATGGCCGGTCTGAGGTCCGGCCGGCCCGCCTGCATCAGGGTGGCCTTCAGTGCCGCGGGCCCCGGGGCCGGCTTCCGGAGGAGCCAGAGAAACACCCCCCAGCGCTTCAAGGTGCGGCCCTGCGCTGCGCCCTCCTACGGGCGGGCGGGCAGACCCTGCGTGCCCCAGACCGCGCGTCCTTGCTCTGGGCCCGCACCCCTCCTAGGAAACTGTTCTCGGCGCTTCTTGGGAAACCTTTACGGGCCTTTCTTCCCTTCTCAAAGGCGGACGTGTTCAACCTCCTGCCTTCTAATCAAGAAAATTAGTGGGGAGGGTTCTAGAACACCTGATACCAGCCCCGGGGTCTTTGCTGAGCAAGGCCGTTGTCTGGCCTCAACTCCTGTAAAGGAAGGGGTTAGACGGATCTAGTACCTTCCATGATCTGGGTTTAGAACGAGCGCAGGGCTCTGGATTCCCCGTGTGATGGGGACCACATCCAGCTGCAGGATCTGCCCTCTTGCCGCGTTCCCGGTTCTACTTTTCCTATTCATGGCGGCCCAGGTGTGCATTTTTGTCCCTTAAATTGGGGAGGTGCTGCTCGCGCACCCCCAAGGGCTGCCATCCTCCCGGAGCCGGGCCCTTGAACACTGAGCTGCTGTCTGCCTGCCTTCCTAGAAAGGATTATTCAGCCTTTTTTTTTTTTTCTTTAATTTCCCCAGGCCAATCACAAAAAGAATCACATGGACTTAATTGAAGGTATCTGGAGAGAGGTAGGAGACAGAATGAGCCGGCAGCCACTTTCTTCGTTTGGGGGGTGGTGGAGCCGTCCCTGATTCCAAGTCGCCAGGAACAGCCACGGGGCCAACCTTGCAAGCAGGCCTTTCCGAGAGTGGCTGTGTGTTGCTCTTTTCTGCTGGGAAAGACTGGAGTTACTCTATTTTAGAAGAGGCTTCACTTTGGTATTTAAATAGATTTTCCCTTTTCAAAAAATTTTTTAAAGATTTATTTGGGGGAGAGAGAGAGAGAGAGAGCATGAGTGGTGGGGGAGGGGCAGAGGAAGAACTGGACTCCCCGCTGGGCAGGGAGCCCGACTTGGGGCTCAGTCCCAGGACCTTGAGATCATGACCTGAGCTGAAGGCAGACGTTTCACCGACTGAGCCACCTGGGTGCCCCTCAAATTTTTTAAATAAGAAAAAAGACTCAAAGTAGTTTGCCTGGAATATTGACAAGACCATAAGTTTGCAATTACTCAATCTCAAAATTAATTTATTTTTTAAAGAATCCATTTTATATTTTAAAAAGACTTAATTTTTAGGGAGAGAGTGTGCACGTGCACACAAGTGCGTGGGGGAGGGAGAGAGAATCTCAAGCAGACTCCCCGCTGGGCACAGAGCTGGCTCGGGGCTTGATCTCACGGCCCTGAGATCGTGATCTAAGCTGAAATTGAGAGTGGGGTGCTCAACCAACTGAGCCTCCCAGGAGCCCCTTAAGATATCATTTTTAAGTCCTCTCTACCCCCAGTGTGAGGCTAGAACTCCTGACCCCAAGATCAAGAGCCACAGGCTCCCTGCACGGAGCTGGCCAGTCACCCCTCAACATTCATTTCTGTCAAAATCCGTAATCATTTCGGGTGTGGTTAACGCCTGGTCTCGCGGTGTCTGAGCCCCCAGGTCAGGCTGAAGAGCAGATGTTCCGTCGTTCTAACCCCAGCCGCGTGGCCAGGAACACCTGTCCGGCCGGGCCTCTCTCCGTCTGCAAGGACGGGCACTGTTGGTTTATTTGCAGGGTGAGCCCGTTACCCTCCCCACACACACCCCTAGGCTGGGCCTCACGGCCTCCTGGGGCTGCTGACTGCCCTGCAGTGGGGTCACACGATGCTGGCTCTGAATTCCAGCAAATCTGCGTAATCTGAAGGATTACGATTGCCTACGGGCAGATAACGGTATAAAGCTATTTTCATTTTTACCTTTTCTTGGGGGGGCATATGTAATGGAGTCGCCTGTCCACGGAAGAAATGAGCACCCTCGGCAGGTTTTCACTCCCCACGTGAGGTGACCCCGGGGTCCCTGCACTGGCTCAGCCCTGGGCCCTTTTTGCCTGCGGCTCCGTGAGGAGTGAAGCCCCTCCGACTGGCCAACCCGCCGGGTGACCAGTCCTCACGGGGCCCTTAGCATATCTAGGAGGAGGTCTCAACCTGGCGCTGGAAGTTCGTGGGGTGCTGCTCCCCACTGTTAGTACAGGAAGGAACAGCAGTCGGTTGCGGGGACTCAGATGTCCCCGGAGACCTTTACTGCCAGAGCCGCTCAGTCAAGAGCACAGATGCAGGAAGGGGAAAAGCTGGAGTAAGAGTTAGGAAATTCGGGTAAAGGTCCGGGGCGAGGAGCTGTGGGACTCGAGGTCCAGAAAGCTCCATGGCCCCTCAGCCAGTGGTCACGGAGGGAGAGAGAGGCTGCCATGGAGGGTGGGCTGGTCACACGGCACACGGGCACCTTTGAAAACCATGAACCCTGCACCTAATTGCTCGGCTCAGCGTCTGCGGGCCACCGGGGGCCGCCTGCATGTGGGGGCACAGTGAGGGGCACGTTTCTTGCACACCCAGTCAGGGAGGAGGGAGCGAGCCAGGAACCAGCTGGTGGGAGGAAGTGAGCTCAGACCCTCCAGTGGTGGGTGGGCAGGGTGGACAGAGTTGGTGGGGCTGGTGCCCAGCACTGGGACGAGGGCTTTAAGTGATGGGACCCAGATTGGGCCCCCGGGGATGGCGGACCCTCGGGCTTTTTGGATGCAAGGGGGTACTTAATGCACTTTTTTTAGAGATGTATTTTGAGGGGCGGGGGAAGGGAGAGGGAGAGAAGTGCACTCTGCTCTGCGTGCAGAGCCTGTGGCGGGGCTTGATCCCGTGACCCTGAGATCAGGACTGGAGCCGAGACCACGCCCACCGCACCTCCAGGCGCCCCTCCCCGAGGCAGCGAGGCAGACGCGTGGCTTGCCAACGTCAGCGATGGGAGAGAGGATTCGCGAACTCGAGGAGTGTGGTGCGCTTTCTCCTGGTGGAAATTGCTAACCGGCTCAGAAATAGTCTTGTGCTCAGTTTTTAGATCCTTTCGATGGCGATTCAGAAGACCCCCGTGGCCCTCCGGCCTCCAGCTTCAGCGACTGTCCTCCGGGTGTCGTGCGCGGCACTGTGCCTTCACACGGCCTCGGGTGCGGGAGTCCAGGCCAAGTTCGTGTGGGAGACCCTCTCTCGTCAAAAGCCCCAGACCTCCTCCCGAAAGTTGGCGGCTGGGGCCCCCCCTCCCTGGAGGCCGATGACGTGGATATGCAGCCCGCAGAGGCCAGTGGCCCTGAGGCCCGAGGGCGGGCAGCCAGGCGCTCTGGGTCGCCGGAGGACTGGGGGATGACGGAGGACCGCTGGCCCAGGGCAGCCGGGCCCGTGCTCCCTGCCGCGGGGCCCCCCGAGCCTGGCAGACGCGCGCAGAGCAGAGCCAGAGCGGTCCGGCCGCCACCCAGGCTCGGGAGCGAGAAGGACAAGGGGCCCAAGCTCACCCTCTCCAAGAGGAAACTGGAACTTCTACTTGCAGAGCCTGAGAAAAATAAGAGAAAGAGGCAGTCCGCGGCCTAGACCGAGGTGAGCGGGTTAGCTCAGGAAGCCGTGCTGACCCGAGAGGAGCCCGTTGGCCGCTAACGCCGATGGGCTTGTTTCCAACAAACACTCGCCGTTTTTAGATCTTAAATGATGGACACCTGGGTGCCCACCAACTTCGCTTAAAAATGGGTTTCCAACTGAGGAAAGGTCCTGTGTGGCTCTCACGGAACCCACCTCCCCTGAATCCGAGAACTTACTACCTATTTATGTAGCTGTAAAACGTGATTTATTTTTTTTAAACCTGGACTCCGGGTGCCCGTGGCTCTGCACCCCACCTGGATGTTTGCTCTGGGCGGGGTGGGAGTGGGGGGTAGAGGGGGCGTGTCCCGTTCTCCCGTGAACCGCCCTGCGGGTCCCATTTCCACCCCTCTCCCTGTCCGTGCGGGGTGAGGCGTCTCGAGCGGTCGGTCTTGGCTCTGTTGACATGATAACGGTCTTCATCTTGATGTGCTGACAGCTGGAAGATAACGGGGTGGTGGTGGCTCTTACCCTTTTCCCAGTTGCTGGGTTTGCTCACTGAGACTTTTGCTCCCTAGCACGCAGGACAAGCACGAGTCTGGTGCCAGCGCCGGGTGGCCGCTGCCCACACGCCCTGGGACCGCGCCGCTCCCAAGTGCCAATAAAAGGGAAGGCCGCCCGAGGACCAGAGCTTCTCCTTCCTCCTGGTGGGCGGGGCGCCGGGCGAGGGGGCTGGGGTGGGGCTGGGGGTGCGCACGGGCCTGGGCGCAGGCGTTGTCTTCTCGGCCCGGCTGCCGCTCTGCCCCCTGAGGATGAGGACTGTGGCCACCGTCCGGCCTGCCCCTCCAACAGGACGGCTAATGGTGGCCCAGAGGTGGGGGCCCCTCCCTCAGGCCCCACGAGCTGCACTTCGTGCGGGGGTGGGGCTCCCTGAGCCAGGCACTGATTCACACGGGGCTTTTGGAGGCCGCGAGTCGGTGCCTCGGGCATGCCAGGGGGGAGCGTCCACCCCAGACGTGGGGGGGCCCGCCCCCCCTCCCCCCCGGCAATGTGTCGGGTAGCTGCAGCGGCTTCCGCTCACTGCCCTTGGGGCTGGTGTCCGGTCCCCCGTTCGGGAACCTGCTCTGGATCCCCTCCCAGGATGGCGTTGTTCCTCCTGCGCTCAGGACCCTCACCTGTACTCGGGCATGGGAGGTAGGCAGGACGGATGCCCATGGTGGCCTTTCTGTGGGTTCTCCTCCTCCTTCCTCAGGCTTGGTCCCAGCTCTCAGGTGAGAGCCTACGGCCCCATTTAGGAAACTCACCTCAGAAAAGCTAAGAATCCTTCTTGGTTCAAAGACATTTAGATTCCTGATAGAACATTCCAGAACTGGGTGAAGAGAAGGCCAACTCTGGTTCCTGGGCATATCTGGAGCCTCGCGGCTCCACAGAAGCGGTCCGGGTGGGGGGCAGGGGTGGGGGCTTAAGCACCCCCTCAGCCCCGGATCGTCACTCGGCTGGTGGACGAGCACGGCTCGCGGGGGCCCAGCAGCAGAACAGGTTTTCACACAGGATCTGTGCTAAGGCCCGTTCCGTGGCTGATCCACCCTAGGAGCTGCCATAAGGCACTCGAAGACCAGAAACCTGTTTTCACAGGGAGACCCCACCCATCACGTTGAGTGTGAACAGCAAGCGGTCAGCAGCTGCCACCCTGGGATCTGGGGGCAGGAACGCACCGGGAGGACACGGGATGGGCGGCCGGCCGACCGAGGGCATCTGTACCCCCGTGTGACAGAACCGCCGCCAGGCTCCACCATGAGGGGTGGGCGGGTGGCGGGGTCCAGGCCCTCCCCCCAGGGTGCACATGCCGCCTGGTCAGGCCCTGGGGATCCGTTTCTGTGGGGAAGGGGCCCCCAGGTCCAGAGTTTCGGCGCCAGGAGGAGAGCGGAGACAGAGGCGGGAGGCTGGGTCGTGCTTAGTGTTTTATTCCCCAAACAAGCCATGCTACGGACCCTCCTGAGGCGCCTAACGGAGTCCTTCCAGCGTCCCGGCCAGCAGCCTGCGTGCCGCTTCCTCCGCCCGCACACCAGCAGCGACTTTCCTCTGACCAGTCCACTTCTTCCCACCATTGAACGATGAAGACACATTAAATAGAGTTACGACTACAGAAAGGGGAGGGGAGGCGAGCTTCACTCCGTGCAGAGGACGGCGACGCCGCGCTCGTAGAAGCTGCGCGGGTCCTCCTTGGTGGCGATCTCGAAGTCGACCGTGAAGATGAGGTCTGCCCGGGTGAAGTTCAGGTAGACGGGCAAGGTCACCTAGAGGAGAGGGGGGCTTACCACTGGCTCGGGGAGAGACGGCGGCCCTGGCGACAGGCTGCACGCAGGGAAGGGGGTGGGGACAGGTGGCACCTGCCAACCGCACCTGGCGGGAAGGGGCCACTTACCACGTTCGCCTTCCTCTCGGCGTTGGTCTGCTTGAGCCAGCGCAGCTGTGTCAGAGGAAGGACCGTCGAGATGGCGTGTGACAGCGACAGCTTGTTGTTACTGCATGTGGCCCCCTGCAGCTTCAACCCTGTGGGCAGCAGTCAGGACCTGTCACCCGTGGTAGCGGCTGTGCGACTCTGTGATGCAGTGCACGGCGCTGGCATGCTGCCAGCTGTCACCTCACACACCTCTGAGAGGCAGCAACGCCGGAAGGGCACCAGCAACACCGGTGAGCAGGCCCGGGTGCGGGGACAGGGAGCAGCCCAGACCGAGGGGCTGAGTGCGTACCCTCCCTGAGACCCCAACTCACCCGTGACCCCGAAGCTGCAGGCATCAAGGGTGGCGCTCTGGGAGGTGGTGACGTTGACTTCCAGGCAGAGCTCCTCCAGGGACCAGCTGTTGGCCTGGGCCACGTACTGCCTGGTGGCGGTGATGTACGCCTCGGGGACAAACAGGCCGCCCAGGCATACGTGGATGTTCTGTGGGAGGAAGCAGCGCCCCAGGTGAGGACTAGCTTCTCTCGGGTCACGCTGGGGTCTGTGCTTGTCCCCGGGCTCCCAGGTGCTGCTGCCCCCGCCCACGAGGCTGCCGCCCCTCCCCCAGGCTCCAGAGGAGCGGCCTTCACCACCTTCAGCTCCTTGGCGCCACCGGCTGCAGCCGCCTGGGAGATGTTCTGCAGTTGCTTGATCCTCTCGCTGAAGTCAGACACCCACTGGATGACGGTCATGCCCGCGGGCACGGTGTAGTGGGACCAGCTCCGAGGCAGGATCCCTGCAAGCACGGTGACCCCAGGCAACGGTCAGTACTGACCCTTCCCAGGCACACACGCACTCACCGGCTTCTCTGCGCCGCCTGCCTCCATCCCTGACGCACCTCGCAGCTCCGGATGGGCCCCTATCCCCTCTGCATCTGCTTGGTCCGGCGTCACCGAGGGGGTGTGTCTGGGGGGCCAGTCACCCCCCAAGGACACCTCGGCAGCTAGCGCCCCTCACACAAGCAGATGGGCCTCATCATAACTCAGGCTCTTGGGGTGGATGGGAGACCCCTGGGGGCTCCCTGTACCTTTAGACTCGACCTCCCCACTTTTCAATGTGCTGGCCACCCCCCTACATTCTCGGGCCCTTCTGAGCCCGAGCCCCAGGGAAGGGCCTGCAGTTGCTCGGGGAGGACGTCTGCGCAGCAGGACTCGCGCGCCAGGCCCGGCCCACTCAGTGGCGCAGTGGCCTCCGCACAGTGAGGGGGATGTGGCGGGCGCTGGGGGCCACACGGGGGGGCAGTACCTTTCACCAGCTCGTTTATAAGGGTACGCAGGTAATTGGTCTGTTTCTTCTTCCCTTCACACACTTGGACGACATCCGCGAGATCCTGGCGAACGTCTTGAAGTAACTTAGCTCCCATCTTCACTTCTCTCTCAAAGAACCTGAACAGGGGATCCTAAGATCGTCAAAGAGACGGGAAGGGCAGATGAAGAGGAGAGTGGAGGAAGAGCCCCTGCTCCAGCGGGAGGGAGCCTCACAGCCTTGGCCCGAGGCTCACGGCTTCGCCCGAGCTCGCTCTCGGACTAGACTTCGCAGGAAGCAGGTCAGAACCCTGCCGCGGCCCAGCCCGAAGAGGAAGACTGGCTGCCGCCGCTCCGTCTGGGACTCCTTCCCCTCGCTTGCACGCATAGACCCCCTGCTGGAGGCCCGCCCCCGTGCCTCGGCACAGACGCGGCCAGCTCTGACACTCCCCCGAGCCCGCCAGGACCGTGGCCACCCGGGGGCCGCCCTGCCCGCTCCCGGCCACCTTGATGTTCTCCACCGTCCGCTTGAGGTGGCTCAGCGTCTGCGGGATGAGGTGCAGCCAGTTGGACGCGGTAGTGTGCAGGGTCCGCATCCAGGCGGGGCGCCCGTCGGACGTGGAGTCAGTCCTGGCCTTCTTCTCGGTCTCGGCGTAGGCCAGGTCGTCCTCGTCTTCCAGCATCTGCATCTTCAGCATCTTGCTGATCATGTCCACGCCTGGACCGCAGCCCCGCCAGAGGCACGGGCAGAGGGGGACGGGCAGGAGCAGAGGAAAGAGGACGTGAGTGTGTGGGCCAGGTATTGCGTCCCTTGCACGCTTCCACGTAGGGACGCGTCTCTGAAGCACAGAGACTGCCAGGCCAGAAAGTGAGGTGGCAAATACAGAGGGAGATGACCACCAGATCGAGTCTGCTGGGACTGAGCCAGCGGCCTGCGCGCAAAGACAAGACTGAGGCTGCTCTGAGACTCCGAATTCACGCGCCCGTGCGGCCGTAGACGGCTGGGCTCTGGGGTAGGCCAGGCTCCAGCCAGGGAGGCCACTGTGCTGTTGACTCTGTGGGTCCTGGGCTGCCCACGCCCACCGCTCTGCCTCAAACACTGGCCCCCGCCTTGTTTAAGCCTGACCTCATCCTGTCCCTCACCAGGTCCGGGAGTGCTGAAGTCCAGTCCCCGAGCAGCACTGGAGGCTGGACCGGAGAGGACAGGCCCATGTGGGCTCACACGTCAGGGCCTCCCTCGGGGAGCAGCCATGAGCCCAGGACTTCAGGGATGCTCTGCGGGGGACTGGGTGCGATGTCAGGGGGCTCACTAGCATTGAGCAGCCCAATCTAGGCAGCCAGCTGCTATCAGAACAGAGTGAAGGACAAATCCTACACACCATTCCCCTATCGTGGGGGCCAAGTTGGGGTCACAGCAGGTGCCACCAGTGTTAAGACACTCTCTTAGTCCAGGCTTTTGTACAAGGACGCGCCCTGCCCAGCCCCGGACCTGCCGGAGTCTGCCCTGCACCGAGGCCTCAAACTCACGACGGGCAGCCAGCCCAGCTTCTCGTCTTGGTGACCTATGCTGCCCCACAGAGGGGGGCGCTCTGGCATGTGGTCGAGGTTGTCCTCAGACAGCAAGCACTGTAACTAAGGGTTCTCGTGCAGAGCTGAAAGATGACCTGAAGGGATCTGTCCTATCAAACAGCTGTGTGAGTTTGGGTGAATCTCAGTCTTTTTTCTGGGCCTTTTCTGGGCCTGTCTCCCATAAAGAGAAGTCTGGGTTAGACACAGCCGCCACCCTGAGGGCCTGTCAGAGAAGCCGGTCAGGACTCCGGAGGCCTGAGGATCACACTCCAAAGACCACTGCGCTAGGTATTTCTTGACTGGTCTTGAAGAAAAGCGTAAGGAAAAAGAAAAACTCTAAGAAGTATTCTAACAAAAACTAATGGTTCTAACACCTCATGTAATACTAGGCACCTTTCGATTCTTTAAGGAAAAAGAAATGAGGTCCGAATGTACGCTGAAAACCAACATGTACTTTTCAGACCTCGATGACCCGAGCCTAGACTGTGGAAGAGATGCCAACCAGAACCCACTGGTCTCTTTGCCTCTCCGCAGGGGGAGTGAGGAGGAGCGGGGCGGGGGTGTGAGTACCCACCCTGCGTGGTTAGCAGGACTCTCTCGGCATTGTTGGGCAGGCCCAGCCAGGAGGGCGTCTGGGTGTCGGGGAGCAGCTCCACCCACTGCACGAACTCCTCTCGCCTGCAAAACCAGCACATGTGGAAACGCCATCCTGCCGGACGCTGGTACGTGCCCGGTGTGGCAAAGGTCTAGGTCACAGGAGGCAGGCTCGTACCTGATGCCGTCCGGCATCTGAATGTCCTTGTGCCCGTCGACCTTGCAGGCCAGCTTAAATTCACTATCAAAGCTCTTCGTTGTGAACAGACGCTCCAGGAAAGTGTTGAGCAGACGCTGATCGAACTCATTGTCCACTCGTCCGCCGTAGATGGACTGGGCCATCAAGGTCTTCAGCGCGGACCACGGGATCTTATCTGGCGAGATGTTCTGCCTCCCCTGCGTGAGGAAGGCTGGGTTTTGTGGGGGCGGGGCGGGGGGCACTAGCACAGCCTGGCTCTCCGGCTTGGGGAGGGGGCCCACATTGGACAGGACTCCCTACTTCTGAGCGTTCCCCTCCCATCCCTGACACGGCAGCCCGCACTTGCCTTTGCTGTGTCATCCAGCCACGTGTCCACCGTGTCGCAGGCCGAGCGCAGGTCAGACTCCCCAAATTCATACTTCTTTGACCACCCCAGGGGCGCATATCGCAAGCGTTCTTGGATGATCGCATGGAACCAGGCCAGCAGGAAGTACAAGCGAGCGCGCTCATTGGGAGACTGGAGGAGGAAGGTTATCAAGGATGGAGGTCCCAGCAAGCAGCCCCCTTTCTAGCTAAGACAACAGCATGGCTCCTCTGTCAAAGTTTTAAAAAGAGCCTTCCAGGGGCACTCGGGTGGCCCAGTCGGTGAAGCGTCTGCCGTCGGCTCAGGTCATGATTCCAGGGTCCTGGGATTGAGCCCCGCATTGGGCTCCCTGCTCACCGGGGAGCCTGCTTCTCCCTCTTCCTCTGCTCCCCCACCCCAGCTCGTGCGTGCATACTCTCTCTCAAATAAATAAAATCTTAAAAAGCTTTCCACCCTGAACCACGAACATCAGGACTTCTGAGGCAGCACCTTAATATGCCAATACTGCAGCTAGAAATTAAGCACCAATTTTCCTATTAATAAAGATATATTCCAGTGACACTGTGGAGATCAATTATTCAGTCACAAAACATGATACAGAAAACAGATTTTCTGAAATTGTCAGCAAAGGTAGATTATGGCACAAAATAAAATCGTAGTTAAGAATCCCTCACTTCCTGCCCAGGAGCCTTGGGGGACCCTGCTTGGGAGCACAGGACGGCCAGACATCTACCCCAGATACAAATCTGGGCTCTGGCCAGAGCGCCACTGGGGTGTCTGCTCACCCGGGAGCCTGTCACACCCTTGCCACCAAACACCGTGTACGTATATTTTTCAATCTATTCACAGGAGGGGAATTTGGGCTACAGTTAATCCAGTGCAATCAGCCATTCTGGTGTTTCTGGGAAGCACAGACCTGCTTCTTTTTTTTTTTTTTTTTTTAAGATTTTATTTATTTATTCGACAGAGAGAGAGACAGCCAGCGAGAGAGGGAACACAAGCAGGGGGAGTGGGAGAGGAAGAAGCAGGCTCATAGCGGAAGAGCCTGATGTGGGGCTCGATCCCGTAACACCGGGATCACGCCCTGAGCCGAAGGCAGACGCTTAACCGCTGTGCCACCCAGGCGCCCCTACAGACCTGCTTCTGAATTCAGTGACGGGACTTGGTGTCTCGGACTGATTCCAGATCAAGTGCTCCAGGAGAAAGCACGCGTACCTTGCATATCCGCGAGACGGGGATGCTGCTGAACGTCCTCAGCATGTTGGCCTTCACACCCGGGGGCGGCTCAAACACGAAGATGCGGCCGGCTCGGAGCAGATTCACAGGCACCTGAGGAGGGCACGGCTCCCGTCACGGCTCTGGTTCGCGGGGTGCTCCAGCCCAGCTGCGCACACGCACACGCACACGCGGGACTTGAGAACACGCAGAGCTTGCACGAGCACCCCGGCAGGCACACACCTTGGGGTTAATCTCCATGGTCAGGAAGAGCCGGAAGCAGGCGTGCGGCTGCAGGGAGTGCAGCTTCTTCTCCAGCTGCATCAGCCAGCCAGGCGCCAGGTGGACGTTCTTCAGCATCACCCACCTGCACGGGCAGAGCGAGAGCCACAGCCACACTTCAGGTCTCGGCTCCCAACTCCTGGGACTAAGGCTTTCTGACACAAAACCAGCCTACCTGCCCGACTTCACGGCTGTATTTATGGCTTTATCTGCTTGGTTGAAGCCTTCTGCCGAGCCTGGTACCAAAAAGCTCAGTGTCAGCGGGGCAGGCCTGGACCTCAGTGTCCACTATGACTTCTGAGAGGCTTCAGCCCGGAAAACTGGTCAAGCACCCTTACCGATTGCAATTGAAGTGATCTGTGTGTTCTGTTCAGCTGCGAGGTCTTCGACATGCCCACTGGCATCATACCCAGGCACAGAGCACATCAGGACAGGCGTATTCGGCTTGACCTACAGACGAAGAGGTCAGAGCTCAGTCACAGAGCATCCCGCCAGACGGGGTGTACTGCCGAGGGGAGAGCCCCATGGCAAGCCTTGTGGAGGCTCCCCTGGCCCTGAGGTGCGGGCGCCGTGGGACTGCCCAGGCTGGGAGTCTGTAGCGGGTACGTGGCCTTACGAGGAGACAGTGGCTAGGCGCTGGAGTAGTGAGGTGTACCCGAGCCTGCAGGCAGCCAGAACCATACCTCAGTGTCCACGATGTGGGTCAGGTCGAGCGGCTGCTCCATGATCGACATGAAGGACTCCCCAAGGTTTGTGGAGACAAACATGTGGGCCATGGCGAGCAGGCGGTCGGGACGGAAAGCCTGGATCAAGAGCAGGCGGTGGATGGCCTGCCCGATGGCTGCTGAAACAAAGACAAGACACGTGAAGGGTTGGGGGGCGGGCACAGCACAGACTCCAAGCTGCCCCCGCCGGAACTGGTCTCATACAAGCCCCTGCTTGAAAAAAGCTCAGTGTACAAGACTCAGCTTGAGTGACACCTCTGAAATCATGCTGCTACTTCTGGCCCTCTCTGCCCCAAGGAGAACTGCCCCCACCTCCTGTCTTCAGTGAACCCTCTGGACACACTCGTGACAGTGCCTACGCGTAGGCCTCTTCACGGATACTGTGGCGGTTACTGGTTTTAAAGGACTCCGCGGACACCCATTCGCTGCAGGCACCTAAAGGTTCTCAGCAGTGTCTAGGGAAGATGCTAGTGATCGCCGGGCCCACCCCTGCTGAGCTGCAGCTGAGCTGGAGACCCTCCCCACCCCTCCCCGCCCGAGCTGGCCAGCACAGGGCCTCGGGCGACTGCTTTTGGAACAAGCCTATCTCTCCCTTAACATTGGGCGAGGGCCTTCCTACTCGGTCTCTTTTGGTCTTCGAGCATGAGTGGAACAGGAATTAGGACCTCAAGTTTTAAGGCTGAGATACTTATTTCAGGAACTGGTGACTTTTTTTTGGGAAGCATCCTTTCACTCAAGTAGCAAAGCCCAATTTTACAGCTGGGCCCAGAATGAAAACACAGAGGAGGCCCCGACGCAGGCTTACTTGAGGGGGCTTCTTCACTCCAGAGGTACGGGACCGTCTGCTCTGGGGAGCTGCTGTCCAACCAGATGCCGAATTGCTGTGGAGACAAGAGATAGTGTTGCCTGGAGCAGAGCCCATTTTGGGGCAGAGAAATGGAAACGAATGTATCAGACGGCCGACGTGAGTGCTGACAGACATAATCTCTCACCACCGATTTCCTGGGGCGAGGCCAGGAAGCGTTCAGAACACTCACCTCGTCGGCCTGAACCTTTGCAATCAGGTCTTTGAACGCAGGGAGACAGCTCAACCTCACAACCGCCTCGGCCTGCTCCACGCTCAGGCCCGGGATCTTGGGCGTCGAGCCAGCACTCAGGACGATCTCCTTCCCTCTCAAGAAGTGCTGGAACTCGGCATCGTAGGTAGGCTCCCTGGGAAGGGGGCAACAGGTTAGGACGGGTCTCAGATTCACTTCCGCCGCGACTAAAAGAGCGGTAATGGGAAGGATTTTATTTCCTTTAAGCGCTCATTCCGGGCCAGCAGGTGACCTGTGAGACGAGGATGCTCGGCGGGGGCAGGCGCGGCAGGGGCCGACCTTACCCGATAGTACCCTTCAGTTTGATTCTGGCCAGCAGCATGGCGAAGGTGATGTGGTCCTGGTGCAGCATGCCCCTGGCCACCCGGTTAAATGCCACCTGGAGATGAGAGCGGGCAACGCTGCTGTCCCTGGACAACCACCTCCCATCTCCGCCGCCCGGAGATGACAGCCGAAGCACTGGGCGCTCTACCTGGAAGAGATCCTTCGTTATGATGGACAGGCGCTGCGTGTGGTCGGTGATGCCCTTGAGGTTCGGGTTCTCATAGAGGACGTTGTGATAAATGTCCAGGAAGAACTGGAGGGAGTACTGGTACAGGAAGTGGATCTGGAGGGCAGAGGGTGACGGTGTCAGGCGGGGGGTGGGGTGCAGAGCGCGGCGTGGCGTCCCGGGCGGGCGGCCCCGCAGGCACCTGCTTCAGGGACTCCATGGTGAAGTAGATGCTGCTACAGGCGGTGGACAGTGGCAGGTACTGCTGGGACACGGTCTCCACCTCCTGCATGACGATGTCCGTCTCCTCCACCTTCCGCGTCACCTCGGCAGCCTCTCTCTTGAGGTTCTCCAGCGTCGTGATGATGGTGTCGTCGTCCAGGATGCGCCCCTTCACCTCGTTCAGAGCCTGCAGCAGAGACTTCTCCAGCTGGCGCAGACGCAGCTGGAACTCCCCTGCAACGATCGGACACCCCGAGTTCGCCAGAACCTACGCTCTTCCAGGGGGAACGCGCTCCCGAGTGTCAGGATAAACCGACGTGTTCCAGTCCCTCCCCAGTTCACCCCCAACCTGCTCCGGACTCCCGAAGCTACAGACCCACAAACACACCTTGAAGTTTGAGAAGGTCGGAGCGCTTTTCGTCCACGTCTGGCCTTTCCGCCTTCAGGACTTCATTCAGACACTGGCTCTGTAAACTGCTGCGGGTGACCGTGAAGTTGACAAACGTGACCCGGGAACACAAGTCTGGTGGGAACTCCACCTGCCAAAAGGAGAAACAGAACCGTCTGCTTTGTCACCTGAGCTGAGACACGGGGTGCCGCCACAGCCGCGTATCTGAGGTGCCTCGTTCCTTACGGTTGGATCTCGGGTGGACAGGAAGATGACAAACGACGGTGACAAGTCTATGTCCTGGTCGCCGAGGGTGATCAGCACTCTCCCCCCTGTTCTCCGAACTTCGCGGTTCAGTACCGGATTCAACACCGGATCGTAGCTCTCCACATCCTACGGACATACACGCAAACTTTGCGGTCAGGGTTCCAAGGTATTTACTTTCACCCGAGTAACGGTGCATTGACATTGACCTCCTGCTCGAGAGAAATACACCTCAGAAGCCACCCAGCCACGGAGACCTACACTGTCCAGCACGGTAGCCACGAGCCACTCTGGCCACTTCATTAGAACATGCGGCTCCTCAGTCACATAGGCCACATACACATCCAACCACGCTGGGCAGCACGAATCAGAGAACATTTTCGTCAGTATGGAAAGTTCCAGTGGGTCGTGATGATGGAGACCAAACACTGTTTTGTCAGACTTACTTCTCACAGAACAATTGCAAACCTTTATCCTTTGACATCAAATGAGCACGAAGTTCAAAAACTACCACTGTTTAGATCACAGACTTCAGTGTTAGATCACATCAACTGTTTGCTGCACACACCTGCACCAGAAGGGGGTTCCCAAACCGCAGCGCACTCTCCAGGTTCTTCCGGAAGGCGTCATCCAGGAAGCTGGTGCGTGTGATCTTGCGGTCCTTGTACTCGTTCATGATGAATTCTGTGGCCTGGCCAGAGGGGTCGATGATCAGCGGGTACCTGGGGGTGAGGCAACATGAGAGCACGTTCAGGGAGCCCCGACAAAGACCAGGGGAAGGCCGTCCCCACCATTCCAGCGCGGTCTCCAGAGTCTCCCAGGAAGACTGGATGGTTGATGGTAAAGCCATCTTTTTGAAGCACTTGTGCAAGGAGCTAACAAGGTCACAGACTCCCTGGAGCAGGGCAGAGAAAGTTTAAACCATCAGGGACCCTGAAAATGGCAGACACGACTTCATCCTCACAAGGAGCCTGGGAAAAGGTACCATTAGCACGTCTGTTTTACGAATGAGAAAGATGGGGCACTAAGAGGCTACAGCGATGGGTTCAGGGTCACGTGGCCAATTAAAAAACTTTGAAAACACGTACTGCACGTGCATACATGTGTTTGCATAAAATTCGGAAGCCATGAAGGTCATACGGTGGGAAGAACCGCCCCCTTCCCCTATTTTTGGTCACCGGTTTCTGGTCTGTCTACTTGGAAGAGGTGCGGGCGTTTACAGACCCAGGTGTGCATGTGGGTACCTGTGTCTGCGGGGAGCACACCTGCCCTCCAGGCACGCTGCCTGCTGGGGCGGCCTGCCTTCCACTACGGAACGTACAATAATCTGTGAATGGGCCCCGACGAGGGGCACCTATGGTGCTTTCAGTCCGCTGTTAGTCACGCCCCATCCTTACACCTGTCACCTGTCCCGTGTGCCGGGCTACTGTTGCATCAGCACCTAGGAGTGTGCGTATTTCTAATTTAGAGGAGTCCAGCCCAGACTGTATGGATGGATCATTATTCTCACCAGGACCATCTGGCAAGACACGGGGCCGCTAGTGCGGCCTGAGGGGTTGCTCACAAAATCAAGTGACACCTGCAGAAGTCTTCATCCTCTTTGTGACCCTGGGATAGTGACACACTTCAAGGGCTCAAGGATTTCAAGATACTGAGATAAAGTCAGAAACACCCAGGGCGTCTGGGTTTGAAAGCTGCCGTGGTGGAAGCTCAAGCCTCTGAGGGCCCGGGGCCCTGTAGGGGGGGGTGGGTCTCGAGGACCCCCGAGCCAGTGTCGAGCCTGCCCTCCCTGCGGTCATTCTTCACTTCCTCCTCTGGCTGCTTAAGCCACAAACCATGTACCAGTTTCCCCTTCCACTCTTTTTAGCTAAGTATTTCCAGTCATTATATTTTGAGAGGGTCTGTTTTATTGTTCACCCCAGTACACAGCCCTGCCACTCGGCCCTGAAAGGTTACACAAGAAAGGCTCACAGCAGAACACTTCAGACGGTCAGGGAGCGAGGAGGAGGGCCGTGCGTACCCCACCACCAGAGACGGGCGCCAAGGCTGCCTGTGCGGCTTGCCCACTTCCAAGTGTCTATTCATCTCCTCGAAGGTGTGTTTTCAAAAAACAAAAACTGGCCCACCACACGTAAGAACTCTGAAGCTGCCCTCTCCGAGCTTTGTACGCACCTGTTGAACCGCTTCAGCATGATGGCGTTCTCCGTGCACAGGTCGTCCGCAGGTAAGGAGCTGGCTTGCCAGCGAAGGCGCTCGTCGGCGTTGGAGAGGTACTCCGTCCGGGCGATGTCTGTGCGGAACTGAAAGGTGAGGGCAGTTATCCTTCCTCTTCAGAACTACAGGTGCGTGGTTTACCAGCCAGGACCAAACAGGCGACTGGACGCCAGTTTGGCTCACGCGTTTAACGCTTGTTTGGAATCCCCTCCGGCCCGTTACCTGGACGTTGGCTTGCTGTAAGTGGTGGGACCAGGTGGTGAACAAGTTCTGGCGCATCTGCTGGTCAAAGTAACCCGCATAGGCGATGAACGCCGCCGACAAGAGGCAGTCCCCAGCGATGGTGGACATCTGGTTTTTGAAAGTCTCACTTGTTTTTTCCCATCGTTCACGTTCAGCAGACAAACTCTTCAGAAGAGCAGTGCTCCGGTTTACCTAAAGGGAAAATCAAATAGGATTTATACCGAAAAGTGAAAAGCTGTCCCCCTGCAGGGCTCTGGGCAGGCTAGAGACAGAAACACACTCCAGTTGTTCAGTTTTGGAGGAGAGGAGACCCAGCTCCTCCACAATAGAGGACAAAAATGGGTCTCAGAACCTCAGCAGGGTTCAAGGGGGCGTAGAGAAGCAGGGGTCAGCCTGGAGATGTATGCGGGAGCAGGGACTGGGCAGGAGGAGCGCCCAGGGTCGAGGGTTGGCCGGAGGAAAGAAACACTGCTGGCAGGAGAGAATATTCTGGCAATTGAGGAGTATGGGCGTGGCAACCTGGACAGACACCCAGGCTATTGGTGACCCCACTGAAACTGAGGTGGGTGAATGCACAGGTTGGGGGCTGGCGTGGGGAGGGGGCTCACTGGCTTCAGATCATGCCTGGTATCCACCCGTCTTAATGCCACTCAGTAACTACTCGGGGAAGCTGGCAGGACCTCTCAGACACAAGAGAGCTAGCTGGCCAGGGTGAATGTGGGGCATGCACATGGGAACATGCGTTAAGTGCCAGGAGCACCTCGTGTTAAACCCCACAAAGAGCTAAGGGGAGCTGGCAGAAAGATGGCATAGCCTGGCGACAATCTTACTTTCGCTTCCACGGCAGCCAGGTCTGCTTTGATGGCCTGGGCCTCCGAGATGAGGACGGCGTACTCCTCCTTGTAGCGGGCGATGCTGGCTTCCAGGTCCCGGATCATCTGCTCCACCTCGTTGGCCTTCTGCTGGTTGTCCTTGGCGTCGTCCTCCAGCTTCTGCAGCTCATTGCGCAGGGGCTCCACTCGCTTTAACATGTCGGCGTAGTTCAGCTGAGGAGGACAAACGGTAGTTATGCTTCACAAGTGACCGGACAGGAGGTGGCTTTTCACACAGGAGCTCCGGGCCGCGCTGGCTACCTGTGCGATCGCCCACTTCACCATAGGCCCACAGGCCAGGGATGCCCGGTTCACGATCTCATAGTTGTAGCTTGGGTTGGACATGTAGTTTTTCTTCATCTTCTCCCTGATGGCGTCGCTGCAAAAGAGGAAATGTAGTTCTAAGCACGTGTAGGGTGAATGTAAGGTTTCTAGGAAACCAAAACGCAAAGGCCGGTTCCCACCTGCTGCCCCCGTTCCAGGTGACAGTGGTGCTGCTGCGGGGAAGGCCTCTGACCCTCCTGCCCGTCCTCCCCTGACGGGAGGCAGTGTCCACCACCAGCTCTGGGGGCGAGGCGCTCACCACTATCTGTGGCGATGGAGAAGGATTCGGCTCACAGGAGTTAAGGAATCGTTAAGCTACTGCCAGGAATGGGAGGAAGAATCTGACTACCACTTCGAGGGAACCGGCCTGGAGGGCACGTGTGCCACTAACGTGACGGACGCCACCTTCCGGCGCACGCCTGGCCAGTGACAGGCCGCACCATGGCAGCGAAACCTCCCAATACCTGAGCACCATCTTCTGCATCCTGGCAATGCTCACCTGATCTCCTCCGCAGAGAAGTTGACGATGGTGGGGATGAAGTTCTCCCTCATGATGATGGAGCGGATCTGCTTCCAGTCCGTGGTGCTCTCCCCCAGCAGCAGGCAGATGGACTCGAGCGCCAGCTTCACGGCAGCGGGAGGGTTGGCCATGGACCGCACCTCCACCAGGTGCTGCTTCTTTATGGACTTCACGGCTGAGCACAGCGGCGGCAGAGGAGGGGGTGGGAGGGCAAGAGAGGAAGCGTGGTGAGGGGCCGCCGCACAGCAGAGCCGTGCCTCCGAAGAGGAGGGAGCCGCTGCTCGGAAGGTCCGAGCAAGCAAGACTTTCTGTCTTTAAACTTAAGCTAGAATAGCAGGAGTAGCCGACCTTTTAAATAAATATGGAGATCTCACTGTACTAACAAGCCCACACTGAACATTCCGTGAGCAGCAGGACTCTGCCTTCAGCAATGTCTCACAGGCCCTCAGCAGCTGCTTTATCTCCATAAAGACTTAAATGATGTAGATATTTTAATTATGTACATATCTTCCACAATATAAGCAAAGATGTTTTCAATCTGCCAGAATTTAGACACTGTCTGCCTGGCTGGGTGAATACAGTTCTAAAAGGATGGCCGATGCCTTCCACAAGCTGCAACACACAGTTGTCTAGCCTGAACTTCTATGAAAACACTCAGTGGTTACTCGGCAGTGGAACCATATGAAGTTCTCATTTAATCTGACTCTCAGGGAACATCTATAGTTTGGATGGCATATGTCAATTTCTCCTGTGGTGTATGGAACAAACACTGCGGGGCCGGGAGGGAGCATAGGTGAGGGGCGGCCCGCAGTCACCGGAACAGCGTCCCGCAGGCGGGCCAGCATGGAGGCGGGATGGGGAGCGACTGCTATCAGCACCTGAGTCGGTAGTCACTGGGCTGGCCAGAGCACACTCGGACAACCACAAGACGGCAACACTGCACGCTTTATGGCATTTCCACTGATGTTCAAGTCAGGGATTTGTAAGAGCATATTCACCTAATTATCACCAGATTTTTTTTTTTTAAAAACCCATGTATTCACATAGATCTTATCTTGTCAACCATCTCTCACGAGAAGGGTTCTGCTCTGGTGAAAAGTGTTATAAGAACTCTGCTTTACGAGATGAAGACAGTCTTCAGTGTTTAGGAAAGCCTTGAGATAAAGGCTCAGTCCCCACACTCCTCAGCACCGTGGACGGAGGGCGCCCTTTCTAGAAACACCACATCTCGCAGCACTGACGTACCATTCTGGGCCTCGATGACAGCAGGCTCCACCTTGTCCAGATCTTCTTTGACACTCATTTGTTTGTCTGCAATCACTTCCTGCTGCTTATGCAGCTGTTCCTGAATTTCTTGGCTCATCACCTAGGAAGGAGGGAGCGCCCGGCTATGGGTACTGGTTACTTCACCGAGTGACTCCTGAACACTCCCCACCCCGCCCCGTCAAACCCCAAAGCCCACCCGGACTAGACTTCCTAGGCTCCCAGAGACTGCCAGCGCGGGCCCGGCCGGGCCAGGGCTCCTGAGACAGACACATACCTTCTTCTTCTCTGCCTCCTGCTGGTCTTTCACCATCTTCTTCAGCTTGTCGTTGGCGGCCGCGTTCTTTACCTCCAGCTCTTGGCTCTTTATCCTCAAGTCGCGCCGCAGCTCCTCCACCTGCGGGACAGACGCCACGTTCGGAAAACGGAATCGTGCAGAAATTACCTGCAAAGGGTCCGCACGCCAGCCCCCTGCCCGTAAGTGAAGCGGACCCCTGGGATGTACCTGGTCAACCGTTTCTTTGATCTTCCTGAGCCCGACATTCAAATGCATCTGCTGCTCCTCCAGCTCGCTCCGCTTCTCATGGAACAGGTTGGCGTAATGGTTAATGAAGTCCAGGTAGTGGCGAGGCGTGATGGCCATCGTTCTGCCCCCGCGCTTTGCCAGCCGAGCGTTAGCCTTTTAGGAAACAGTTCAGTCTTATCACTCTTCAGGACATTCTCTGTTATTTAACCTCAAAAAAGCTAACTGCTCTGCCAGGTGACACGGTGGCATGGACTCAGCCCTTAGGATCACACTTGAGCTGGGGTCTCAGCTCAGCCTCCTGTAAGATCTCATGGAGCCCCTTGGACCCTTAAGCTCTCTCCTCAAACGTCTCTACAACACAGAGGTGACCTCAGCGACCTCACACGTGTACTCTGTGCGAAGAGGCTCTACAACTGGGGGTACATGTGCTATGTCTCCTCTGCCTTCTGCTCATCTTCCGTGGACACCAAAGTAAGAGGCGGCAGCAGGAAGAGGGGAAGAGGGCACAGCTGTGTGTGACCAGCTGCTCTGGCCCTGCAGGCTAAAGGACACGAGACCAGCAAGGGAAGCCAGGGCCAGGCCACATTCCGGAGGCAATGGGGGCAGCCTGCAGGTGTGGCAGGGGTAGCAGGGCAGTGGTCAACGGGACACCCACAGGCTCAGAGTGGTTTTCACAAAGTCTTTCAGATGGGAGCAGATTGTACTGTTCCATGATAAGAGTCTAGAGCAAGGGTCAGCAAACCCCAGTCAGTGGCCCAAATCCCTCCAACTGCACGTTTCTGCAAACGAAGCGCTAGCGGCCCACGGCCCTACCCACCTGCTCACACGTGGGCTGTGGAGGCTGTGTACCAAGGCAAAGCCGAGTAGTTTAGAGACCCTCCTGGTCCACAAAGCCTCAGACCTGAACTATCTGGCCTTTTACAGGGAAAGCACGTGGACCCCTGTTGGAGAATGGAGAACCAGGGCCCACACACACATGGGTAGTGAGATAAGAAAAGCAGAGAATAATGCTTTATAGAGGCAGTAGCAAGAGGGCGGTAAAGGTCAGTGACCCCAGAAGGTACAGCCTGGTAACGAGGAGGAGGACATGTCACCGACAGAGGTAAGAACAGGCAATGGCGTTGCGTCTACTACCAAGTACCTTCCACTCTCTCCTTCACCAGTTTCCTTTTGCACGACCTGGACACTGAACCCACCTGGTGAAGAGTCTGGTGAACAAATACACAGCTGTTTACGATAGCTTCGCGGTGTGACGGTGGCTGTGGCAGTTTGTCGTACACGACAGGCATGTAATCGGGCACGATGTAATTGGGCTTCTCCAGGTCCATTTTACTTGTGAATTCTTTGCCCACTTGGTACAGTGCTTCCGTGGACCAGTCCCCAAACCAATTCAACACACACCTGAAAAAGACGGCCATGTCTCAAACAGCTCCCAAGAACAGGGCCTGCCCCTTGGGAAGAAATCGGCTCCTGTGACCCAGAGCTGAGCAGACACTGGCGTACCTGTTGAAAAGTGCCGGGGAAGTGGCAGCGCGGTCCTTGAGCCCCTCTGAGGACGGGTTCATGGTGAAGACAACGTGGAGGTTGCGGATGACCTGGCTGGTGAACCATTTGTACAGCTCCTCGTGCGAGTCCAGCATCAAGCCCTCCTTCTGGGCCCCCTCTTTACACTGGGTCATCAGGGTGGCATACTCGTCCCCTTCGAAGAGGCCAGGAACCTAGCAAATGAGAGAGCACGACTACTGACTGGTCCTGGTAACCTGCCGCCATGCACACACAACACAGTGCAATGGGGCGCTTACCTCCCCGTTGGCCAGAAGCGTATTCATTCGCTCCAGGAATCCAGAATCCAATACGTTGGACTCATCCATTATAAATGCTATCTTTTCATTCTTACAGCCAGAACGTCTCAACACGGTCCGAAGATCTTCATCGAAGTCTTCCCCTGTGTACTTTCTATGCACCTAGAGAAGTAGTTGGCAGGTTAGGTCTGTTCTCATTCAAGGAGCCACGTGCATGCATCAGGTATCTTGTCAAGGGGGTTAAGAAGTGTCAACCAGACCCACCTTAATCTGGTACACGCTCAAACCATTCATCCAGGCTACAAAACGGGACAGTGTGGTCTTTCCCGCTCCACTGACACCAATCAGAAGCAAGTGGCCTTGAGGTTGGCGGAATATTCTGAAACATTATCAGAAAAAGATACAATTCAAGATTTTTATGATCTGTTCTGGTTTCAACACTCAGGTCCTAAATTTTCTCAGGAGTTAATCTACAACATTTTTAACATGTTTTAACTTGAATCTGTACGTTAAACAGTTGTTGAGCAATTGCTATTTGCCAGGTCTGGGGGGGTGCAAAGATCAACAGGACATGGTCCTGTCCTCCAGATACTCAGATGGCAGGAGGCAGACAGACCCGATTCTAATGGAGCTTCCAATCACAGCAGGAACAGACTGCCGGCAGGAGCCGAGTAGGTGCCGAGCAGCGGGCAAGTGTGGGACAGAGAAGCTGGACTTAGAAGGGTGGGCGGGGGAGGAGCTGATTGCTTGGCAGAGAAGTGGGGGTGGAGGCGAGGTGGGGCAAGGTCAGTCGGGAGGCCTGGCAGGATCCCCCACCACTACATTAACAGCAGCTGAGGCCAGTGGTGAGGTTGTAAGTACAAAAAGCCCACCGGTCTATCCTGAGCACGTGGTCTAACACTTCATTAAACAGAACCAGAGGGACATCAAGTTCTTCTTCATAGAAGACTTTCAGCCGAGCTTTGACATAATCTCTCAATTCTTCCTGGTCTACTGGGATGTAATCCTGTAGAAAAAAATAGCAAGACCGGAATTACTAAGAAATCATCTTTGTTATTATGCCAGTTTATTTCCATAGACTCTCGGGCACCTGGCTGGCTCAGTCGGTAGAGCATGAGACTCTTGATCTTAGGGTTCTGAGTTCAAGCCCCATGCTGGGTGTACAGATTGTTTAAAAATAAAATCTTAAAAAAAATGTAATATAAAAAGGTATCATTTACAGCATAGCAACAAAAATTTACATTAACTAGGACTGGATCTAAAAACCATGGAAAATTTTTGTAGAGAAAACTGAACTTCACTAAAAAGACCTCACAGAAGGACCTACATAAATGAAGACAGAGACCATAACCATGCAGGGAAAAGCGAACTACTCTAAAAATGTCAGTTCCATCCAAACTGACAGAGAAAGTCAATGTAATCCAGGCCTCGATCTCGAGGGTGGACGGTAGTGGTGGGTTTTAGCACAACTTGACGAGCCAATTCTAAGTTTCATTAGGAAGAGGGAAAGGGCCAAGGATGGTCAAGAAGTCCCTAAAGAAGGGGCGCCTGGGTGGCTCAGTTGTTAAGCGTCTGCCTTTGGCTCAGGGCGTGATCCCAGCATTATGGGATAAGGCCCCACATCAGGCTCCTCTGCTGGGAGCCTGCTTCTTCCTCTCCCACTCCCCCAGCCTGTGTTTCCTCTCTCACTGGCTGTCTCTCTGTCAAATAAATAAATAAAGTCTTTAAAAAAAAAAAAAGTCCCTATAGAAGAACCAGGTGTGAGGGCCTATCCCATCCGACGTCATCACTGCTACCAGGGCCCTGCAATCTGAGCACAGGAAGGGACAAATAATCAACAGAACAGGACAAAGCCTCTGAAACAGACCCTGCATGCGGGGAACCGTAATGACAGAGAGACATGGCCAAGTAAGGGACTGTCCAACAAACAGTGCTGGGTCCTATGTTGGGAGAATGGACGTCCCTCAGGAAAAGCTGAAAATAGACCTGTAGCTCACCCCCCCCCCACACACAAAAGTATAGATGGGTTCTGGGGTAAATGACAGAGCTTTAACATTTGCTCTTCAAAAAACAGCATAGAGACAGGGACAGATGAACCACTGGAAGAAGATGGTGCCTATAAATAAGGATTAGGATCCAGAGGGCAGAAATAAACAGAAAATTCTAGCAGCACCAAACAAACCTATCTTGCTAGTTCTTACTTCCGTACGGCCCTCTTTAAAACCCAATGCCAGGGTCAGCTCCACTGAGATCTCTCCCCACACAGCGCTGTCTCCACCTGTCTGTCTCCTCTGTTGGACTGTGAGCTCCCTACAGGAAGACTTTACTCATCCCTGTGCCTGCACTTCCCACTGAATGAAATGCATATTGAAACTACGACTTACTCAAACATCCTACTCTTTTGGAAAAAGGAGAGCTCACAGCTATTCTAGGAATGTCAACTTTGTTTAGTACAAAGTATATGAAACATTTTCATGCAAATTATTCACAACTAGCTCATTTTTATGGTGTACGGAAAGTGAAAGCAAAGGGGAAGGCCCCTTCCGCTGCAAACACGTGGAAGCCGTGACCCCTGCTGGGCTGGAGCAGCATGGCTCTTGTAGCAGCCACCTCATGGGAGTAAGACACACAGCTGGCCAGCCAGCCCCAGCCACACTCCTGGGATCGTCTGCCCCACATTATCAGCAAATACGTAGTGCACTGTGCCTATAACCAATGCTTCACTTACAGGGTGCTTCAGGAAAAAGATATTTCTGATTAGAAGAAAATTCTAAAAGGACAGAGGAAAGTATTTCTGAAATGACGTATATTTGTTACCTTTGACAACCAGTTGCTGTACAAGATGGGCCGGCTCATCGCCTTCTCTTTGTCTATGTTGGGGAAATGCTTCAGAGCAACCATATCGATGTTCTCGTCCGTCCAGCGCCTCTCCTCGTCCTCCACGAGTCTGTTGGAAGAAGAGTGGCATGCCTATCAGTCCAGAGGCCGTGGTGAGCAAATACCAGGTTTTGTTGGTGCTGTGGGTGACTCCGAAGGGCTAGAATTAGGCTTTACCTGAAATTTTCATTTTATACAAATGGAAAAACCTAAGCATCTGAATTCCAGACAACTTAAATAATACAAAATTTTGATATTTATAAGACCCCTCAGAACTATGGCACCACTACATTTAAAAAAATTCCTCTAGGAGTGCCTGGCTGGCTCAATTGGTAGAGCATGCGACTCTTGATCTCGGGGTCATGAGTGCAATCCCCATGTTGGGTATATAAGTTACTTAAAAAACAAAAGCAAAAACAAAAGTAAAAAAAATTCCTCTAAGAATGAGTAATCACATTGATTTTTAAACCAACAACAGGAGGGGTGCCTGCGTGGCTGGTCAGTTGGGTGTCTGACTTTGGCTCAGGTCATGATCCCAGGGTCCTGGGATCGAGCCCCACGTCGAGCTCCTTGCTCAGTGGGGAGCCTGCTTCTCTCTCTGCCTCTGCCTCTCCCCATCTGCTCGTGCTCTCTCAAATAAATAAAATCTTAAAAAAATAAAATAAAATGACGACATGACTCTAGTTTTTAAGTTTGCCTAATATAAAGTTCCCAGTATCACGGGGGCAATAAGAGAACAAGAATAGGGAACTGTGACACACACAGCGTTGGAGACACAGGGCTTACAAAGAGAACCGTGAACCAAGCAGGTGAGACCACACCTGTCCTTGTGGATGGGAGGGCACCTTCTGAGAAGCTGACTCTGTGATACAGTTAGCAGGCCACCAGCTGCAGGTCCAGTGAAGGCAGGGCATGTGGTTACTGCAGCCAATCAGGATTTACAAGCACCTCACTACCACTGCTACATTTTAATGAAAACAAAATTTTGTCTCTAGTATTTTGGGAAATCTGTGAAAACCACATTATAGCTCAAATTTTTTCATAATTAAAAAAGAGCGTGTTAGTTTTTATGTTTTTTTGTTTTTAATTAAAAAAAAGCCGGCAAGTTCCTTGTTCCACCTTCTTCGCTCATCTGGGACACTGGGCTCTTGGTCAGGGCAGCTGCGTGGAACTCAAGGACTCCAAGGAGCCTGATTTGAAAGCCAGAGATCTATAAAGCAACATTCTGAGACTCCTTGAAAGCATGGATGAGAAAAGCCACCTGGAGGCAGGACTCGCTGGTCTAGGGGTGCAGCTGCCAAACGCATAAGCACTTCTCGGTCTGGAGGGAACCATTCGCCTTGGGTTCTCCCCGGGGAGTAACCATTAACTAACTGCTACCAACCATGTACATCTGGGACATTGAGTGCTCACAGGGACTGTGTCCTCTGCATATGGCCACCTCACACACGCCCTGGGAGTGAGGCGACCTGCCCTGCCACCAAAAGCCTGCCCTCCTGCACTGTTCTGAGTAACCCAGTTCACAGGCAGAACATTTCCCCAAATAGTTTGGGCAGGAAACTGTGGTGCTGCATGAAATAGTAAATCAATTAAGATTTACTACTTAGAAATTTAGAGTCAAAGCAACACAAATTTAATTTTTCCTCATCAGCCTAAAATGAGCCTAAAAGTCTTTGCAGGCTAAAATACATAAAATTAAAAATACAAGAAAAAGAAAAAAATAACAGGGCAGGACCTAGGAAAGTTAAAAATTTATTGTCAAACAAAGACTGTGCTGACCTATAAAGAATGCAAGAAGTTGGTTCTGGCCGAAAAACTGTCAGTAATTTTCAAGATTCCTCAAGAGGTAAAGACTCAACTTTTCACTCTGGCATTTCCTATGACTCAAACCACAAAACTTTCCACGATCCACACTGACCACTATGGTCACGAGCAGCTCTTTCCCTAAGTACTGGTGACTTCACTAGAAAAACTCAGAAGCCACAAGGCAACACGTGAGACAAGTGGTTAACAGGTGAAGAGAAAACTGAAGTCCCAGAAGCAGAGCTGCAAACCCTCTGATGAGAGTAAAGATCGAGGTTAAGGGGGCGCCTGGGTGGCTCAGTTGTTAAGCGTCTGCCTTTGGCTCAAGTCATGACCCCAGGGTCCTGTGGATAGAGCCGTGCATCAGGCTCCCAGCTCAGTGGGAAGCCTGCTTCTCCCTCTCCCACTCCCCCTGCTTGTGTTCCCTCTCTCGCTATGTCTCTCTCTGTCAAATAAATAAAATCTTAAAAAAAAAAAAAAAAAGGAATACTCCTTGGTGAAAGAAAAAGATCGAGGTTAAGGAGTGGTGGTTATGCGGAATGGGAGAATATATTTGCAAATGACACTACAGATAAAGGACTGGTATCCAAGATCTACAAAGAACTTCTCAAACTCAATACACGAGAAACAAATAAATCAAAAAATGGGCAGAAGATATGAACAGACACTTTTCCAATGAAGACATACAAATGGCTAACAGACACATGAAAAAATGTTCAAAATCATTAGCCATCAAGGAAATTCAAATCAAAACCACACTGAGATACCACCTTACGCCAGTTAGAATGGCAAAAATAGACAAGGCAAGAAACAACAATTGTTGGAGAGGATGTGGAGAAAGGGGATCCCTCCTACATTGTTGGTGGGAATGCAAGTTGGTACAGCCACTCTGGAAAACAGTGTGGAGGTCCCTTAAAAAGTTAAAAAGTGAGCTACCCTATGATCCAGCCATTGCACTACTGGGTGTTTACCCCAAAGATACAGACGTAGTGAAGAGAAGGGCCATATGCACCCCAATGTTCATAGCAGCAATGTCCACAATAGCTAAATTGTGGAAGGAGCCGAGATTCAACAGATGACTGGATTAAGAAGTTGTGGTCCATATATACAATGGAATATTACTCAGCTATCAGAAAGAACGAGTTCTCAACATTTGCTACAACATGGACAGCACTGGAGGAGATAATGCTAAGTGAAATAAGTCAAGCAGAGAAAGACAACTATCATATGATTTCTCTCATCTATGGAACATAAGAACTAGGATGATTGGTAGGGGAAGAAAGGGATAAAGAAAGGGGGGGTAATCAGAAGGGGGAATGAAACATGAGAGACTATGGACTATGAGAAACAAACTGAGGACTTCAGAGGGGAGGGGGAATGGGATAGACCGGTGATGGGTAGTAAGGAGGGCACGTATGCATGGTGCACTGGGTGTTATACACAACTAATGAATCATCGAGCCTTACATCGAAACCGGGATGTACTGTATGGTGACTAACATAATAAAAAATCATTTAAAAAAAAAAAAAAAAAAAGGAGTGGTGGTTATGGAAACCATGTACCAGATAGTTGTTAGAAGGCATTCAATTGTGGGCTTGTTTTTTTTTTAAAGTAACCTCTATACCCAACATGGGGCTCGAACTCATGACCCCAAGGTCAAGAGTCTCACACTCCACCGACTAAGCCAGCCAAGTGCCCCTAGAAGGCATTCAGATTCTCCAGAGACCTCTCGCTTGGACAAGGTTATGTGGTGCCCACTTGACAGGTGCAGAGGTTAATGGAAGTGCCTTGTCCCACGCCACTCAGTAAGCAGCAGGGGGCAGTCGCCGCACCGAGACCCGTCAACGCTGGGGGTGGCTGTGCTGAGTGCCCAGACACAAGGCTGCCCTCACCACCTCTGCTCCCTTCCACCACCAGCATAGCCTGGCTCAAATCTGGGCAGGCCAGCCTTGCACAGACCCTAACTCGGAGGAGGGTAAGAGTCTGGTAGCAGAGCACGGAGCTAACTGCATCCTTAGCTTTACCTGTCTTGGAAGAGACGGAGGGCTTCGTGTGCCCAAATCCGAATGAGGCCTTCCACAGGTAGAGTCTCTAGAGGTCTCAGGGCCTCGAAGATCCCTCGCACCCACCTCGTCATCTCACGGGGTGAGTAGATATAGTGGGGTTGTGTGTCCTGAGTGAATCTCTCCTGCGGGTTCAGAAAAGTGGAGGAATGTGTAAATATCTTAAACCACGAAAAGTGAGTAAAAGGTCAAATGCAGTATAACATTTTTATACTGAAAATGAACGACCTTGGCCCTGGAATATCTACGGATGAATCAGTAATGTTGGACCAACTGGACACTGGACAACTATCCAGAACAAAGTTCGATCCAAGTTGCTCACTTCTATGTTGCAATTAATTACATTTAAAATACAAAAAATTCTTCCAAAAATACTTTCAACAAGGTAATTCCTAAGTTCAGGGAAAGCACGATTTCAAAAGCAGAAAAAATTAAAGACAGGGGCGCCTGGGTGGCTCCGTCGTTAAGCGTCTGCCTTCGGCTCAGGGCGTGATCCCGGCGTTATGGGATCGAGCCCCACATCAGGCTCCTCCAATGGGAGCCTGCTTCTCCCTCTCCCCCTCCCCTGCTTGTGTTCCCTCTCTCGCTGGCTGTCTCTATCTCTGTCAAATAAATAAATAAAATCTTTAAAAAAAGACAAAAAAGGACACTGAATGACATTAACGATTCTGCAGAAGAAGTTGTAGTTCTACAAAATTGAGAGCAAACTAAATACCAGGAAAAACGTTTGCAACGTGGGACAGGGACGTGCTCATAAAGCACTGGGAGCACGACGCTATCCCCACGGACAGGTGAGCAGCTCTCTCGTGTGCCCTCAGAAGGCTTCCCCGAGACAGGCAAGTCACAACCACGAGAACCACGTCTTTTTACCCAATGCGCAAAAGTGTTTTTCACTAAGGCTCAACCTTTTAACAGGTTCTTCCGTTATTAGAGGAGCAGAGAAGCCCCGCGCACCTGAGACATGGTATAGAACTCCACCATGGCGGCCGTGAGCGGCTCCGCGTACGTGCGCAGGGACGGGATGAGCCTCAGCATAGCCCGGTTGAAGGTGCCGTAGATCTGTGTCAGGGAGGCGGGTCCCGGGTAATCCACATACACGACAGGCACGTGACGCAAGAATCTGTGTGAGGACAGCCGGCTCAGCCACTCCAGGGAAGGAGCAGTGTGCCTGCGTGGCCAGCGACCCTGTCCTGGCCCACCCCCGGGGCTGCTTCCCAATCTACCCACGCAGGCTTCACGTCACAGTTAACACAGATCACACACAAGCCGCTCAGGCCTGGGTCTGACACGTAATAGCAGGTGCAAAAAACTTGAGAAAGAGCCAAGCAAGGATGGGAAAATGATTCAGGCTTATCAACCCGTCGTGGCCCCACAGGTCTGCAGCAGCTAGCTCACTGCTTCCCCGAGAGCAGTGCTTTTATTTTCAGGTGTTTTCCTTTGCAGCACAGCAAAAGGAGCCCAGGGGCCACCCTATGACAAGCCGTATTTTGTTACCTTTTTATAATTAAAACCAAATTTTCCTTGTGCTACATTTTAAACGATCCCGGAACAGATATGCGTGTGAGGTCAGTGCAGTCTACAGAGCTGTGTGTTACCTGTGAGACAGGGGCTTTCTTCCAGGATCAGTGGGTGGGTTACAAGCCCCGACAAACTGGATTCTCTCCAGCTTCACCCATGTTTGATCTGAGGTTCGGTAAAAGCCTCCGTGCTCCACCATCTGAGGGAAAGCAGCAGAGTTAGCACATCAGGAGCAAATGTGAACAAGGGCGGTGGGGATTTGTGGGTATACACAAACCTGTCTGATGAAGGATATGACCCTCTGTGTCCCATATTTATCCATGTCTGGCAAGTTGATCTCATCACAGAATAGTACCAGCCACTTTCCAAGTTGAACAGGAGCCAAAACGACCCCGTTCGGTGTGCGTCTGTACTCGCAGTAGTGGTCAAAAGTCTTCAGCAGGAGCTCTGGGGTAGTAGCACTCGAGAAGTTAAGACCCACAACCTTTAGGCGGGAAGAAACAAATGAAGGAATGTAAGCCCCACCCCTTTCGAGCACAAAAAGTCCTGCTCCCGTCCCAGCCTCTTTACCTCCATGTCAGGCAAGGCCCGGAGGGCGCTGAAGAGCGTCATGGTCTTGCCAGACCCTGGGGGGCCACACAAGACCAGTGGCTTGTGCTCAGCCAGCCAGGTGTACAAGAGGGCTTCGTGGCGGACAGTGTCCAGAGTCGGCACGACGACGTCAGGGGCTGCCACCTTGTGCGTCTCCACTTCAATCTGAGGCACCTTGGCCTGCCACGGCGACCATTCTCCGCTGATGGACACCTACAACCAGAGGAGGGGCGCAGGTCACTCTGGGACCCACACACCTCAGAGACCTGCTTGTTTTCATACAAATCACAGCTTTCACGTTCCCGCTTTCCTTTTATACCGCATAAAACAAAGGGCAGAATCCTTTTATGAAACGGAAAGAGTAAGCCAAGCTCACAGTGAGGTGGCTCCGGGAGGAAGTGAACCAACGTGGCAAGATCAAGGGAAATAAGGCCCCGCCCTCCCGGCACTTACTTCATAATCGATGATGGGTATGTTGGGTGCAGCGGGCAGCGGCACCGTTGTGATTCTTCGGATGTATTCACCCAGCTCTGCTCTCATTTTCAGCCGACTGTCTCCAGACAAGGACCAGAGTATTGCATAAACCAGATACCGCTATTGACAGAAGAAATAAAATCCATTTTTAAATAAAATTTCAACAACAGACAGTTACAGCAACGTTAACCTTGGAGAGAGTGGTTTCCAGTGTTCTTGGATCATGACACACCCGCACCTTTCTTGGCACCCATGAAAGCCTGACACAGTGCCCCGGAAAGAGAACACACCCAAGCGGGCATATAGTTTTGGGAGGCTCACAGACACAGGGGTCATGCATGCACAGCCCCGGGGGAGCCCTGCTCTCCTGCGACGCCTGCGCTCCCTGACCTGAATGTAGCGCTCCAGCTGCTCGATCTGCATGGGGAAGTCGGGGTGGTTGGCGTTGTACTGAGCCACGTTCCGGCAGGCCTGGTGCAGCATGGAGAAGAGCGAGCCCAGGCAGCGGAGGCGGGTCAGGTCCATGATGTGCTCTAGCTTGAAGGCGTGCTCCAGGGCCTTGGTGACCAGGCCGTTGGAGGTGAAGTACGGCTGCATGATTGTGGCTGCATCCCTTTGGATCTGCAAGAGGCAGCAAAGGACACTTAACTATCATTTCAGAAAGCCCAGAGGCTTTCATGTATTCTCACTTAAAACCCAGGAGAGGGTCATGTGACCTGCAAACAATTTTTTTCCCCCAGATAAGCTTCTGTGACCAATTCTTAGTCCTTTATCGTGGTAGTTCCCAAAAATCACATTTCCTGGGAACAGTGGCTTTTACCACTGAAATGGAAAAAGGCAGTGTTTCATCAATTTGCAGAGAAAAGTCAGATAACGGAAGAATTTTAAAAATTTTCCCAAACGTCTTCATTTCGGCAGAGGAGACTGCTCCCTTAGGAGCTGGTATAAGACAGCACTGATCATGAGAACCTCCAACGAGCGTCCTGCCTCAACAGACGAGCAGTGACCGTCCAGGGAAGAGTACCATGGCTCCCTTGGCTTCCAGACCCTCGGGGGCGGAACGCTCGATCTCACTGCACGCGCAGTCCAGCCCTCTGAGAGGCAGACCTGTGGCCATACTCGGCAGAGCGGCCACAGCGCTCGTACCTGCAGCATCGGGGAAGCAGCCTCCTCCCCCTCGTCCTCTTTGCCCTTGCGCCGGCGCTGGGCTTCGTCCTCCCCTTCGTCCAGGGGGATGCTGCGCAGCCTGGCCAGGAAGTTGTTGAAGATCATGTCTGTGCTGAGCACGTCCTCACTGAACCAGACCATGCCGCAGCGCGACACCGTAGCCAGCGTGGCGTATTTCAAGTCCTGCACTTCAAACATTATTCGCACCTTGGAAGAAAATACAGAGCATATTTAATAACACAGGTTAGAAACTCCGATGTTAAAATTATTTTACCTACATACACACTGAGAGGGCAATTAAATTTTTCTGCACTTAGTTTAGAAGTGAAAATATCTATGACTGTCATCACTACAATACCCACCAACTGCTCTGCACAAGAATCTGGGCAGGAGGGGCGCCTGGGTGGCTCAGTCAGTGGAGTGTCTGACTTTTGGTCTTGGCTCAGGTCATGGTCTCAGGGTCGTGGGATCGAGCCCCACAACAGGCTCCACGCTCAGCAGGGAGTCTGCTTCAGATTCTCTACCTCTGCCCCTGCCCTCTGCTTGCACACGCGAGTGCGGGTATGCTAAAATAAATAAATAAATCCTAAAGGAAAAAGAATCTGGGTAGGAAACGTGTGTGCTGGGAGAAGAGCAGGTGAGCCCTCGAGACAAGCTCTCGGTGGACAGAAGCAACAGCTCCCTCGGACGGGGCGTCAGCAGCGGATGTTACATCAGCCTTTACCCCAGGCCGGGTGTGGCTGCCACACTCTCCGCCTGAACTCACGAACCCTCACACTGATCCCCTGAGGCAGGCACATCAGTGTCTCTGTTCCACGGATGGGGCTGGGTACCTCACCCAGGTCCCACTGCTGGTAAATGGGGCTGAGATTCAAACCAGACGGTCGGTCTGATTCCTGAGCCGTAACCGCAGGGCCAGCCTGCCTCACAGGAGAGCAATCTCTCTCCAGCAATGGTTAGGCTCTACTAGATAACAAGCTGTAGCAGGAAGACCCCACAAGTCAGTCAATCAAGACACAAGTCCAAGTGCACATTTCCAGAGCGGCACTAGGCACTCCTGGCTTGGTTTCTAACGTGATGACAACCACCACTGCTGGCCCAAAGGTTCATGTTCACCAGCTGCTCATACAAAATGATTCCTCCTTTGTCTCATGCCCACCTCTGGCCCCTCCAGGAGTCCCACCAGCCTGCACTTTAAATCACACAACTCAGCAGCTCCCATGCTGCCAACCCCTCCGGCCCACACCCGTGGCCATGCCTGGGCCCCCACCCTGCGCTCTGCAACTACTCTGCACACAACAGCCAGAGGGATCTGATCCAGACTCTCTGATGGCTCCTGACTCACCCAGCGGGCAAGTGCCAGTCCTCACAGCGACCCCGGCCCAACCTGATCTGGCCCCTCTGGTCTCACCTGCCTTTTCTCCCCTTGCTCCCCACATCTCTGACCAACCCCCTGCTATCTGCTTCTTCACCTGGAACTGGAACACCTGGAGGCCCACAGACCGGCTCCCTCACCTGGCTCAGTCTTTACAAACACTTCTCGGTGATGCCTCCATGCTGTCCTTCCTGACACTGCATCCTCCAGATCTTGCCAGCACCCACCACTCCCTTCCAGCTCATCTTTTCATTACCACTTAACACTGTTTCCCTTTTCTGTCATCTGCATCAGACTGTACGCCCCAGGACAGCACAGGTTTGGTCTGTTTTTTTCCTGCTGGGCCTTCAGTAAAATGCAAATCCTTGCCAGGCCCACCCATGTTTCCTTATCTATCTGGTGGTGTGTCCAGGACCTGGACCAAATGATCATTTCCAAGGGATAGACGTTAAAGCTTCCACATCTAAATTACTCATTTTGCCACTATCCAGACGTACGATGACTTCAGAAATCCTAACAACCCTGTAACATTCAGTTAGGAGTGTTAATTGGGAATTAGAGAGTATGCTTAACATTCAGCAAACGGGAAAGTAACGAGTCCTATGGAAATATTTTTCACTAGTCACAGCAATGGAAAAATCTAGTACAAGGAGACTCAGTCAGCTCAGAAAACTATTTACACAGCTGACCGCTACAACAGGACCCGGTGCCTCATCTCAGAGCGGTACTCTGCTAGCACACAGGACATTTGGTTTGACGCCCAGAGAAGGCCACTCACATTGGGCGGAAGGCTGAGGCGCTCGCCATTTGGCAGAGTCAGAAGCTTGTTGTCGTCCAGCACCGAGTTCAAGTTCTCCACCCACTCGGGGTCCACATCGCCGTCAAAGACAATCCACTGGCGTTTCTGTAGCTCACCCCTCACGTTGTCTATGATCCTGGTTTGGAAAGGTTTTGAAACAGCTACTGACCAACGTGAGATTCTGTGATGAGAAATGCTTACCCTACGCAGTTTCTGCAGTGACATTTTAACTCATTCAGTTTTGGTTAGAAAAATAATACCCGCCATTCACATAAGGACAGAGCACCCAGGTCCCACTTGCTGGAATCAAGGTGAACTCACTTTCTCAGGACATGTGTGAACAGCCCATCCGTCCATTCCCTGGTGTTGGGGTCCAGGGTTCCGTAAAGGTGGTCTTTGCTGATGGCCTTGGGGTCAATGATATGGGCCACGCCCTCCACACCCTCAAGCCTCTCCAAAGCCTTTAGGAGCACGCGCCAAGCCATGCTCTTCCCACTTCCTGAGGGCCCCACCATCATCAGGCCATGGTTGATCTGGGTGATCTGATAGAGCTGGAGGACCTGCCAGGCCAAAGAGACCACATCATAACCACTCCAGAGAAAGAACGAGAAGGTTCTCCAGCCCCTCCTCATGGTAGCAGATATGAGACACGTGCTCTGAATTCCTAAAGGCAAGTACTAAACTGGAACTTTTAAAGTTACATGGGCCACATCTGCAAAAAATATTTCAAGAAGGGTTTTAACTAAACCATGGGGAGTTCTTTGGCTGGGAGCCAGTGGAACAGGCGCTGCCTACCAGGCTGCCTCAAAAGAGGCACGTAGGATCCCCTTTAAAGAGGGCGGAGACTCCATGGATGAGCCATTTGTGCGACCTGTCTGGCACCGCTCAGGCTCAGCATGCAGTCATGGGCTAGGACGCTTCTTAGTCTCCCAGAGGAAGCAAAGAAAAGAAGCCGACACAGAATATAAACCACGCACTGATTAGCAGATTTACGTTGTTAACCTATGATGTTGGAAAGTCTTGCAGTAGGACTTATACGGCGTAAATGCTTTCCATGATTATCACGCTACAGTCGGCATTTTCAGAGAACGAACAACACCAAATATGCGAAATTTTCAGGTAAAATGTTACATCTACATTTAAGTTAAGAAAAAAGCCTTGGGTCAAATCTCGGTACAGCAGATACTCCTTGGCCCTCACAGCCCGAGTTCTCTCAAACGTGGCTCCTTCCCGGGCCCATCGCTGCCGTGACTGCACCGCGCAGCCAGCAGGGTCAACCCCAGTTACCTTCTCAACCCACATCCCGCCGACTTCCTCTCCGTCTCCGTACGTCAGGTACATTTCCTGGCACACCTTCTTCAGCTCTTCTCGAAGCGCAGTCATTTCGCCCCGGTGGTACTGGACCCCAGGGAACACGTCTGACAGGAGGCTGAAGAGCAGCGGGATGTCTTCTGCCACCAGCTTGGGCACCATGGTCTCACAGACGCTCTGGATCAGAATCTAATGGCGAGAAGAGAGACTAGCTCTGAGCGGGGGCGGGGGAGGTACGTAAGAAAGATGAGACTGTTAGTGACTCAGTTCACTGTGCAAATATAGTGTCTTCTATCCATTCATCCCAGGACACGTGAATCGCAACGGGGACTCTGAAGCCATGGCTTAGATGTTGAAAAGGCCAATTTAAATATTAGTGTTTAGGGGTATCTGGGTGGCTCAGTGAAGCCTCTTGACTCTTGGTTTTGGCTTGGGTCATGATCTTGGGACCCTGGAACCAAGCCCCACGTCAGGCTCCATGCTCAGTGGGGAGTCCGCTTCTCTGCTCCTCCCCATCTCTCTCTTCCTCTGCCCCTCCCCCTGCTCCTGTGCATTCCCTCTCAAATAAATAAATCTTTTTAAAAAAATTAGTGTTTAAGGTGTGAGTGATTAAAAGAACATGTGTACAAACCTCTTGCTCAGGTAGATTTTCTGCAATTTCTCCTTCATCAACTGCTTCCCCTCGTTCTTCTTTCTCCCTCTTTATCTTCTGAATTCTCTCTCTCTTCACATTTCCTGCACTTACCAGCACACTCTTCAAAGCTCGAAGACCAAAGTCATAATGGCTTTGAGATGAGAGCTGCTCGTCACATAGTCTGAAAGACAAAAGGTTTGCCTTAGAACAGCACGCTCTATGCAGCCACAGAGTCAGGAAATCAGACACGGGCACTTGGAAAGCTGTGCCATGGTCAGAGATGAACCTTGGGTGGCACATCTCACACACGCTAGACACACGGTCAGGGATAACTCTGGGGCACTCACTTGAAGAATGGGACGATTTTGTTGGCGAGGACCTCAGCAGTGCGGAAGCCCTGCGAGTACAGCATGACCTGGGCGATGAGCTGCCGGTCGGGCTTGGTCATGGCCAAGCTCCGGAACAGCTTCTTGAGGTTGTCGGGAAGGTTGGACCTGCCTGCGTAGCCAGGATTCATGGTGATGAAGATGGCCATGTCCGGGCTCACCTTCACCTGCTTGTTGAGCAGCTCACAAGTAATGGGGGCGGAGGCTGAAAATCAGAACACGGTGTTAAGATTTGTGATATTCAAAAACCATGCTAAAATCTCCCTAAAATCACAAAGCACCCGTTTCCCCACCAGCCTCTAATGCCCAAAGCCCAGGGCTGCAGGGGAGCTGCTCTTTGGCTCTCCTCCTGGCATGTCACCCCACCTGGGCAGACCCAGCTGTGCACACCTCACCTACATGAAAGCCACCTCCATGGGGAACAAAGTCCCCAGGGGTGGGACGCACACTCTGCCTGCACATTACCATGTCACAAGGTCAATGTAAGGATAGAAATGCAGCCTAATGGTAGTTGTAGAAATAAAAATCAATCCATGTGACACAATGGACTGGCTCAGCTCCTGAGGACGGCCTTTTCCTGGGGTCAACCGCCACCACCCACACCTGACCCCTTGGTATAGAACCCCGAGCACACAGTACTGTTTTCTCCGACACCCCTTTTGTTTCACTAAGAGCTCTGCCAGTCCCTTGGTGAGACAAGTTCCTATTACTGCAGAATGAAAGCAATACCGGAAGCTAACTGTGCATGTGAAGGGTCGGCCACCCACCGCTTACTTCCTCCAGCACCCACCCTGCCCCCGTCGGTTGCGCCCGCTCTGTACGGAACAAGGCCGAGGAAGCCGCTCTCGGAGCCTCTCAGAAAGGTCCTCCTACAGTGACAGAGGGCGTGTTCCTAAAGCTCCCTGAAAGAACACTCAGCCGACAGGCGGCCAGAAAGGCTGGCTCTGTGGGCACGCAGGGAGGAGGAAGGGAGCAGGGAGGGCCCACGCTGGCCCAACACTTGCTACAGGCAGATGCTATGGGAGCGAGCACAGGGACTCCTGTCCACCAGGGGAAGGACAGCCAGGGTGTGGACTGCTCTGATGTGAGCAGTGTAGACTGCCCATGCAGTATCATCCCAGGTCTCGCCACCCTGCCTGCAGCAGTGAGTCCTGGGAGCGAAGTTCAATTCTAATTTAAGGAGGCAAAATGGAACCCAGCCCACATGGGCTTTCCCTCCACAGTCGCTAAATAACTTGCAAAGAGAAAAGGGGAGTCTCACTCTTGTCACAGTTGGGGTTGGAGTGCTCGCGCAGCGCTTCCTGGATACACTGCACCTGCTGCGACACGGCCGATAGCATCCGCTCCTCCAGGCGGTTGAACTCGTCAAAGCAGCCCCACGCGCCCACCTGGCAGAGCCCCACAAAGATCCGTCCCATCGCCTGAAAGCGGAGCAAAGAAAGTGTCTCGGTGCTGGCTCTGTGGCCCCGATGCTGGCCCGGGCCCTCCGGCTGCCGCCCCCCAAGCTGGCTGTGGAGGGGACACGAGGCTCACACAGGAGGCGCGGGGTCCGGGGCCTGCACAGAGCAGGCCCTTCATGGACTGCGAGCGTACACTTGCAGGGCTCGCACCTCTCCTCCTGTGCCAATAAAATCCTGATGATAAAGCTGTTCTTTCCATTCTATCATTTCTTCTTGACGAGGAAAAACTTGTCCTAATAGTTGTTTATTCCCAGACACAGGCACTAACCATTTCTTCCAGGAACATGCGGCTCAAGTCAACCCCAGAGCACATACGCTGGAGCCCTCCCTCAGGGTCACACCAGCCCCAATTCTCAGCAGGGCAGATAGGAGCCACGCCGAGCTGTGAGGCCTGCAGCCTCGAGAGAGGTCCAGGCGTAGCACTCCCCCGCTGGCCTCTAGGGCCATTAGATTTTAGGTGGATTCAGAAAGCTTCTTACCTGGAAATCAAAGGTTTCATCGCAGTTGAAGACTAAAACAAAGCGTCCAAGCTGATGGCCGAGAGCTTTGACCGACTCTGTCTTCCCAGTCCCGGCTGGCCCTGCCATTTGAGGAAACACGACTGAGTACCTGAGTCCATGGGAGGGATCTTCAGCTTTACACGACTCATTTACAAAATCAACGGAGATGTAGTAACTACAAACAGATCTAAGATTTTAGAATGAACCAGCTCTGTAATTAAGAAATAGGTTTAAAATCACTGGTTTAATCCTTATAAATTATGCTTATCCTCTGACTCCACCTGTCCAGGTCTGTGGAGTAACTTACCGAACGGGGAGCCCCCCAGCCTGGCCTCTAAGGCCTGAGTCATGGTCAAATAGCAGCGGTCGGTGAGGGGGGTCTGCACCAGCTTGTCCTGGACGCCCAGGTACTCAAAGCCATAGTTGAATTTGGCATTTGCCATTTGGATGGACAGCTGCTGTAGCACATCAGTTTGCTTAGGGTCAAAGTAAAAGCGCATCTGGCTGAGCCATTCGAAAGATTTGGCGTTGTCAATCTTGCTTTTGATCAAGGACCGCGTCACATCCCTCTGGTGAACCAGCTCTGTAATCTGAACAAAGAGTCACTTTAAGTTTATCACAAACTGGAGAAGTACAGTGCCTTTCCTGGGGATGCGATCGCTGAACAGACTTTTAATTTGAGATGCAAGATCCAGTTATAGTAGTTTTTAGTAAATATTCCAAAATGTGAATTCATTTTTAAAAACAACAGAACTATTATTCACATGCTGAAACTGCAAAGAATCAAGGGCTACAGCAAAACCAAACAACCAACAAACGAACTACTTTAAGTGAAAACTCTGCAACTAGCAGGACAGGAGTCTCCCGTCCTCACGGTCTGGCCCCCGCGGGCTGGGCCCAGCACTGCCCGCTGGGCACTGCTTTGGAGGCGCAAAAGCACAGAACCCTGATCCAAGCTTATCGCTTCCTGTTTACCAGGATGTGTGCACGGAGCTCCCTGCTCCGGCACGGCCACCTGTCAACAGGACAGAGAGCAGATACCCACCCCAGACTTCATGAACGCGCCACCTCCTTTTCTCCCTGACACCAGTCAGAGTATTTTCCAAGCATGATTTCCTTTAACTGCTTGAGCTGCAGGCACAAGAGCCTACCCGGTGAGGAATGAGTCAGAAACGGGACTAACCAAGTGCTCCAGCTTCCGTCTCCGGAGCGGCGGCTGCTCCATGAGGACTGAGTCGGCCAACACGTTGAGGGTGACCTCCACGTTGCTCAGCACGGAGTGCAGGGGCGCCGCGTCACCGCTTCCCCCCATGCTGCTCAGAGCGGTCTCCACATTTTCAGACCAGGCGATCTGGGCTGACAGAACCACAAGCTGGGCCTGAACGACACAAGACACAAGAGCCAAAGGATCATTTCGGACACAGGCCAGTGCATCCGCCTTTCCGCTGGCCCACTTCTGCTACACGTTACCTGGTACTTATCAATCCAAGTGATGTACGTATTTGGGTCAATTGAAGTTGCTTTACCAAAAATCTCAACTTCTGTCACAGACTCAGCAAGGAGTTTAGCCAGCGTGACTCTCATCTCCTTTTCTACCAGCGTGAGCCACTCGTTGATTTTGGGATGTTCCGTAATCGACACGGGAGTTTTAAACATAACCTGAAATAAATACAATTTAAGAATGAAGATGTGCAAAGACAGGAGAGAAGCATTCTTAGTTACAATCATACACTCAAACTACCTCCTCTCCTTCACGGGACGAGATGCCCAAGACGACAGAGTTATCCTCGTTCAGGATGATGCTCGAAACTCCAGCAAACATTTTCTTGAAATGTTTCTGTAACTTAGCTACATTCTTACTGTTTCCAATAATTTCAAGCAAATCTTCATCACCCACAAAATAGAACCTAAAATGAAAACAGCATCCAAGTTGCTAAAATGTTATACATACGTAAATATGTAAATAGTCAATCAAAACGTAACTTCAAGTTGTGGGAAGGGAAACTGATTTGGATGGTGGTGGACAATCTCCAGTCTGAACAGAGATGACATCCAAATTTCTTCCAGCCCTCAGAAGATACATATTTATCTAACAAAGTAGCAAAAAGGAATTCCACGGATTTCATCTCATTCACCTTACTTCATGGACTTATTTTTTATTTATTTTATTTTATTTTTTTCATGGACTTATTTTTTAAAAGCCTGTTCAATTTACAATAAGCAAACTATTCAGAAAGGAAGAAATGCCACTTGGAAAATAATCAGAGCTAAATTTTTAAGCGGTGTGAGCTGCCTGGAAGGATGTGTAATAATTTCAGTGAAACTTAATAAACAAATTCAAGGAAGAAAATGAAGAATTATTCATTATAATTAGGAATAAATGCACAAAAAGGGAGTCATATTCATTCAGTGGATTGCTGCCAACAAAACTCTTGATGTCAAAGCGACCAACATGCAGACCTAGAAGGGAGAGCAGAGGGCTCTTGAAATTGAACTGCACTTCTGTGCAAGTCAAAGCAAGCATCTCACCTGGGGAAAGATGATCGCTCTCTTTCCAGGTATTCTCCCAACGCTTTCTGGATCTTTCCTAGCAGGTCTGCCAATCTCTCCAGGGACCTCTGGACCCCCTGGATGTTCAGAACATCCATAACAAGGGGAGACTTGGATACTTTTTTCATCAGAGCCAGAAACTCTGTGCTGATACTACAAATCAAATTGAAACCATTGTTAGCTTTTACATGAAGAATGGTTACCAGCCACACCTTTGACTCCGTTCTCTTGCTCTCTGGCTAGAGGTCATACCTCTGGAACCGCTGGGTTTCCACTGGCAGCAGGTGCTTGATATCCGCACTGCCTGTGAAGATGCCTTCCAGGTAGACCCACCGTCTCTGCACATCGATCCACACGTCAAAGAGAGCCATGATCCGATTCAGCTTGTCTTCCCAGCTCAGGGCATCTTCTTCGAAAACCTAGTGGAGAGGTGGGAAGCAGGGCCCAGCTGCTAAACTTTTCACTCATAGATATGACAAAGCTTACTAAAAAAATGCAAATTAGATCAACTTATTTAACTCACACTTTAAAAAACAGGCTTCTGGTAACTACCAGTCAAAAGGTATGACAAAAGTGCAGGAGAACGCTTGGTAAGAGAGGGAAGGCTTTCCCAACAACAGTACCTTGTAATACGGAGACAGCTTCATGGCCGAGACGCTGTTGATGTGCTCTTTGACCTTGTTGAAGAGGTCATCCCAGCCTCGGATCAAGCGACACTTGTTCTGATAGTTAACCAAGTCTAACTCATAAGTATTCCATACCTCTCTTATCTGAATTAAAACCAAAAAGAGGGATATTATCAATTTGTGGGCATTCATCAGCTGTATAAGCGAGCAAGTGTTATGGGGACAAACGGACCACAGATGCAGCTGTTTTTACATAGTTCAAACCTAAGTCACAGCTGGAAACATGATATAAAAAGGGTTATTGGTCTATTAATCACCTGCTTCAAAAATTCTTCCAAAGCCATCTCCCCCTGTGCCACAAGCAGCACATCCTTGACAATAGCTTCATTTTTCTGCAAGTCAACATCCCAGATTTGGCCAAGGGTTAGCTCAGAAACAACCCAATTAACATGAAGCCTTTTCATCAACTGCTTCCAGTGGCGATCTTTAAGTGCCTCGGATTTCAGTTCAATCACCAGCATGTTTATCTGTGGAGAGAGTAAGCAAAATTACCGATGCAGCTGTGTTCCTAACAGACACCCAGGACCCCAGCACTGACTCACTACCTTCAGGTAACCTTTCAGAAGCCTCTGGACAAACTCATAGGAAGCATACTGCCGTAATCGGGCGGGGAAGTTTTTCAGCTGGTTCAGGAGGCCATCTAAATTTTGTCGAAGCTGTTGAGAGAAACACAGGTGATATTTAGTTTGCTAACACTTCCTTTAAATGGTGAAATATCTTAAAAAATGCTTTTAAGGGGTGCCTGGGTGGAGTAGTCGGTTAAGCGTCCAACTCTTGATTTCGGCTCAGGTCAGTGCCTCAGGGTTGTGAGATCGAGCCCTGCATCAGGCTCCGTGCTGAGTGGGGAGTCTGCTTCTCTCCTTCCCCCTTTCCCTCCCCCATCTCATTCTCTCAAATAAATAAATCTTTAAAAAAATGGTTTTAAAGCAAATTTTACATCAGTCCAGATGAATACCATAAATGACCATCCTGTGCCATTCTGTGAACTTACAGCAGATTGCAAAGCTTCTAAGCAAAGTCTACAACTCTCAACATAGGATTGTATACGCAACACCTGCTTTGACTAGGTATACCTTTCGAGGCTGGACGGAAACCCACGGCTGCTCCTTCATCTGATCAATCTGCTCCCAGACCTTGGAAAGTTCTGACCAAACGCCTTTGAGATCCTGTAGTTCTTCTAAGGCCACCTGTGATTACGACAGTGGAGCAGTGAGCCTCTGGATGCAGAAATCACTGCAGGTCTGGCAGGGCCCTTGAGATGGCCCTGGTCAAGGGCAGAGCCAGGACGGGGACCGACACCCCTACCTCCCGGCTTCCAAGGTCTGTACCTGGACGCGCTCTTCGCTGCCACTGAGAAGTCCCGTATCTGTCAATTCCAGCGCCTCCTTGGCCTTCGCACACTTCTCCCGGTCATCCTTCAGCCTGCCAAACTTCCCTTCATAGATGGTGAGAGCCTGAAGCGCCTCCTCCGGGCGCAGATTGCCCTGCAAGCAGTCAAAGTGCAGAATTGCTGTGCTGCGTCTCGAGACAGATGCGTGCTTGGGCTCTGAAATGGTGGGGAGAGCCCACTGGAAATCTGGGAATTTGTGATCCCTTAAACACGTCTCCAAATATTCACATCTTCAGCAAGACGTACACTTACGATTCACGTATATTACTGAGTGGAACTTTTACTTCTGTATTTGACATAAACAAAACATGAGTAAGAAAGATGGAACACCGGGGCGCCTGGCTGGATCAATCAGAAGAGCGTGCAACTCTTGATCTTGGGGTCGTGAGTTCGAGCCCCATGATGGGTGCAGAGATTACTTAAACAAATATTTAAAAAAAGAAAAAAAAAGAAACAAAGATGGAGCACCTCTCCATTTAGCCACTGTGTCACTAAGTGCCTTGGAAGACAGGAAGAGAAGAGTGAGGACAAACTGGGGCCTGAAGCAGGCCACTCCCGATCTGAGGGGACACGGCTCTTGGGGGCTGCCAGCCATGCCCTCCCTGAGGCACACAGCTATTACTACATCAGTGACAGAGAGAAGGATGAGAAATTAAGTAGTCCTCAGTGAATGGCCTCTAGCTGAGCATTACACTATGATTTGCTGACTCTCCATTTTAATAACTTGAAAATGACTAAAATATCATCGAAAATTTAAACTATAACGCGTTACTAGCAAAAAATGGCAATAAAATATTCAAATTTTGGTGATCAGAATCTTGGCTTTTGAGAAATACTCCCTTCCCTGCTAGAGCTAGCATTCTGCATAAGCTACAGTACTGGCATTTGTGAAAGCAAAGATCTTCTTAAAACAGGAGCCCTCAAACCAAAATTAAACACAAAGTAAGACCTTTGGGTCCAACAGCACAGACAGGGCTGAGGCAGGACAGAGCTCTACGGAGTAGGTGGGAGGCTAGATCTGCCACCAGGCCTGCTGTGGAACACCTACACCGCAAACCAGAAAACCAGATTGACATTCGAAGTATCATGCCCCCTCTTCTTTCCTGTCTATATTTACGTTTATATGTCTAAACAAATCAGACTGAACTCCACCCCAGGAAACAAGGTGTGCAGTTAGGTACTTGCTTGACCTTGCACGTGCTGTTGCTTCTGCCTGAATCCCCTCCCGCCACCTGCGTGACTTGCCAGCTCCCCCTCCTCCTGCAGGTCTCCACTCGGACTCCCTTCCCCACAAGGCAGGACATCACCAACACCCCTCGTCCACCCGGCCCTCACCTTCCGCATGGAACCAATCCCCATCTGACTCAAATACCTGTTTCCCTTGCTCGTTTTTCACCTATCTCTCGCACTGGAGTGTCATTCCGTGGGTGTAGGGGCCCCTGTCCGTCCTCTTCACTGCTCTATCCCCACTGCCCAGAACATAGTCGGTGCTCAATAAATACTTGAATGAACCAAGAGGACTAAGGTTGGCAGGTCCTGGGTACAGAACTAACTACAACGACAGGGACGGCAGGACGTGCCTCCGACAGCACAGCGCCAGGCAGTGGCAACATGAGGCTTGGCCTGTGTCTGTGAGAAATTTATTTCTAATTTTTGAGTATGCCTAAGTAAGAGGCTAACTTAAGAACAGAATAATTTTTAAAACCACCTCCTGACCTGACTTAAATGATTGTCACGAGGGGTTCTGGGTAAAAAGAGCTCTAAGTTGGCTTTACTTTTCAAATCACGACATGTAAGTGTTGTTTTAATTACAAAAAGGAAAGTCCTCATTATTGGAACGCTAAGCCAGAGCAAAGCCTTCAGTGCAGGAAAGAACAGCAAACTGCGCTGTGGGTTTGGGAGAGGCTGCGGGAGCGGCAGGCAGGGCTCACCGTGACGGGCTTGGTTTTCTCCCAGTCCGCCAGCAGGTCCGTGGTGCGGCTCTCCACTGCCCGGTCCTCCTGCACGATCTTCATCTGCAGGTTTGCCACCTGCTGCTGGATGGCAGAGTCCTTCCGCCGCATGATGTCGTTGAAGGCCCCCCACTCGCCTTCTATGTTGTCGATGTAGAGCCAGGAGGGCGGGAACTGGAACCTCTGCTTTTCCAGCAAGCGCTGACCATTGCGGTAGAGCTTTGAGAGTTACGAAATACAGGTTTTTTTTTTTTCTTTCACAACAGAAACTATCATAAAAAGAAGACACTCTGTGGCTCCAGAACAACAACATCAGTATGTTTGCTCTTCTCCAGAACCCCTGCGCCCTGAGAGTGCGGTGCCCAGGAAGCAGCACGCCCCGAGCCGACTGGCTGCGCCTGAGAGGCCTGAAGCGGACCGAAGGCATGCTGCTGCTGCTGCGCTTCACCCCTCCTAACAAATCGGAAGAACAAATGCACGTATGACTCAAAGATCAACAGCTACGGTACAAGATTTAAAAGGCAAAACACAGTGGTTCTCGAACCTCGACACACTTAGGCATCACCCACAGAGCTGTTTAAGATGCAGTCCCCAGGACCCCAGGGTCTCCACTTGGACCAGCACAGCAGGCGGGTACGAGCGAGATGGTGTGTGGCCTGTACGTAGCTCTCAGTGCCTACAGAGCCGAAGGTGAGAACCTTAGTGACTCAGGGAGCTCACCTCAACTTGCTTTTCAAACTGTTTGATCTTTCGTTTCAGAGACTGCACGTAGGTGATGAAGGTCACTGCATCGGAGGTGCTGGCCGTGTCCACCGAGTGCTGTTCCAACTCCTGGCGGGACTGTTCGGAGAGAACACGGAATTTTAATAAGGAGCCAAGGTTTACCAGTAGACTCGTTACGCTGCCAAGCGCCTGCCTCCTCACCTTGGAGATCTGGGAGTGGAATTCCGTCATGTTTGATCCGAGCATCTGCCCAAACTTGCTGAGAACCTCCTTATGCCAAGAGTCGTACTTCAAGTTCACCTTAGACTGAACCTGCAGGTGAATAAGCCCACGACAGGTCATCAGCTCCTTCGCGCTGGGTGCTGGAGCTTCGGCTGCTGCCCTGATAGCTAGCCGCCTCCACCCCTTCCAGCAAGACAGCAGAGCTCACCTTGCCGTAATCTATAACTACCGGCCCAAACTCTTTCTTGGTTTCTGCGTTGTCAAAAGTGCCTCTGGCCTTCCTTATCTGAACCAGGAGGGCCTGCCATTTGTTGAGATCTTCCCCCAGTCTGTTGTAGATGTTTTCGGCTTGCATGTCCCACAGGCACTGATACTGAAGCCAGACCTGCAAATGAAGGGCGCAGTCAAATAGCACAGCCAGGTCTCTCACTTTGTAGAACGTTCATATATATTAGGTTCATGTTTCACTAAAAAGACTCTCTTTCAACACTGTTAGAAAAATTCACTTCAAATTCTCAGAATTTTCATAGTAAAAAAGAATAAAATTTACTTCTCTCTGAAATGAGAGTTAATATCCCATAAGATTTTTTCTACTGTTCACTGTTTTAAAATAAACAAGTGTTACCTAGCATATCATATTATACAAATATTACGTAGATTTTAGCTCCCACGTTCATTAGACATTAGACCACATACTCACTACGTCTAAAACAGACTCTATAGCATATTTAAATGAGACAGGGAGCTTCTCACCTTGACATACTGCTCGACCTCAGTCACGATACCCATGACCGCAGAGTAGGACTCTTCCAGGGCAACGGGGCCGTCAGGCATCCGTGTTAAAGCATTCCGGTAGAATTTCTCTTCCTCAGTCAGTTCGTAATGTACACCCACCTATGGAAGCAGAGCCGGAAGGAACACAAATAGTGTGTACAAAACTGTTCATCCCAGAGCCACCTTTCACTGAATTCCAATGAACCGAAGGAAAAGCTCACTATAAAAATGGCACTTAAGGGATAACACCCACTTACCCCAGTCACAAGAAATCAGAGGCCTACTCATATGTCACTCATCAACCAATAAAGGAAACATCAGATCAACTACAAGCTAGAAAATGCAGCATCACTATGTAAAAACAGTTACAGAGCCCTCCGAGCCCTTGGAGCAGACAGTATGGCCCTGGGGAGCAGAGCCCCTGGAGACCTGAGCCTCTCCTGTGGGAGCGGAACATGAACGGCGGCATCTAAAGGACTAACTACCGTGACCGCATAATTACACCAGCTTGGATGATGGAAGTGATGACCGGTCATTGTTTCAACAATGTGAGTGCCAGCTACGTGCCAAGCACTGTTGTAGACACAAGAAACAGCCAGACAAAAATCTCTGCTCACATGGACTTATATTCGTGGGAGGAGAGACAGAGAAAAGGAAACTACATAGAACGTCAACGGGTGAGAAGTACTACGGAGACAAAGCAGGAAAGAGGAAGGCTGGGAGTATGGAGTCGGGGAGGTCAGGGAAGGCCCCACTGAGCCGGATCAGGAGAGGGAGGGAGTGAGCCATGTCAGTATGTCGCTACCACAGGTTCCAAGCAGAGAGGTCAGCAAGTGTGAAGGCCCAGGGGAGAGAGCCTGCCTGGCATGTCTGAGGAGAGCGAGAGGCCAGCATGGCCGGCAGAGTCAGTGAGAGGGATGTAGGCACTCAAGTCAGAGAGGCCCCAAGCAGCATATTACATGGGGCCCAGCACTCTGCCAAGGGACGTGGGCCTTCATGGAGCCCATCAGTGGGCTCTGGGAAGATCAGTGTCAGGACCAACGTGAAATCTAAGTCTTACTCCACTGCTGTGTTGGAAATAAATTTTAAGGGGGCAACAGCAGACACAAAGACCTGTCAGGAGGAACTTCAAGAATCCAAGTGAGGGATGATGCGGGACACCTAGGTGGCTCAGTTGGTTAAGCGTCTGCCTTTGGCCATGTCATGATCCCAGGGTTCTGGGATTGAGTCCCACATCAAGCTCCTTGCTTGGTGGGGAGCCTGCTTCTCCCTCTGCCTGCTGTTGCCCCTGCTTGTGCTCTCTCTCTCTGACAAATAAATAAATAAACTCTTAAAAAAAAAAAAAGTGAGGGATGATTTATTTATTTGGACTGGTGGTATCAGTAGATGTGGGCAAAAAAGATCAGGTTCATTTTGAAGAGAGACAGTGGGAGGACAGGGTGACACCTCGACTTAGCCTGAGCGGGTTGAACGTGGAGAAAGGAAAGACTGGGGGTGAGAGCAACTCTGAGGGAGGGGGTCGGAGGCACGTTCAGTGTGATGTGCCTATCGGTCTGGTGGAGATGCCCCGGAGCCAGAAGGACAGATGGGGCTGGAGGTCAAGATAAAGGCTTGGCTGGAGATGTGAGCACAGTGCTGTCATGTACGGCCGGCACTGAGTGAACAGACTGGGTGGGACAGAGTTCTGGGGTGGGCAGCACACGGAAACAGGCAGAGGCTGGAAGAAGGAGAGCTAAAGAGGAGCCAGCAGAGGAGACCAGCCATTGGGGTGGGAGGAAAATCAGGACAGCCAAGCGGAACAAGTGTATCAAGCGGGAGGCGGTGTGCACCTGTCACAGCCTGCCACTGCCACTTCTCAAGGGCTGAGAAGCCCGCCACAGCGATAGGGAAAGGCCAGTGACCCCGACGTCTGAGGGGTAGGGGCCTGGAGCAGGTGTGCAGACAATTCCTCCATGTTTTTACCAAGAGGAGCCAAGAAGTAAGATGGCTAGAGGGTGACAGGGGTCAGGCTTACTCGATGACAGGAGACTGAGGCGCAGAGCAAGGGCATGGGACCAGCTTAAGAAGGGCTGGCTTCAGTTCTGTCAGATATGGAGACAAACAGGACAGCAATGCAAAGAGAAACATGGCTGGTTAAAAACAGGACGTGACAAGAAATACCCTGCAGTCTGCACAGAGTCCTTGAGCAGAAGGAACCAGTATTCACAGCCTGGTTCTGATTAGCTGGTCACGGCCAAGACTGTAAGTGTATAGATGGTTGCTACTGCAAAAAAATCTGACGACTCAGCCTATGTTGCATCTGTTCAAAACTAAGACTTTCTAGAAGAGCCTGTCATGACAGAGATTGTGGAGATCTGCTTATCTGAAATAATTTTCCTTAGAAGCCAGGAACTAAAACAGGCTTCTCAGTTTTCCTTTTGCTCCAGAAGCACATTATTAAGAGTATATCTGGGATTTGTTTTAAAATAATCTGGTGGGGCAGGGGTGGGGAAAGAAAGAGAAATTTAAATTGGCCTCATGATAATAAACAAGGCAAGTTGGTGTGAGCTCATGATTTTCCCTCCAGTTTCGTGTATATTTGCAAACTAATATAATAAAGTGGGGGCGGGGAGGAACAGGAATTAAAATTTCCAAAGAAGTTCATGGAGAGCATTTCTAAGAGACTATGGAGATCAGAACTGCAGAGGCCACTATTTGGAAAGACAGCCATGGGAAAACCGTCAGGTCACACAAGGCTTCTTCTAGCTTTCCCTTAGAATGCTGAGCCATGGGACGCCTGGGTGGCTCAGTCAGTTAAGGGTCTGCCTTCAGCTCAGGTCATGATCCCAGCGTCCTGGGATCGAGTCCCGCATCAGGCTCCTTGCTCAGCGGGGAGCCTGTTTCTCCCTCTGCCAGCTACTCCCCTGCTTGTCCTCTCTCCCTCTCTCTCTGACAAATAAATAAATAAAATCTTAAAAACAAAAAAACCCAAGGCTGAGCCAGAAGTCCGCAATCTGAGAAGACATGTGAGAGCAACATTTAAAGAGGCATGACGGAGAGGCGGTGCCACAGAACCCTGGGGAGGCCTGGTCCGAGGGCTCACGGTGCGAGTGCCCGGAAGGCTCACCTGGTACCTCTGACTCTGGATCCTGGGAAGAGACAGCACAACCATCTTCCAGGCAAACATTTCCTGATACAGCTTATACCTGCACTCTTCGATTGGTGGATTCAAATAGATGACCTGATTGGTTATTCTTAGCTCATGAACAACATTCTGTAAAAGAAAGATTTCATTTCTTACTTAGCAATCAGTTTCAATAAAATGCTTTTATGCATTTGCGATGTCAGAATCAGTATTCACGACAACTGTGATTATTTCTTGGTTAAAAATCTAACACCTAAGTGTGATTCTAACACACTAATAAATTGGTGAATGCCTAGAGGAGCCATTTTCAATTAAATGGTACTGAACATACGTGTATGTGACTGTTGCTCAGTAATTATTTTGAATAAAATCAGGTGTATGAATGCTGAAATTTGAAACTGGGTAAAAAGTATAGAAATCATAGTTTTTTTTTGTTTTTTTTTTTTTTTTTTTTGGTCATACGAAGCAACAGAATCATTTCAAAGTAATGTTCTTGATAGAAAAACATTTTCCAAAGTAAAAAAAAAATGGTCTTGATGCATAAAGCTTTCTCCCTCTAAATTTTATTAACCTACTTGAGTCTGAACCATGAGTCTGTTACGTGGTCTTCCATATTTCACAAGTGTGGTCCACAGCCCTCTCTAAAGGACTGTGAGAAGTCAGAGGGCAGGCACTGCGTAGGTTCCTCCTGGGTCCCCTGTGCCTTGGTGAACACACAATAGGTGCTCAAGGGAGCACCACCTGATTTAATATGTGTGGTAATCTATGGACACAATGACCTCAGACCGAGAACCCTGTGCCACCGATGCAGGGACGGAGGCTGGCATTAGCCGTCAGACATGTGCTGCAGGGAGGCAGGTTTACAAGTCAAGGTGAGGCTGTGCCACCTGCCAATGCCTACTTTAGGCTAAGCGAGAATTCTGACTCCATCTCTACCAGATAACTGCTTTAGCTTAGACATGCTCGTTTGCTTTTCTACATCTCTGTATTTTAAAAAGTACGCTCTGGGGATAAATATATGTAATATTCAAAAGTGAAAACATTTTTCAAGATTAAGAGGAAAAAAAACGAGAAGGTAGCATCTGGGGAGAAAAAAAACAGCCAACTGTTTCTCCCACATCAAAGTTTTTACCTTCAGTTCTTTTAGACTTCTGTTTTGTAAGACATTTTTATTGGTAAATTGAACACAAATGCAACAAACTACATAACACAAATGCACGGCCTACTGAAACTATATGGCAGACACCTTTGTAACCAACAGCCACACTGGTAGACACGACCTATTTGCACAGCCTGAACTAACACTTTTCTAGAAGGATTGCTGGGCTCCAGCTGGCCACTCCTTCACTCAAATGGGAAATCGGTGGCTTGGAGACAAAGACTGCTGTTCAGTATGCTGACCACTGTGCTAGTCATTCTCCCACGAGACTGATTGAAATTTTGTGAAAACAGTGACATTTTAGTGTCAGAGTCTACCCTTTTCCTTGTACAGATTACATGCAGTTCTTGAAATGATTTCTTGGACGTATGCTTAGAAAGCAGAGTTGTTTTGTTTTTTTTTCCAGTGTAGATTTTTTCTAAAATTTCCCGTTTTCTAAAAACTTCTGTTTTGGAAGTTATTTTAGACTTACAGGAAAGTTGCGAAGAAAGTATGAAGAGTTTTCACATACCCTTCACCAGCTCCTTCTAATGTTACATCTAACAGGGTACAATTACCCAAATGAAGAAATTAATACTGATGCAACACTACTAAGTAAAGTACTGACTTCAGTCCGATTTCCCAGCCCCCCAGTACCCACAGTTGTCACATCTCCTCAATCCCTTCCAACCCGTGACATTTTCTCAGTTTTTCCTGTCTCTCATGACCCTGATGCTGTTCTGTAGGGATATCTGATCTTTTCTCATGACTGGAATGAGTCTGGGATATATGGGGACAAAGACTGGGGAGGAGCTGCCCTGTCACATCACACACAGTGCCAGAGTAAAACAATGTGCACGAGCAGCACTGGTGATGCCGACTGTGGTCACCCGGTGAGGTGCTGTCTGTCAGGTTTCTTCACTGTTAAGGGGCTTTCTCCTTGGTACTTTTTAAGGGGAGAATCCTTTGCTTGATTTATTAGCAAACTGGATGCCACGGGAAAGACTCACTTTAATCTTTGGCTCTCCACCAGGCTTGTGACTGACTTGAGGTGCGTCTGTATCCATGTCAACTTCTGCTTTATCTTCAGCTTGTCCGAGAAGCACCTGGGTCCAAGCTCTCAGGCCAGCTTGTAGGCGAACACCCAATATTCTTTCAATCTACAGAGAAAGTAGGATCAGAGCACAGTGTTCCCTCCAAAAGTTAGCTCAACAACCATGACAGACAGGAAGCCAATGCTTTAGCTCAAGGCTGACAGTTGCTACCACACCCTTCATCTTACCCTGGTTCCCCACCTCACTCCGTCCCTCTCCCAGCCTCAGAGAACCTGACCCCCATCTGGGAGCTAGCCCAATCACCAGCCCTCCGACTTGTAAGGAACAAGGAGATGGACACAGATGCAGTCATGGTCTTACTGTTTGCTCAACAGACTAGAAAATTTACAAAACAAAAGCATTTTCCTGACAACCTTAGAGATAAAACTAACAATCTACAATCTGGCGAACACCCCATTTACTTTTTTGTAAAACTGAGATATAACTGACATATAATGTATTAGCGTCAGGTATATGACATGATTCCATTTTTGTATGTACTGCAAAACAATCACCAGTGAGAGTAGTTAACACCTGTCAGCACACACAGGTGCCCATTTTAACAAGTAAAGAAGGAAGCCTTCTCTCTGATGTGGAATGAGACAAGTGAATGTCCCATGAATAGGACATCTGTATGTCTTTGTGCAGTCTGTCCATCCTGGGAATGCTGTAAAGGTCACTGTGGCAAACCCCGAGACTTTCGGTAGATGCAGAAGAGTGGGGTTTGTTAACTTTCTCTGGTAGTGTCCCGTGTGTAGATACACTGTACCTTTGTGGGTCACAGGCTTTCTTTTCCTTTCTCCTTAAATGGATAACTAAGGTGCTTAGGAGCTGCCCAACCACCACCTGCCCACTGAGCAGCTCTACCATGAAATATCCTACTTCCTGGGGCTCTCCACGGATGCTGACATCCACGTGGTAAGAATGTTTTAAACACATACACAGGTGCACACAGATACATTCCCCTCCCCGCACACCTCTACAGCAGTGAGCCCTGATCCTCTACACCAGGAATAAGACATATTTGGTTGCTCGGCATTTCTTTCTTAAAAATTATTATTATTTTAAGGAAGCTCTTGGCTCAACATGGGGCTTGAATTCATGACCCAGAGGTCAAGAGTCCCACCCGAGCTCTACCGACTGAGTCAGCCAGGTCCCCTGAGCATTTCTTTTTAAATTGGGTGGTAGAGAGGGGGCAGCGTGTCAGAGAAGGATGCCTGGAGAGGAGGGCCAGGGAGAATCACCTACATTCCTGGGTGAGCAGGGAGGGCAGGCAGGAGGTTGTCAGATATTCAGAAAATAAAGAGACTCCCCCCACCTCCCCACCTGCAAGTTGGAATGGACAGGAAGGAGCATTGCTAGTATCACACAGCTCAGCTCCGCTGTTAGCTAAATGGGATTTCTCGAGAGGAAACTGGACTACTGCTGGTAACTTCTATGGGAAAATGCTTTTCAGTGACAAACTACTAAGCTTATAAAACAGGGATGACAGAAAACTGAAGAGCACCTTAACCACCCATCCCTCACCTCCATGTCAAGTTTGTTGACCCAGATGGGCAAGTTGGAGTAGGAGTGCAGATTCAAGTCGTCCACAGCCTTCTGGACTCTGTTCAAGATCTCGGAGAAGGTCTTGTGGTCATACATGCAAGTCTCCAGGGAACGGACCTCCAGGTCTATTTTTTCTTCAATAATTAGCAGGTCATCCACCTAAAGAAAGGTATATTTAATATTTAAAACACCATTCATAGTATCCCTTTATTTTTATGTATATTCTTCTCAATTAACATATGTTTCAGGCAAAGGAGTTCTTCCATGAGTAGCCAGCATGTGTAGCAGACCCACGCTCTCACTCGGACCTGCTCCCAGCAGCAGGCTCAGGGCCAGGAGGCTTACAACTGTCCGGCTGCGCTAGGGTCTGGGAAGGAAGCCTGGGTCTGGGGAGGACTGACAGCAAGGGCCACGGCTGCAGATCTAGAGCCCTGCTGTCCATGCAGCTATATCAGTAATAAAGCTCTCATTTCACTTGGTCAGACTCCTGTGTCCTTCCCCTCTCCATTGGTGTCTAAACTCAGGCTGTTACTTAACGGTCTTGCCAGAACCCCACCACTATCCAACAGCCCAGTATGTAAAAGGGCCTCTTCTCCCCTTCAGCTCACAAGGCCCAATGCTCTACCTGCCAGGAACGCCTCCTATGGGAGAACTACCCCATTAAATGAGTGAGCTATTACTGTGTTTAGTTCATTCCCGGGACCCTGCAGGGTGGGGGGCAGTAAAGTACAACACACCTTTTCTTGGAAGTTGAAGACAGTCTCTGCCAAGCGCTGCACGTACGGGTCGAGTTTGTACGATTCCCACACCAGTGCAATGCCCTCTGCGATCAGAGCTTGCACTTCCTTTTTCAAGCCGGCCACCAAGAGGGAAATGGTGTTCCGCTCCTCCACCTTCTCACAGGTCCGCTCGTAGGTGCGCACACTCTCTATCAGCGAGATGGCAAATGGGTAGAGCTGGTTTGCTTGATGAGCCTTGTTCACAATTGCCAGTGGGACTCGGAAACCAAGCCACTTGAGGTTTCGAACTTCTTTGGAAAGCGTGATGATCTCTGGAAGGAAGTTAACTTTCAGCTTCAGGACGTTTCCGGTTCGGCCCCGGACGCGAGTGCTCTCAATGGTGAAGATGCGCCCCGAGACACCGAGGTTGCGCTGCTGCACCTTCCGGGCCCAGTCGTCAAAGATCTCCTGAGTGTTGAGCTTCATGCGGAAGCTGTCCCCGTCCTGCTTCAGCTTCTGGCCCTCCACATGGTTCTCCCAGCCCTTGCCCAGCACGTCCTCCACACGCTTCATGTAGGCGCTCAGTTGGCGGTCTATCTGCTTCGCCCAGATGATGGAGCCCGACACTGGGGGCAGGTCGCGCACGTGGCTCATCTTACACGCCTGACTCTGTGGGTACTGGACCTTGAACTTGTCGTGGAGGGACTCAATGTCATCTTTCACGCGCTGGATTAGCTGGGTCTGGTACTCACGGATGGCCCCACGGATGTGAGGCCTAACGAACAGTGCGTTGAACCTGGAGAAAATCCTGAACATCTCGTTAGCGTTCTTGGCTGTGCCAAGCTGATCCCTAAGGCGAGCGGTGATCCGGGTCTCCACCCTGTCGATTCGCTCATCATATCTCTTCATGGCGGCCTCCCAAGCTTCCGTGCCTTCCTTGGAGACGTCTAGCCCGTCCACTTCCTTGACGTTCTCATATGCAAGGTTGACCTCCTCAATAGCGTTCGCATCCGCAGCATCAAAGAGAACCTCGGCTACTTTCATGTCCTGAGGCTCGGGGACCTCTCCTTGATTCTGCTGTGCAACTGCTGTGACCTGAAAGAGGAGGACTCGTGACAAAAATGTTGATTGCACGAAGGCTGTTGTTCTGTTGGACACCAGGAGCACACACCGCCCAACACAGTCAGTCCTACCTGCGGGTTTTTAACTTTTAGCCAAACATTTTATAACCACAATGCAACAAAACTATGAGAAATATGACAGAGTATATTCTAACTCTGCATGTAAAGATCTTCTGACAATGTAGTTTTAGTTCTTGAACTAAAATAACATGTTAAAACCTGGGTTTTGGGTACTTGTCTCTTCAAAGTTTTGTCTACAATTAAAACTGCTTTGGGAAGCTCAGTAATTCACAGGAGCACTACATATAAACTCAGCATCTGACGTAAAGAGTCTTCCTTTTTGACTTTTAAAACTCTAGTTATAATCCATGGGTAAACACCACAGCAGAGGGACAGATAAAGGCTACACTAACAGGGAAGAATTCCCCTGCTCAGGTCCCTGAAGCTCCCACAGAGCAGAGCATTTACCTCAGGAAGTGTCAGACTTCCACACCCATCTCCTGCCCACACTCCCGCAGAATTACAAAGCTAGGCGGGGCCTTCATCTGGGTCCACAGATGTCTTGGAGAAAATTCAGATGGTCTGGGAACTTGTTTGGTGGAGATCATCATCATTATTTTCATTAACCCCTAACTAAAATTTAGCATTTCCTCCAACTATGAACGCATACAACAGTCACAAATAATTGTCACCAAAAAATACTTCATCACATTACATTTGTACAGATCTTTTTTTTTTTTTAATATTTATTTTAGAGAGACAGAGTGCAAGCACAAGTGAATACACGAGTTGGGGGCAGGGTAGAGGGACAGGGAGACAAGCAGACTCCCACTGAGTGGGGAGCTCGAGGCGGGTCCCAGGATCCTGAGATCATGACCTGAATTGGAATAAAGAGTGGGACGCTTAACCCATCTAGCCATCCAGGCGTCTCACATTTGAACTTAAGATCTTGCTTACGCTCATTACTACTTCAAAATTATGGCATTAATACGGCCCGTCACTAGATCTTGCTATTTTATGCGCTCATGGAGAAGCACACAGATTACTAGAGCACAACCCAGATAATTGTTTCTTTGTAAAAACTGTTTCTTTTATTTTATGCATTTAAAAACATTCTGAGTACTCCTGGTCCTGGTAGTATGAGGGCAAAAGCTGAACAAAATTATTAAAAATAGCCTTTTCAGGACAACGGAAAACAAGCAAAGGCAACCAACAACCTCAGATGTTTTCTCATGACAAAGTGCTACCAAATCATCTCTCTAAAAACAAAACAAAACAAAACAAAAACAGGGGCGCCTGGGTGGCTCAGCCAGTTAAGTGTCTTGATTTCGGCTCAGGTCATGATCTCAGGGTTGTGAGATTGAGCCCTGTGTTGGCCTCCATGCTGGCTCTGGAGGCCTGCTTAAGATCCTCTCTCTCCCTCTTCCTCTGTCCCCCAACCTACCCTCCTCTTCCTCTCTTAAAAAAAATAAAATAAAAAATAAAATAAAAAAGGTGCTACCAAATCAGGTAAGTAACAGTTAGTTGTTGGCTTTCTTGCCTGGAGGTGCTCCCATCCCCCAGCTCAGGCAGTGAAAACCTGCAGCTTTGCTGGTGGGAGCAGAACAGCAGTAAGTTTAAAGGGGAGATTCTGAAAATGGGAGAGCCCAAGAAGGGCCAAGGTAATGAACTATACACACACACTGGAGACCTTGGGGAGCCCTGCAGGAATGAAAAGTCTGGGCAGGTTTACAACTTACTGTCAACTGAGAATTTGATATCCAGTGAAACCATCATTCCAATATTAAAGTGAAATATTTTTCCTAGTAAACACAAAATGGGGGCATGTGTTGCTGGCAGGCCTATGGAATAAGAAATACTACCAGAATTCCTTTAACTACAGGGAAGAGACACACCAGACAGTAAGTCAGATCCAAAGGAAGGAATGAAGAGAACTGGGCAATGTTAACACGTGGACAAACGTTAAGGGATTATGTATATTCTTCTTCTTTCTTCTCCTAATTTTTCTAAAATGAATGTGACTGCTTAAAACAAAACTCACAACACGGCCTTGTTGGGTTTACAGCATGTGAAGCTGTAATACACGTGACAAGGGGACAAGGGAGCTACAGTGGTAGGAGGTTCCCACGGTTTACTGGAAGTCAGTATTGCGCACGCCATGATAAATGAAAGATGCACACTGTGATCCCTAGAGAATCGCTAGGAAAGAAAATTCAGAGGCATACAGCTACGGGTCCACAGAGGAATTAAAATGAGATGGCCAAGATAACACGAGAAGAGGCAGGAGAGAACTAGAGGAGCAACAAGTGAGACAAGCAGGAAACAAACCACGAATGACAGCTCTGAATCCAACCATCTCAATAGTTAGATTCAATGGGAATAAACACTCCAATAAAACCATTCTGAGAACATATGCATGCACATGTAAGCTTATCATAAACTTTACTGATATAAAGGACACACACTGCATGATTTACAAATAAAAAGAAAATACAAAATGATCTTTTAAAAATACAGTATACGAGAAGAGGTACATGGGAAAAAAGGGTTAAGAAACCTGAGGCTAGAAGGAATCAGAACTAGAATCAGATCTCTCACAGATAAAATAGAGGGCTAACATTTGAAGCCAACACACACATGCATGCCTGCACACATCGATCAGTGAGCACGGAGCGAAAAGATGCTGAGGACTCACTATTAACAATTTACTACAAATAGCAGGCCCTCCTACACAGCGAACGAAGCTTCCTGGATGGCATGATTTCTAGACTGGACCCCCCCCCCCACCAACATTTTACTACAAAAATTTTTAAACTACAGGACGGCAAAAGATTTACAGACTGAACACCCATGTGTCCCCACGCAGAGTCGATGCCACTGTCCATATATAGTTGATCCTTGAACAATACGGGTTTGAACTACACATCCACTTACACACACACATTCACTTACACACACACATTCACTTACACACACACATTCACTTACACACACACATCCACTTACACTCACATCCACTTACACACTCACATCCACTTACACACACATCCACTTACACACACACATCCACTTACACACACATTCACTTACACACAGGTTTTTTTTGGATCTAGTACAGTAAACATTTTCTTTACGTTATGACCTTCTTGATATCATTTTTTCCCTCTAGCTTACTTCACTGTAAGAATACAGTGTCTAACATATGTAACATACAAAATATGTTAACTCTTTATGTTATCAGTAAGGCTTCTGCTCAACGGTAGGCTACTGTTTGTTTTTTTTTTTAAGATTTTATTTGTTTATTTGAGAGAGAGTGAGAGAGCACGAGAGCAGGGTGAGGGGCAGAGGGAGAAATTTTGTTGTGTTTTGTTTCTAAGATTTTATTTTTAAGTAATCTCTACACCTAAGGTGGGGCTTAGACTAACAACCCTAAGATCAAGAGCCGCATGCTCCAGGTGCCCCAGTAGTTAGGTTTTTAGAGAGTCAAAAGTCTCATATAGATTGCCAACTACGCAGGAAGCTGGCACCAGTAACCCCCATGTTGTTCAAGGGTCAACTGTGTATTAGTCCACCTTATATTTCTGGGCTGCAGTTTTTAAAGGAAAAAAATCATTGGTAAAGGAAAAGACAGGCGAATTAAGAAGAAAAAAAAGCATGTACAAAGAAAAGGAATCATTTAATTCTTTTAATAAATCTCAGACATATGCAATTATAAATGAGAAATCTGGGAAAAAGTTTAAAAAACATGTCCAAGTCACACAGCTTGTTAAACAGTGGAATTAGGATTTAAAACCCAGGGAGTCTGGCTCTAGGGTTCAAGCATTTTTGGGGAAGGGATGAATGGATGGAGAAGATTTGTACTGAAAATACAGAATCACTATATTGTAGAGAGGACAGTGAAAGGATGCAAATAGAATTCAAGAGGCATTTGGTGCAGAACAGAAGGAAGTAGTTTATTCTCAGAAAAAGAAAGCAGGTTATAAAAACAACTCATGTACGTATTTTTAAAATGTGAAGCATACCTGTGGCCTCAGGACCCTGACAATGACAGCTCTCAGCTGTTCGTGCTGACGTCGAAATTTTCTCATCTGGTCGAGGCGGGCCTGGAGCTTCCTGTGAGCAGGATTGATTCGCCACACCATCTTCAGGTTTTCTTCCCTTTTTCTTTTGACAATGTCTCTCAGTAACACCTGAAGCTTCTCATATTCATCATCCCAAGTCTGAAAGACTTCAAAGCATGCGACCATCACCTAGGATATAATTTACGAAAGGCAGCTTATTATTACAGCATGTTTTCATCTCCGTGCCCTCGGGTTGGTTTTCTGATGTATTAAAACTTACTTTTTCAAATTCTTCATAAGCAACATGCATCAATTTTCTCGTGCCCAATACTTTGAGTAACTGAGAACTCAAGTCTCTTGAAATTGCCTCCACCAAACGCAGTGCCCTCTGAATGGGATACTTTGTGTTTCGGATCTTTCTCAAATGGGTGAAAATTGCGACAAGTGCCTGCCGTATTTTGTCCAGCTCAGTGGCAGACAGCAAATCATTCAGAGGGAAATCTTTCATCAGAGGATTGTAGTCATTCACAGTTTCCAAAGCCTGTTTTAGACCTAGATTAACAAAGAAACGGTTAATGGTGTTCATTGAAGTAATACAGGTATAATATAACGTTATATGTCAACCATACCTTCATTAGGGAAAAGGAATACAATGAAGAGGACACTGCTTATAGCCTAACCCTGGGCAAGTAAACTGAAATACAGCCTCACAACGGAACCTTCTGTTGTTGCGAAGAGTGAGTGACACAGAAACTATGATATTTGAAAAAAAGGAACATGTTATTAACAGGATGATCCTCTGTTAATTAACGGATGGTCTCACCGCTTTTTAAAGAATATCAGTCAACTCACGCCATACTCTAAAGGCTGTGGGTGGCGGCCCCATGAAGTTCATTGCTTTCCGTACCATCTAAACGTTCTACGAATAACATTAAGCTTAGAAAAACTACAATGTTATCATCCTTAGGAACAGTAAAAATATAAATGGTACACCCGTGGCTCATGTGAGCTGAATGTGTTATGGACACAGAAGCCCAGAAGCACCTGGGTCTAGTCTACTTTCTGACTCCTCCAGCAGAAGACTAAGAAAAAAAAAAAAAAAGAAAGAAAAAAAAAAGTATTAGGAAAGAAGTAAGTTCCAGAGGTATTTAAAAACAAAATTTCAAGGCATACCTTTCAGCACTAGTGAATGCCCAGGTAACACGTGCAATGTGATCCATGTAACTGGAAGACTGCCACCTGGAGCTTCCTCTAACATTTATAACGTGGGCAGCATGCCTTTTTTGGAGGGCGAGAACATGACCAGTATTGCAGCCCCAATTCCTTGCTCTAACATTCTCTGGTGGGCAGAGCTGTAGAGAAATGCCTAACCATGCCCGGTCAATTCAAACCTTTGAGTGTCCACATGTGCTAATACAACATCACTCACACTGCTGTGCATACAGAAAACCAAATCTATCTTGACCACTTTCAGGACAGGGAGGAAGGCAGAGAATGGGGAAAAGGGGCAGGTAAAAGAGGAAGAGAAAGCACTGTCCAGCTCTCCTTCCACAGTCCTGTGGGCAAGTAACTTCTGCTTAATGTCAACCGTCTTCCTGCCTGGATTGTCAAAAGCACACTTGACTTTATACTAAAAAAGTACGGTCTACTCAAGGAACCAAGTAACTGAGAAACAGGAGGGAAACTCCCAGGACTCTACTCAGGCCTAGAAACTGGCTTATATTCTCAAAACTCCAGAAGGAGAAGGAACGTATGTAGGAAAATCATTGGATGGTCCATCTACTGACTTTCACTGAAATCATCACTGAAATCACTGAAAGCTCAAAAGCCAGATCCACAACTTACTGATCATATTATTGGTTCTAGTTTTTACCTGTATCAGTGTCAAAACTGACAGTGGCATGGAAACGCTTGCCGTGTTTCAAGATATCCAGAGTAAGGAGAACTTCTGGGCTCTCTCGTTTCTCCTGTATGCGGTACAACGCACGTTCCAAGTTTAACCAGAAACTAATTTCCTGCAAGGCTGTTCCTGAGGCAGGGTCTCGATCAAGTTTGGTCACCTTTAAGGATAAATAACATTCAAGAGTATTCACTATTTAAATAAAGGTAGGAAAGTATCATTAACTAAACACATGCATTACAACGTAATTTTTATATTTCAAGTAGATTTCCTTCCTTGTCCATTATAAGTGGTTTAATAAATGAAAGCAAAGGTATAAGACAGCTGTGATCAACACTCTCTCAGGGTTAATATTTAAACAACTGCATGCCGTCCCAGGACCATGGAAAGCACTGCTAACCTCATCTGACACTTCACCTCATTCACAAAAACTCAGACCAGTTTCTCAGAGACATTAAAGAACAAAGTACTTTATACAACACACTCAATACCATGCTCTTACTTTTTGAATTTCTCGGATCCAGCGGTTAACTCCTGATTGTAACTGATTGAGAAAAGTTGGGTCTTCAACCTTATCTCCAAAGTCTGTAACTTTTGGCTTTTCTCCACGTTCGTAACACTGTTTTGCAACATTTGTAATAATGGGATGAATTGGCAGGCTGATCTCTGGAATTTCAATATTCTGCTGCAAGTGAAGGAGCCCCATTTCAAGTTCTGCGATCTTTTTTTCAACGGAAGGAGCCATTTTATCACCATCCCTAAAAAGGTTAACAAACACTTCAAAACTTTAGTGAGCTGTTGGGTCTCCAAAAGATCCTATTATTTTAGGTCTGTCAAACATTAATAATATACATCTTATTGATGGCAACAGATTTATATCCTCTTGGTTTACTAGCTTTACCCTCCCAATTCCCAAATTCCACATTATCTTTCATGGTGTCTTGTGAACACTAAGTGAAACAGGACATTCAAACCAACAAAGGAAAAATGGTTTTTACCTGTCTGCCTTGCCAGACTCTCTGATATAGGACTTAAAAAAAGGAGCCACCGCATTGCTAATGAAAGAATGCAAGGTTTCATATGGTGAGTCTTCACTGAGCGTGAGGACTCGGAGCTGAGAAGATACTGGCTTGTCTGCATCAATTACTGGAGTACGTTTAATGAATGCCAAGCTAAAATAAAGCAAAAGAAGAAATTAGAACAAAGAGCCTCATTCCTAATCAGTTTTAATAACTGTCACCCTTGGTGTGTTGCACACAATTAAAAATTCATCTGAAAGTCATACAAAGAACATGTTAAAGAGTTGCTTTTCTAATAGGGAAACACACTGCTTATCTTCCTTTACTCATGTGAGAACTGAATCAGGTTAAAGTTTTGGTATGTGACCACGAAACCAGGCAAATGGTTAATCTGTCTAATATATGGGTTGAGTTAATAATCTTGGCCTCACTCAAACGAACCTCCCTAGTAACTCCAAGTTACAAGCCATGATATACTTAAATCTGATCTTATGCTAATTTGTACCATTCCTTTATGGCACTAAGTCACACATCAGCTTTAACAAACAATAGTCACCCACAGGTTAATGTGGCAAGACGGCACTCCAGGCCCCCATAGCCTGGCCTAAATCAACTCTTCCAGTTTTATCTCCTGCTATGTACCCTCTTCCCCACCCAAGACACAACTTAAAATAAATGTCCCATTCTCTAAACGTGATGTGCCACTGTGTTTTTGCTTAAGAAATCTACATTCATCTGCTGAAATTCCAAGTAATCTTCAAAACCCAGTTCCCGCATAACCTCTTCCACGGGACTTTCCCTAACCAGAATCACCTTCTCCAATCTCCATGGTTCGTGCTATTCTGCACCCCTAAGATTCTGCCAAGTAGTACAGTTAGTTGTGTGTCTGCCAAGCTTTCTCCCCAAAGACCACAAGCTTCTGGGGAACCAGGTTTTATTTCTCTGCATACCTACTGCCATATCTTACACATAACAGGTGCTCAAAGATAGTTAAAATAGTTCAAAAAAATTAGTATTTGAATTTTCTGTTCCCAGGCCAGTACTTTACACATAATACTTTATGTTATTCTAAAAAGTCACTGAAGCCTGCTGATGTGACACATAGAGAAGGAAAAAGTCATAATAGCATCCCTGCCCAAAATGCATAAATAAATCTAATCACCAGTGGCCTATACTTCTCAAAAATTTAAAAACTGTAACAAGGCTATGAATAGAAGTGTCCCTGTTCTTAGGAAATACACTGAAGTATTTAGGGATAAAGGGGCAGGTTGCCTATAACTCTCAAATGGTTCAAGAAAAAAGCGATGATGCAAACATGGCTATGTTAACGACAGCTTCTGATAGCAACTATATAGCATTCATGAGTCATGTGACTCTTCAAGGCTTGAAATTATGCAAAATAAGAACTTTTCAAAAGCCAATGCTGTGTAAATTAAACACTTACATATTTAAATTTGGATATGTCTACTGGAGTGTAAACTGACACCGCTTTTCTGGAAGGTGGGAAAAATCTGGTAACATGCATTAAAGACTTTAATGGCACATTGCATCTGAACCAGTAACGCTTTCTTTAGGGATTTACACTAAAAAGAATGAGACCTCTACCTAAGAATCTTTACTAGGTTTTTACTAGTTATTTACAATAAAGAAAATCCAGATATAATCTGAGAATTATTATTATACATGTTAAGTACATTTTGGCTCAAACCTAAAATGGATGCCATGACACAGCAATTAAAATAAAAATATTTTAGAATTTATACTGACTTGGAAATCCTCTGAATTTCAATACATTAAATCAAAGGTGATTCAACTAATTTATTTTAAATTCAATACATGAATTTAAACAGCAGAAATCTTGAATGTTTTCTTAATGTCTTCGTCTGAGTCAATTAAGATCTACATTCAATTCTCACAAATTTATAATCCGAAACAACAGTGTATTCACACTACTTACCTATTGGACTTAACTCCGTAATGAATGTCTATGTTGATATTATAGGAAATGAATTCTTTTTCCTCTTCTCCTTCATCACCAACATCCTCTACAAATTGTAGTAAATATGATATCAAATTCATGTCAATATCATCTGCTCACCCTACCCCCAACCTGACATTTAAACCCCCACATGACTTGGCTCTACCTATTTTTCCCTTCCTACCCATTTTTTCCGTGACTCCTGGCCCAGGCACTTTGCTGTGTCATCTGGGCAAGGTAGTTAACTTCTCTGCACCTCTATTTCTTTTTCTGTAAGTCGGAGGCACGGGCCTGCCTGGGGTGTTGGAAGCACTAGATCAGCGTCTGGCCCCGCGCAGTGCGAGGTGGTGTTCCCTACACTGATGCTCACCACCCCCTCCAGGCAGTCTCCCTTGTACTCCCAACACAGAAGGCGCTTCCCACTTCCCTCTCTGGGTATTCTGCTCAGGTGTTCACTCAACGCTCACTATGGACTGGCATTTTACTCAGTACTTTAGGTCTATCACACATCTAACGCTCACAACAACACGGGGGTTGGCATGACTATTTTTACCCATGTTTTCCAAGTAAGAAATGTAAGTAAACTGCCCCCAAACACATGTCTGGAAAGGGACAAAGTGAGAATTCAGAAACCTGTGATTCCAAACCCAGGGTCCTCCCCAGCACGTGGCCCACCCCAGCCCTGGTTAAACGCCCCAGCCAAGTGCAAACACCGATCAAGAAAATCCTTATTAACAAACATCCCCAGGGTCACCAAGAGGCATTCACCTAGCCTTCCCCTCTGCTCTCACACCACTTTTCTGGGCCTGCTCTGGGGTCGATTTATGACTGCATCTTCCTCTGCAAAGGTGAGCCCCTGCAGGGCGGGGACCATGCTGGATTCCACACAGCAAACACCATGCACGGTAGTCATTTTAAAAAGCTTACTGGAATGCAACAGTAAGCTAGCTCAAGATGCATGTGAACAAAATTTCTTTCTTTCTTTTTTTTAAGTAGGCTCCAGAATAAGCATGGAGCCTAATGCAGGGCTTGAACTCATGACCCTGAGATCAAGACCTGGGCTGAGATCAATAGTCAGACGCTTTACTGACTGAGCCACCCAAATGCCCCCGAACAAAACTAAATAATTAAAAAACTGCAATTGAAAATTTTAAAATTTGTAAGAATGGGAAATAATTCAAACTTCTAGATCTAGTGCTAATCCACTCGATGCATAGACGCTCCAGCTGAACTATCTCTGCAATGGTACGTTGTTATGGAATATCTGTACCGGCAAAAACTTCTACCCAAGGACTATCACGGTATATGTGTGGCTCGCCTTCACTTTCAAGTCATGACATAAGAGCAAAAGTGATTACTTAGTGAAGTAATCCTGGGAAAGTCATTTTTCTTCCTCTGGGTTTCAAATTCATGAAATGGAAAATGGGTGGAATAGGTGACAGAGATTCAGAGCACACTTACAATAAACACTGAGTAATGTACAGAAGTGCTGATTCACCATATACCTGAAACTAGTATAAAACTGTATGTTAACTATATTAGAATTAAAATAAAAAAAATAAAAAGTAAATACAATGGGCAGCAGAGGAGGGGGTGGATATTAAATGAGGCGGTCTATAAAGTTTCTTTATGCACCAACAACTATGAAAATCTGGGTATACAGGGTCTGAGCAAAAGCTATTTATTTCCTTAGCTTTAAGATGAGACAAAAACAAAGTTTACACTAAAAAAAATATCAGTATATCTGTCAAGATAATAACTCTTCCAAAATATCGTTTTTAGTATAATTTTAGGAAGTGAGAGGAGGTGGCCAAGTATCCTAGTATGCCAGGTACTTCCCAGCTGTTTTTAAAAAATGACTAACTTAGGGGCGCCTGGGTGGCTCAGTCGTTAAGCGTCTGCTCAGGTCATGATCCCAGGGTCCTGGGATCGAGCCCCTCATCAGGCTCCCTGCTCAGCAGGAAGCCTGCTTCTCCTTCTCCCACTCCCCCTACTTGTGTTCCCGCTCGCTGCCTCTCTCTCTGTCAAATAAATAAATAAAATCTTTTAAAAAAAAGAAAAAAACAAAACTAAAAAAAAAAAAACACTAAACAAATCAATCAGGTTTTCTAACTACCAAAATGCGGATATACCACAAGACAGATCACACTGCCTGAAACCAACCACACATATGACTGCAATCTCTAAAATGCAAGCACATGGACAGATCATAAAGAAACACTCCCAAACTAAAACAGTTGTCAGGGTGGTAGGATTATAAAATATTTTCTCCCTCAATTTTCCAAAATCTGCTCTATGAATTTTATAAAATATATGCCATCAAAATAGCATCCAAACAGTACCCAGAAAAGTAACATTTTATAATCGTGAAAGGAAATCACTAATATAACTAAAAGCATGGTATGTTAATTTTGAATCATTTCTTCCTCCGAGACAAAATTCACCATGTATATAAATAATATCACACAGAAAACACGCCAACTGGATGCAGCATCTAGCCACGCTGCCTGCACTTCCTAAGGCAAACAGGGTTAAAGGAACTGGGCATCAGGCCCTGAGATGAGTCACGGCTCTGCTCTGTCTCAGCACTGCTGGGAACGCCCAGCTCCCAGCTCCGCACCAGGAATACTGCAATGCAGAACACTGCCTGAGCTCGGGAAGGCACACCCAAAGACACAATCCTCAGACACGGATATCCAATAGGTATCCTCTATCGCTTTGTTAAAACCCTCATTTCTTTTGATGGTAATAATCTATGGAAGTCACAGAATACATTTCACATTAGTTTTTTAATGCTTGCTCTCCATAAAAAGAGATCAAATGAAGTCTGAGTATGTCTGATTCCTACCTAGTAGAAAGAACCTGTCATTGTTTTATAAACTGCCAAATAATTTAACCTTTTTGCCTCCCTATAAATTATTACATCTTCCAAATAATAGTGTAACATTCTACTTCTGCAGAAACTTTTTTTTTAACTGTTCAGAGGAAAGACACTTGATAGTTAATTCTTAATAACAAAGACGCTATTAATCGTGCTATATTTAGAAGCTTATAGGTAACACAACCTTGGGTATTTTATCAGGCAATACCGCTTACGAATCCGTTTCCTACTGCTGCTAACATTACTGGTTAACACATAAGGGCCAAATAAATAGTGCACTGCCTGTTAATACACCCCCAGAACCGAAGAACCAGTGCAGAAAGTGCGGGGCCGCCTCACCAGGTCCTTTGCTGCGAGCCACATGGATACACATTTAGTGACCTGTGGACATTTCTTTCGTTAACTTCTGAGAGTCACCTGAATTTCTAGAGATGTTCAACAAAATGTCACTTAGCATGAATCTGCGTGTATTTCTACTGAAAGACCAGTTTAATGTATTTCAAACTCACAGTGATTTGCATCATTACACTGTGAGTTAGGTGAGCATTACGTCTCACTTAGTGAAATATAAAAAAGATGTGCATTCAATCACCTTAAGACTCGGACTTCTCCCCTAGGGAGACCGAGTGTGCTTTCACAAAGTGTGGTGAACGCACAAGGGAAGAGGGGCACCGCGACTGGTAAAGGAGGCTGCCCAGCTCCCTGTGTCCTTGGTCATTCCCTCATCCCCCTCCCTCCTGCTTTCTCCCAGCCTCAGGGCAAGTATCTTCTCCATCCAGCAAAGGTAGCCAGGTGTTCTCTTTGGTCCAAACTACCAAATTCCTTGTTACATGTTCCTGGTTCTCCTTATCTTTCATCTTCTTTTCCTCTTAAAATCCGAAACATACTAACACCACATTATTTTGGTTGATCACTATCATAGGTGTTCTCCCCTTTTTCTCTCACGTTTGCTTTAGTTTCCCCCTTTCCTGCATCGGTGCTTTTTCCTGTCACCTCGACACCCATCACCCCTTCGTCCTCCTTCTGAGGGGCTGTGACTTCTTTGCCACAACCACTCCCTGCTCTGGCATAGGCTCAGGGCATGGTGAGAAAGTCTGAGTTTTCTCTTCAACCTGAAGACTTCCATTTGTAACACCGTTAGCAATGGGAAGGGAGGATTAAAGCCCACATAATACGCGACAATGCTGGCAAACAATTTCCCTCCACCTTTACTTTTTTTTTTTTTTTTTTTAAGATTTTGTTTATTTATTTGACAGAGAGAGAGACAGCTGGGAGAGAGGGAACACAAGCAGGGGGAGTGGGAGAGGAAGAAGCAGGCTCCCAGCGGAGGAACCTGATGTGGGGCTCGATCCCAGAACGCCGGGATCACGTCCTGAGCCGAAGGCAGAGCTTAACGACCAAGCCACCCAGGCGCCCCTCCACCTTTACTTTTTAAAAAGAAGTGATGATGGTTTTCCCTTTGCTGCCCATAAATGTCATTTGTTATGCTACACTGTATATTCAAACCTAGTGAGCCGCAGACTGGTTTGTCCTACGAAGGGTGCAGGGCCCTGCCTACCACATGACAGCACAGGACAGAAGGAACCCAGGCTGAGGGACTCCCGGCCTAGGGCTTCAAGGTAGTGTGGGGTTACAGAAAAGTCTTCCTGTGACTTTATTAACCATTTTGGGGACAAAGCAAAGGCCAGAAATACATACTTTTTAGTCATCATTTCTTCATCCTTTAGGGAAATTAAGTCCTCAGAAAATATTTTTTTTAAATCCACAAAAACATTCCCCATTAAACCTTCCACATCGCTGTATCTCTAAGTTGAGGACTGTAAAAAGTTCTAGCTTTCTTTCGCATTCTAGCCCTAGCCATCTCTGCACTAATGAAGAGGAGATAAAACCCCTAAATTATGTATTTGAGGAAAAACTAGAATCCTGAGCTTAGGATAAGTACTGACTAAAGGCAGCCATTATTTTCAGTCTTAAAGACAAAGTACCAAGGCTAAGATACCCAAACATGAACAAAAACAAAACCCCACAGCACATGATCCCAGGCTGGTCACTAACAAGCTGGAGCCCTCCTGGGGCCTCCAGTTTCACCAGCTGCAAGATGGAGCACCTCTTACCTGCTCCCACCTTTACCACCCAACCAAAAACGCACTTCAGGTAAAAACTGCTACAGAACGTCATTAAAATTGTAAAATGCCTATTAAGTAATGAGCACCTATCTGCTCGTAATTTTAGAAGAACACTACGAAGAAAACAATTTTCTATAGGCCAGGAATTACAAGGAAGAGATTTCTCTTTTTCAAATCAGAGGAGCTATAATTTAACATTCCCCTTCCCACCAACTCTCCATTCCTTTAGTATCAAAATAAACCGTTAAATTCGCAATCTTTATTCTACACTTTAAGGAATACTGTACTTTAACAGAAAAGTTTACAGCTAGCTGGGATGGTTAAAAATGTATATATCTTCATGTGAAAATGCTTCTATATTCAATTGCAAGTATTTGGAAAATTCTTTCCATAAAAAGGGGGGGGGATAAAATAAAAGCAATTTCTTCTGTTCACTAAATTATGACTTCATTCTTGACAGTCTTTACTCAGTTTAAACAATTTAAACAATTGTTTTCCACATTACAAAGCAAGCCTACCTTTTCACTGTAACTAGCTACTGGATGCTCACATTTGATCAAAGGTGCCAAAGCCAACACCAGCTCAAAAATCACCCGGAAGAAAGCCTATCAAGTGACCTGGGTCTGTACTTACGTCTAAATTATGCTAGTTTAGTCAGGATGCTAATAAGACTGATGGGACCATACAGTCTTTCTTTAAAATTTTTAAGTGAAAAACAACTTACAGGCAGTTTGAAATACTAGAAATATTTTTTTATTTTTATAAATACAGAAATGAGGCAGGATTTCAATTGTAGACACTCTCATTCCTTAGTCAACATTCAAAAGTGCAAGTCATTATGGAGCCAAGACGTGGATGCTTGGACATTTGCTTTGCTGAAATAAGAAAATGTGCCATCAAGAAAACAGACGATTTGCACTAAAAACCACACTACAGAAACAGGGCTTCCCCCCAGTAATTTTAGCAAAGTTCAGTTCTAATGTTTGAGAAAAGTCAATTACTGATGAGAAGTCTAGAAGCAAAAACAAAACTTTTAATTTTTTTCCATAAAAAGAAATGAGACCCATGGTAGAAATCACCGATTTTAATACATAAACTGTGCAATGAAAATATAATCAAGAATATGATCAAGGATTAGCCAAGATTAAACTACTCAAGTACAGTAACCTAACACAAATTAAGATATTTTTTAAATAAAATAATGCATATTCATTGAAAAATAACCAGAAAGGCAGATTCTAAAATGCTGACACTGTTTATATCTGGGTCAAAGGATTCCAGGTGATTTTTTCTTTATCTATATGCTTTAATGTTCTATCACATACATCAAATACATACTCTTTCTGAAAAAGTAGGTGGGTTAAAAAAATTTTAACTAGTCGTTTCCATGCTGGAAAACATAACCCCAAACATAACAGAAAACCCTAAGCAACATTAATAGTCTCAATATGTCTGAATGGCTCATTTGCTTTGAACATTCCATGTGAGTCTAAGAAAAATATTCTTTCTCACACACTGACCTTCTCACCCTCTCACAGAAACAGAGGCTACAATGAAGCATCTCCTGAAATAGGTTTTGAAAGAAACAAACTATCAGAAAGAAACTTAAGTGTGTGTGTGTGTGGGGGGGTGATGAGACAGTATAAATCCCGTTATTGGCACCCATGCAGCTTTTCTGAGATTGTAAGAAGCTCCATGGCAAACATTTTCAGACAATGCCAATCCGTTAGTTCCAAGGTTAAAATTTACTTGGACATCACCCCTCAGTTCCCAGATGGACAGTGCCACACCCATTCTGTGCTGTCAAATACGCTCACCATCAACTACCAAGTGGTCCTACAGAGTCCAGAAACTCTCCCTGAAGACAAGTTCAATTCTCAAGATGAATCTAGCCTTGCTTTGGAGAGGTCACTATTCGAGAAGACTGCTGGAATATGCAAACCTTTTGCCCCCTCTCCCCAAGTAGGTGCCTAACCCAAATTTCTCTCTCTTTCTAAAAAAAATCTGTAAACTAGGAAGGCCTGGGTGGTTCAGTCAGTTAAGTGTCTGCCTTAGGCTCAGGTCATGATCCCAGGATCCTGGAATCGAGTTCCACATTGGGCTCCCTGCTCAGCGGGAAGTCTGCTTCTCCCTCTGCCTGCTGCTCCCCCTGCTTGTGCACACGCTCTCTCTGACAAACAAAATCTTTAAAAAAATAATAATAATAAATAAATAAATAAATCTGTAAACTAGATTCAAATATCACAGGGTCACCATTAGGATCGTCTAAGTGTCACACAAATACAGGGGTATGATTAGTGAAACCCAGCGGTGCACCGGACACTGAGATGCTAAGTCTAGCCCAAGCAGCAGGATTAGCTGGTGACTGGTCGAGTCACTTCACCTGAGTTTGCTCGCGAGTGAAATAGGGAAATACCCAGACAGCATGGACGCTGTGAAGACCAAGAGGCAGACCTGGGAGCGCACATCCACCTACAACAGGATGCTCTGCTCGCGGCCCGGTCCGGCCCTGTCATTCCCCGGGCCTCAGCATCTGAGTCCGCACAGCGCAGGGCCAGGACGTCCGCCGGCCACGGCTCCCCCCAGCTCCGACCCCTGAACCCAGGCTCCGCACGGCTCCGCGGGTCTGCCCCTGACACATCCCTCCGGAGGCCGCTCTGGCCTGGCCACAAATCGAAACCGAAAAGCTCATGTGACACTGGAGGCCGGGATGCGGCCTCCGCCCGCGCTCAGCCCCGGAGACGCTGTCTCCACCCAACTCGGCCATCTTGAGGCCCGAGCAGACAAAGCGATCCCATTGTTTTGGGTGACGGCAAGACAGGGGCACCCGCTCTTCGTTCCCCGCGACCCGGAAGGGGGCACCCCCGAGGCTCCCGCCTGACAGGGGGTGTGGCGCCGGCCTCGCCGGGCGGCCCCTGGGACCCATCCCGCAGGGCGCCTGCAGCCCGGAGACCGCTCCGGCCCCGGCCCCCCGACCCCCCCGGCTCCTCAGCTCCGCCACCCCGGCCGCCCGGAGCCCCAACGCCCGGCCCCCGGCCCCGCACCTTTGAGCGTGGAGCGCTCCACCAGGACCGTGTGCACCTGGGGGTCCGACAGGAACTTGCGCATCTGCTCCAGGGCGCTCTTCTCCTCCAGCGCCGCCTCGAGCGCGGCCGGCGCCTCGCCGCCATCCTCCAGCAGCAGCGGCACCAGCTTGCGCAGGTGCTTCTGCAGCACCGACACGTCGGCCACGTTCTGTACGGCCGACACCTCCAGGCCGGCCGAGCCGTCCTCGCCGCCACCGCCGCCCGGCTCCGACATGGCGCCGCGCTCGGGACCCTCGGGGAGCGCTGGGCAGGCGGCCGCGGCTCCGCACGAGAGCGAGCGCCGAGCTGACGAACGAGAGAAACGGGCGACTGAAACCCACCGGCCGCTAACCGCGGCCGACTGAAGGGAGCGGGCGCCGGCTCCACCCTAAAGACCGCCGCCCGCCAGCCCGCCCCGCCCGCGACCCGCCGCCCTCAGCCACTAGCGCCCGCTCGCCGTCCCGGCGTCACGACGCTGTGCATGCGCGCGTGCGGGCCCCCGGCGACGCCGCCGCGCGGCCTTCTGGGACCTGTAGTCCCAGCTCTGGGAGGGCCCCACGTTTCCCCGCGTCGCAAACCCTAAAGATGGGAATTTGACTTGGCTTGCGGGCGGTGCGGGGTGGTAAGGGACTACAGCTGTCTTGTTCGCTGCTGTGGCCGAACAGCACATGAATGAATGAATGAATGAATGAATGGTGTTAGTGACGAGAGCTAACTTTTTTTGGAGCAGTTAGCGTGTGACCGACATTGCTCTAAGTAAGCATTTAACCTGTATTCTCGCGTTGAACGAATGAATGACTAGTGTGTCGAGTGCTAAAATATAGTCGTGACTTATGTGTTATAAGATATACCTGTGAAGAGTGAGAACATTTTTCAGAGGGGCAGGACATGAGGGGCGTGCCACATTGCTAATCTGGAAGGAGGGGGAGGTTGGGAAGGGGACATTCTGGCAGAGGAACTAGCCTTTACAAGGACAGAAGGGCCTGAAGGTTGCGGCTGGAGCTCTGACTGCAGAGGCGGTGTCAGGTAAAGCCAGGAAATGACACCAACCTAAACGGTGGGCTACAGCCAAGCGGTTGTGGGTGCTGGCTGCTGATGACGAAATAATTCCCCCTGGAATGCTGGGATGACCAAGTGGGAGACCTAGGTGAGAGCATCTATCTAGAATAGTGATCCTCTGCTAGCAGCAGGGGCTGGTACTGTCATTCCATGGGCTTCTGCATCTGGGGATGCACGAGGCAGGGGCTGAGACGTCTGCCGGCCAAAGCTCCCCCCAGCTCCCATCCACCTGGATCTCCTCCCTTACCCTGAGATGACATAAGGGCGAGAGTCCAGGCTGCCCACATTCTTGGTTTAGAGATGACAGTTTCTTTTAAGGAGCATTAATTGGCCTTTGAAAATTCAAACTCATAACTTGCTTCTTAAATTGGGTGGAGGAATGGAAGCCAAAGGCGTTATTTTTATATCAAAGTGCACAGTCACAGAGCTGAGTCCTGATTGGTAGGATGATGATGGGATGATTTGATTTCCCCAAATCATCTTTGGAAAACTGGGAAACATACAATATGCTTATCCTTGCTCAATTACCCAGTGCCAAGCCCCAGGGGCTGCTGGAACATGGAAACTAATCAGATGATTCTTGTCTTTAAGGAGCTCATGGAAAAGGAGACAGATTAATACCCCACCCTCCAGCCCTCCATTAGTCCACCCTTGTGTGATATGCCCAAACAGATCTAAATAACCTTCCCAGAAAAAAATAAAGCAACTGCAATGAGTTTGTGCTGTGATCATAATGGTAATGAATACTAATAACGCCACCAACAGCTACCACTGAATGCTTACTCAGTGCTAAGTACTCTGCTGAGCACCCTCCACCTCCGTCATGTCCTTTGGTATAGGAACAGAGGTGAAGAGGGAAATCTTTTAGGTGCAAGTTAGTGAACTCTGAATTGACCATGCACCACCTGAGACCCAGATACCCAGCAGCGACCTGGCAGATGGAGAGAGGCTGCTTGCAGGGTGCACCGTGAGTCAGCACCATTCAGGAGCCCCCAGGAGATGAGCCGCTTGGCATCCAAGAGACTCTGCAACTTGGCCCTGAGCCAAGGCAGCGGAGCAGCAGGCTTTGGTTTTGCAGCTCTGTATGACAGGCTCAAAATTAAAAGTTGTTAAAAAATCGAAAAAATCGGAATCATCTACAAGGATTCATACACTGACCCAAAGTGGTTGCATTTCTGTCTTGTAAAGATGTTTGTTGTGTTCAGCACATGAGGATGGTCAATGTTGATTGACTGCTCACTGTACCCAAGTGCTAAGCACTCTAAATTCCTTATCCCCTGGCTGGCTAGACTTCCCCGGGGCTGCAAGGGAAGATCTCTTGTGAGATGTCCCCTTTTAAGTCCTGGTGTAGGACTCTGCCCCTCCCCCCCATCGTCCTCCAAGCTGTCCCTGGGTGGGGGTGGGGGGCCCTCCACCCAAGCCAGGCCTCTCCCACCGCTAGCTCCGTTAGGCATCTCGGCTTTCCTGTATGCACAGTAGAAGCGGCTTCAATTGGCGGTGGGCAGCACGGAGGGGGGCTGCGTGTTGGAAAGAGAATTCGTTCCAAGTTGATGGGGGATGATAGTGGCTGCTAGGCCGTTTGTATTTTATCAGAAATCGGTGAACTATTTACACAGAGGAGATTGCATCCATTCCCCACCCCTCTCTTTAAGGTACTGGACTGGATGGCTCTTCAAATCAGAGCTGGGGGCTCGTACCATCCCCACCCTGCGTCTCCCTCTCCTGACCGTGGGGTGGCACCGAGCCCCTCGGCAGAAGCCAGGCTGGCCCAGCACCTTCAGGCTCTGCGCCTAGGCTCTCCCCTCCTCTCCCTCCGTATACCATGCTGGGCTTGCCCGCTCGCTCGCTCATTCATTCATTCATCCATTCCATGGGCTCATTCCTTGAGGAATGCAGCAGGGCTCGGCCCAACGCGGGTGCTTGGTTAATGCTGTGGAACCAACGCCAGGGAACCGTGTGCTGCGGGGGCAGCAGCCGGTCCACAGGGCACATTTTGGATTTTGACCTTCCAGCTGCTTTAAGCCAGGCGGGCCGCGCCGTTCCGGGGCCAGCGCAGACTGCGCTTGCCCTGCGCTCACGGGGGAGGGGTTGCTTTCTGATGAGCTCGTTTCGGGACCCAGCCCCTTTCCGTCCGGTTCCGTCCTGGGGGCCTCAGGGTGAGGCTGGAGCCAGGTCGGGTTCCTGGAGGCTGGGAGCCGCGCTGGGCGTGGTCGGGGGGGAGGGGGACGTAGGGACAGCACCCCGACCTAGCAGAACGGTCTCTTGGCGCCCCTTAGTGACACGGAGGAGGACACGCGCGCCCCCGGACCCCGCGCGCCAGGAGGCCCCTCCCCAGCCCGCGGCGCATCGGTCCCGGGGGCGCCACCAGGCTCACGTTCCCAAGGTCACCCGGGTCCCTGGCTCATGGCCACAGAGCGAGTAATGGGAGTGACCAGAGGGGAATGCCAGCCCGTGGCCCCGCCTGCACCCCACCACCCACTGGGGAGGTTAGAGAAGTTTGTGTCTAAGGACAGACAATTAAGGGTCACACCTGCCCACAGGCCCTCGGAGACCCCTGACGCTGCCCTGGGTGCTCCTCTTTGGAGGTACCACGCTCCTTTTCTCACCTAAAAACCTGTGTCCCCCACCAAGGCCGCGGCTCCCTGCGCGCACTGGACCCCCTCCTTCCTCTGAATTCTCCCTTGGCACCCAAACGTTTTCCTTCTCCTTCCTGGACCCTTCCCTGCGGTGCCCAACCTGCTCGAACGCATCCCTTCTTTAAACGGAAAGAAAACCCTGCCATATTGCCTGCCTGCACCTCGCCACCCCTTCACAGCCTTTTCCAGCAAAATGTCTTGAAAACGAGTGTTGGGTGGGGACAGCCACTCACCCTATCTTGAACATAATGAAGCTCTGTGATGACATACCTAAACATACCGCATTATTGTATCCTTTTCACGAATCGACCCCTTTATCATGTTGAAATGTCCCTCTATTCCTAGAGGTGTTATTTGCCCTATAATTTACTTTGATTTTAGCATAGCCACTCTGGCTTTCCTTGGATCAGTGTTGGTGCGGTCTATCATTTCCCACCCTGTATTTTAAACTTATTGGGACCTTTGTATTTAAAGTGGGTTTCTTATAGGCAGCACATAGTTGGTTTTTGCTTTTTAAAAATCCTATCTGACAATCTACTGGCCCTCACCTGGGCTGCTTGAGAGCTGCCTGCAGGCCCAAGGGGAACAGTCTTTATAAACATTGAGGTCAGAGTCATCAGTTCTCTGTGGCTTCACATCCCTCTTAGATGGCGAATGGTCCTTGCTTGCCCACTTGGACCCTGAGTCATCTGGTCCTTGGCTTGCCTCCAAACCCATCACCTACCTCTGTCCCTGTGTGCTGACCTATTGTCCCTAGGGACAGCAAGCATGCCTCAGACTGAGAGCCTTTCCCTTGCTCTAGAATGCTCTCCCTCCAGAGTCCTAAGGGGCTCACTCCTTCTCTTCATCAGCCCTCTGCTCAAGTGTGACCCTCTAGAGGGGACCTCAGCTACCTTCCCCACCATTCTCCCCTTTATTTATCGATTTATTGTCTTTGGAGCATGTTTCTCCACAAAAATACGTAATTTGTGCTTCTCACTCATGGTCTGTGCCCCCAACTAGAATGTGACCCCATGAGAGCAAGGACTTTCTCTTGGTAATGGCAAATCTGTGTCTGTGCTTGGAAATGCGTCTTGCTTGCTGTGGGTGTGGAATAAATCTTTGGGATGTGAGTAAATAAACAGAGTCCTTTTGTTCTCTCCAGGTGAATTACAAAGTGATTCTAAAAGAATAGAACTAAAAAAAAAAAAAGTATTACTCAGCCTAATTGTGAAGAAACTGTCACAGCTTATCTCTGTAATATGATAAACGAGCACTAATTAATTGCCCAGGGTGTCACACTCGCACATCAATCCCTGGTCTAATTCAGGCCTTTGCAGTTTATCTCCGTTCATTATTGAAATGGCAGCCGTAATGCATCCCTTCATTTCCTCAGGACTTTGAGAAGAGGGGACACAAAGATGAAGTTTTCAGCACATCCTCATGAAGAGTCCTTGATGGGATATCTGGGGAGATGGGAGGTCTGTCCTCCAAAAGACTTGTTCAAGTCCTAACCCCTGGTACTTGTGAATGGGACCTTACTTGGACATTGGGTCTTTGCAGATGTCATCGGCGGGGGGCAGAGAAAGAATCTGAAACAGGGAACCAACATGGGCTTGATCATGACCTGAGCTGAAACCAAGACAGCGGAGCTCAACCAACTGAGCCCCCCAGGCGCCCCCATGCAAGGCAATCTTGATAGTGCAGGACATTGCGAATACACTAGAAACCACTGAATCATACACTTTAAAATGGTTAAAGTGGTGAATTTTATGATATGTGAATTTTATCTCAATAAAAAGTTTTTAAATGGACATGTGGAGAGAAAAAAAATCCATCAGACAAGTGTGATTGTTCTATGATCTCCCAAATATTAAAAACTTTCTTATTGGTTATAAATACATAGGCAAATAAAAATGGTAAAATTAGGGCGCCTGGGTGGCTCAGTCGGTGAAGCGTCTGCCTTCGGCTCAGGTCATGATCTCAGGGTCCTGGGATGGAGCCCCGCCACCATCGGGCTCCCTGCTCAGTGGAGAGTCTGCTTCTCCCCCTCCCTCTGCCTGCAGCTCCCCCTGCTTGTGCTCTCACATAAACAAAATCTTTTTAAACAACGGTAAAACTAATATTTATGGAATACACTCTATATCTTAAAATATCAGAAACAGAGTGCTAGCGCTTATTTCTTTGTTCGAAAGCAGCACAGATGCTAAAATTGGAAGGCCCCAGAGGAGATGAGCGTGTGTCTGCATGATGTCGACATACAAGTTTGTGCAGCAGTCCCTGTTTGTCCTTGATGCCACAGAACTGGCCACTTGGAAGTGGTTAAGGTGGTAGACTTCATCCTATGAGTGTTTAACCACAACTTTAAGAAAACACTTACCAGGAGCAGTATGAGCTGTGCTTCCCTGTCCCGTGGTGCAACCTAGGATGTGCGGCGAGCATCTTTCCAGGCCTCTGTCGCTTGTCACTGTCCCTCCAGGGTTGAGATCAGCTTCCAGCGTGGTCTCTGCACTTGGAGCGATGGCAAGCGTCTCCGAGGGCTCCTTCAGCGTGAAGTCTTCGCGGCGTCCCTGCCTTGGGACGTCATCCTTCTAGACTCAGCCTGGCCAGGCTCCTCTGGCTGCTCGTATCCATGCCCCTCCCCTCTGCGGTGCTCTCCTCTGGGACCCCACTGCTGTGGCATCCGAGTGTGACCTCCAGGGTTAACATGTCCCGATCCTCGCGGCTCTCGCCTTTGCTGGCGAAGTCCTGGCTTCGCGGATGCACTTTGGTAAAACAGCAAGTGTGTTCATCACGGAAGACGGTGCAGCTACCGACTTTGCTGGCCGTGTGGGAACTGAGTAACATGCGCCGTGACCGTGACCCACGGCCTTTGAAAGAAGCGCCAGATGGTCACTGATGACGCATGGCTGTGATCTCGGTAGTGATTTGCAAGCTGGAGAGCTCGCCGCAGTCTGTACCCAGTACAAGTACTCAGCTAACACATGGGCGACTGATACTTGAAATGTGCTGTTGAGGGACTGAGGTTAGCCTACTAGATCGTGGTAATTAAAATTTGTGCATATTGGAACCGTGCAGGGCAGGGACTGCCCGTATTGAAATCCCCCCCGCCCCATCTTGCTTTTCTCTGTGTTCAAGGAGAAGCTGGCCCCAGGGCCCATTGTTCCAGAATGAAGCAGAAGGTGGCCGTGGGTTTTTTGGACTTTGTTTCCAAAAGCCCAAGCCCTCAGGAGAACAAAGGGGAATGGAGGAGGGACAGCTGAACATCTGATGTCTCCCTTGTGGGCAAGGTATCCTGGGGAAGGAGGGTCCATGAAGTGTCTTGGACCACAGGGAGACTCCCCTGGTCTGGGGTGAGGAGAAGCAGGTGAGGGGGTTCTGGGCCTGCTGCCTCCAGTCCCCAGAGAGCAATGCAGGAGAGGTGTGGCACCCAGGTAACAGGACCCCAGGCAGGCTAGGCCAAGAGGCCCACATGCCCAGCAAGGCTGGGAGCAGCACTGAGACATGGGACCAGGGGGCCTGCAATGACCAGTGTGGACAGATAACCCGTGGTATCAGGCTCGCCCTCAGGGCCCCATCCCCGCAGGAGTCCTGACTTAGGAAGGGGGCAGAACTCCGAAACTGGTGCCCATGGTGTTGTAGAATGGGGGGTTGGGTCAGAAAGGAGGCTGTTACAGACAGTGGAGTCCTTGAGCTTGCCCGCCCCGGAGACTCATGCCCGCGATGACTGGGGCGTGGCACCACCATGAGGAGCTGGCCTGTCCGAATGGCTACATTCACAGCACTAACGAGACAGGTTATTACCACTGCAGTTTGAGGGTGTGGAGACAGCAGGTTCAGAGCAGAAGTAATTGTTTAAGGTCTCACAGGTAACAAGAGGTGGAGTGGGGGGTTCAGACTCAGATACTGCTTGTGCCTAGAGACTTCTAACCACCAGAAGGGCGTGGGCAGGGTCCTGTTCTGTCATTTTCCCAGTCCCCAGTGTAGTACCAAGCATGGGGGAGCCGCCAGTGCTCCCTTCCGCTCTCCCAAATGTTGACCAGCACCTTCTCTCCGAACTTCCATTTTCTACCTGTAAATGGTGATCTTGGTGCAAACCTCGATCTCAGAGTGCTCAGAGCTCCCGGAGAAACAGGGGATGTGGTCAGCCTGCTGGGACCGAGCACAAGCCAGAGGCGTCCTGACACCTAGTGGCCGGTCCATGTAATTGCACGTCCCAGCCCCTGACGCTCCCCAAAGAGGAGGGCTTTGGGTCCTGGTCCTCTCCACCCGGATTCTGCAGCTTCCTGCTGCCCTAGCCGACTTTCCCTCCTTGCCAGGCAGGGCAGTGCTGAGCCAGAAACTGAATAGGCTCTGGTGGAATATTTATTCAGTTTCATTTAATTCCATAAGGTCTGGGGCGCCTGGGTGGCTCAGTCGGTTAAGCATCTGCCTTCAGCTCAGGTCATGGTCCCGCAGTCCTGGGACTGAACCCTCCTATCAGGCTCTCTGCTCAGCTGGGAGCCTGCTTCTCCCTCTCTGCCCCTACCACCCCCACCCCCACTGCTCGCGCTCTCTCTTGCTCTCTCCCTCTCAAATAAATAAAATCTTTAAAAAAAAATCCATAAGATCTTTCATTCCAAGACTGTGGGATGGGCAGAGGCTGACTCTCCTTCGTTCTTGCTGAGCCTATTGCCAGCCTAAAGTAACCACATGTCCATCCAAAATCCTGCTCAGGTAACGCATACAAGTGTTTACTTGGAAGAAAGAACCTCCTAGAATGTAAACATTTTACAGAAACAACCCAAAATTTCCAGCAGAATGCCTTGGGTCTGGTGAGGTGCAAAGCACACAGCATCCTGCTAGGTTAGGACTTCGTTTGACTTCAGTGCAATGGTCACTTTCACTATGGGGGTAGGGGGACACGTCTACGTTTTTATTGACAAGACAAAGCCCTTCTTCAGCCTCAAAGGGATGGGACATAAAATAGTTTATCAGAGGGGCGCCTGGGTGGCATAGCGGTTGGGCGCCTGCCTTTGGCTCGGGGCGTGATCCCGGAATTCCGGGATCGAGCCCCACATCAGGCTCCTCCGCTATGAGCCTGCTTCTTCCTCTCCCACTCCCCCTGCTTGTGTTCCCTCTCTCGCTGGCTGTCTCTATCTCTGTCAAATAAATAAATAAAATCTTTTAAAAAAAATAGTTTATCAGAAAATGTTACAATTTTCTTTATCATGGTAGATGCTGGCATCTCCTGGCACTGCCAGTCAGCCTTTTTGAAGTTTCACATCAGTTGATGTTTTTCTATATTGAACACTCAAGTATTTACTTTTTAAGATTTAATTTTCAAGTTATCTCTACACTCAACGTGGGGCTTGAACTCATGACCCTGAGATCAAGAGTCACGTGCTCTACTGACTGAGCCAGCCAGGCGCCCCCAGTATTTTCTAAGTTGAGCAAGTAGAGGACCCCGCAAGTAAGACATCGAACCTCCCTGCATCTCTGTTCCTCACCTTGAGTGAAGGCAAAAAAAAGCAAGAGCCCGTGCCTAGACGCCTGTTGCCCAGCATGGTACAGGCAGCATGCCTAGCCTGGGGCTGTCAGCATTGTTTGGTTTGGTTTGGTTTTTGTTTGTTTTTTTAAGTAGGCTCCGTGCCCAACGTGGGGCTTGAACTCACGACTGAAAGATCAAAAGTCACATGTTTTAGCAGCTGAGCTGGCCAGGTGCCCCTGTCAATAGGTCTTGTATTGAAAATGGGCGGCTGGGGTCAAATAAGTTCAGGAATCACTGGGTTAGACAAAGCTTAACCAGTTTCTTCATGACAGGACTTTTCAGAGCCTCTAAAAGGTCTTTTGAATCTTTGGAGGCAGAGGAAGGTGCAACAGTCCCCAAGTTACTTGGCTATGGGGCTCATTTTTGGGGGAATATCAAAGCCCAGCCCCTGTGCAGCTAGAGCGCGATGGTGATACTTGGAGAGCACCATCCTAGAACACAGAGCCGGGTGTTTAATAAACATGGCCGTTATTGCAGAGGGTTTTTTTTTTTTCCCCCTAAGAAGGCGACTAGCCCCTCCTCCTGCTAGTCCTCATTTTGACCAGATGGCGTATTCTGTAGCCACGCACCAGCCTCAACACATGGCTTGTCAAAGGACACATCTCTGTTATGAGGATGGTTTTGGAGGAGTTCGGGCTGCCTTCCTGGCCCTGCAGCGGGTGGTGAGCCAAAGGCCTGGCTCTGATAGGATCCTGGCACTGCCACTACCACTACCACTACCAGCTGTGTGACATTGGGTGAGTCCCTTAACCTCTCTGTGCTAAGTTCCCCTTCTTTAAATGAGGCTCCTGAGCACATCTGCCCCTGGGAGCTGTGAGGAGTAAATGAGATCAAGTGGGGAAGCTACCAGCACAGTGAGTGATCAATCACAGGCAGCCCTACTAATGCCATTATTATTAGTAACAGTAATGGTGACGGTGCTGGAGCCCGTCTGCACTGATTGCGGATCCCAGGTCTGTGGAGGAAACTTACTCGGAGAAATAAGGCCTCCAAGGGGGCAGTTTCATTTTGTTTTGCAATATACAGGTTTCCTTTGTTGAAGAGCAAAGAGCAGGTCTTGTTTAGGATACACGCTCCCGAAGCGAGCACCAGAAATCTTGGTTAAATTGCGTCTTTATTTCTTCGCTTAAAAAAAAAACAAAAACGGGTGAAAAATACATAAAACTCACCGTTTCAGCCATGTTTACGTGTGCAATCAGGGGCACTAAGCACATCTGTAAATCTGTGCAGCCACTACCACCGCCCATGTCCGGGATGTCTTCATCATCCCACAGAGAAATTCTCTACCCGTTAAACCATAACTCCCCCCCACCCCCAACCCGAGGGGAGGTTCTGACAAGGGACACTCTGGAGGGTGAAGCTCCCGTCAGTGCCCCACTCAGCTGTCACCTGTCGGGCAGAATGCCAAGACGCAGCCCCAGGCCACAGCCCATCCCCAGCGTTCACTCAGACTTAAAGACAAGGAAAGGGTAAGCAGTTACACACTGCTTTAACCTCCTCTCTCAAGACGGCACCTTCTGAAAAAAGTGAGGTGGACGACACGTGATGGGATCCTGGCCCAGGAAAAATAAGGAAAAAGTAAGAAAATCTGAACCATGGACTCTAGTTAATAATAATGCATCAAGGGGCACCTGGGTGGCTCAGTCGGTTGAGCGTTTGACTCTTGATTTTGGCTCAGGTCGTGTTCTCAGGGTCGTGAGATCAAGTCGGGCTCTGTGCTCAGTGGGCAGTCTATTTAGGGTTCTCTAAATAAAGAAATCTTTTAAAAAAACGTATCAAGGGGCACCTGGGTGGCTCAGTTGGTTAAGTGTCTGCCTTTGGCTCAGGTCGTGATCCCAGGGTCCTGGGACTGAACCCCATGTTGGGCTCCTGCTTGGGAAGGAGCCTGCTTCTCCCTCTCCCACTGCCCGTCTCCCTGCTTGTGCTCTCTCTCAAATAAATAAATTTTAAAAAATCTTTAAAAAATTAAACAAAAACAAAAACGTATCATTACTGTTTCCCCAATTGTAGCAAATGTCCAGACTAATGAAAGGTGTTAACAGTAAGGCAAACTGTGTGTGTCTGTCTGTGTGAGAGGGGATATATGAGCACTCCATACTCTCTATTTTTTGGTAAATCTAACACTGTCTAAAAAAAAAAAAAGTCTACTAAAACAGAGAGGCAAGGGATGTTGTGATGACCACCCCACCAGCCCCTCCTCTTGAGGACTAGCTGTTCTGATGGGGCTGGTGGGTGGCTTTGGGACTGGCGGAAAGGCAGTGCAGTGGCCATGCTGTCTGTACAGCCTCAGGCCCCTCCCTGTGCTGTGAAAATCACATCTCCAGGCCCACAGTTCCAGCACTCTAATTATGCTCCCAGACCACAAGCCTTTTGAGACCTGCAAGTGCCAGATTTTCTAGACACCGGGGTTGATGATGGAAATGCAGTCCCATTTCGGGGCTGGAGACACGAGTGACAGATGGGGTGCCCAGGACGAGGCCCAAGTCCCTTCTAGAGGTGCAGCACAGGCTTCCTGCAACCTCTGGCCTGAACTGTCACCGGGGAGCCTCTGAGAGCACAGGTCTGGGCATTGTTAGGACACACCGTATGGATTTCACCCCCACTGGCCATCTAAGCATGTGCACACCCTGCGTGGCAGCCTCGGAGCTCAGAGACCCGGACCATGAACCATGCAGAGGAAGATGGGACCACTCGGCCAGGTTTTCTCCATGAAGATCCCACAGCCTACAGTGGGGATCAGGGATGGCAGAATGAGGTGGGAGAGGGCTGCTGCCCTGTCCTGGGCAAAGATGACAGAGAAGCCAGTGTGGTTTTGGGAACACAGCGAATACTGCCTTTCGGCCTCTGGGCGGTGTGGGGGTGGGTGGTGTCCAGCTTGGTAAGAACAGCAAAGCAGCTCATGTTGGGGGTGGAGCTGTCTTAAAACCCTACAATAGCTTTATCTCACTCGCTTAAAATTCCAAGTCCTTTTTGTGGCCACCTGTTACCTCTTTGACTATTGCCTATCCTTAAACCCACTCACTCCGCTGCAGGAACCCACCCACCTCAGGTCCCTTGAATGTGTTGTGCCCTCTGCCTGGATGCTCTTCCCTCACTTCCTTCAAAGTCCGCTTCTCAGTAAGGCCTTCCCTGCCCCTTTATGTAAATCTGTTCTCACCTTCTAGACCCTTTATCGGTTTTATTTTTTCCCCCAGTAGGTCTCCTCACTTCTAATACAGTACGAATGTTGTTAATCTTGTTTATTGGTCTCTTTCCTGCACTAGAAGGTAAGTTCCGGGGGGGCAGGATTTCTACCTCTTTTGCTCAAGGCTAGATCCCTAGCACTTTGAGAAGTGCCTGGGAGCAGTAGGTGTTTGACAGATACTTGCTGAACGGAATGAATTAAGCTGCAGGTGGCTCTCTTGGGGCCTTGCATCTCCCCCCTCCCCCCTGCAAGTTCTTGCGTCTAAGCTCTTCACTCCCACTGCTTCTCCTCTTTTCCTGGCTCTGCTTGAGACCCTCCTGTCCCTTGTGTAATGGGCTCCAGACACCAGTTAGGAGGGGAGACTGGGAAGCAGCTGGTTCCATCCCCCACGGTCACCAATACCTTGAGCAAAAAGCAGTGGGGAAAGCGAGTGTCATTAGAGCTTGGATGACTGTGGATGGCATGGAGAGGGGGTGCTCATCTTGGCTCACCCACCCTTGCTTCTCAGGGTGCAAACGCCACCTGGTTGAGGGTCTGCACGCTGGTTAGGCTGATGCCTGGGTTCAACTCTGGCTCTTCCATTTCCAGAATGTGAAGCCTCAGTGAAGTCTCTCCCCATCTATGGGCCTCAAAGTGCACTACTGACCACTCACCGGGGCTGTAAAGATTTAGTAGTGTTAAAAAAAGAAACAACAGGCCCCAAATGAAGTTACTTGTGTTAAGCTCCTTGCGAGCGATCCAAGGCCTAATTCCTAACCTGACTGCAGTTTCAACCTCTCCAGGAACATGACCTGATTTAGCCAATCTCGAACCACCTGGTCAGCACTAGTGAGGTAAGCTGCCCCTGTCTTTCCCCAAGGGAAGGCGACCTTACCTGAAACAATCCACTCTGCTAAGAACCTCCTGTTTTGTCCCACTTCAGTCTACAGAAGCCCTCCATTTCCTACAGCCCCTCAGCGCTCCTTCCTACCTGCTGGATGGGATGCTGCCCGGTTCAGGAATTGTTGAATAAAGCCAATCCCATCTTCGAACTCACTCAGATGTGTCTTAACAGTACTAGAAGGAAAGCCAAGTGGTCCGCCACCCAAGCCTAGGCTTAAGCGGGCCACGGCCAGAGGCTCTGCTCTGCGCAACACTCAGATGGACGGTCAGCCTTCTGAGACCGCCGGCTCGACGGTTCAGGCCACGCGGCCTCACGCAGGGCCGGTAGGCGGGTTCTTCCTTTAGCAAGTGACCCGCCGGCCTATCTGAGCCCGGTGCAGTGGCCGGCTCCGCCGTCCCCAATTCCGGTGCCAGGTCTAGGTCTCCAGTCCCCCACCGCCACAGAAAACCGAGAACGCCGCCGCCGTGGTCATGTGCCCGAGAGACGGTTCGATCACGTGCCCCAAAGCCTTGTTTGGTCACGTGATCTCCGGGACCAATCCCTGCGGCCAGAAGGTGGCCTTGTGACTGGTCCCTCCCAGAAGGGGGCGGGACTTTGCTCGGAGGCGGGGAAGCCTTGTCTGCCCCTCCCCGTTCACATGTTACCCGCGTGATTCTCGCTCGCCCGCGAGATCTGGCGTCTGGCTGGGGCTTGCGGCGCCCATAGTGCACCGGGCGGGAGCGGGGCTCTTGCGTTTTAGGGTGACCCTCCCTCTCCACTTGCGTCATTTTTCTGAGCCGGCCTCGAGATTAGGCCCCTTCTCTCCCTGGAACCTTTGGTGGCCTCCGCACATTTGTCCCGTTTCTGGAGAATGGGATAGATGTCTTAACGTGGACGCAGGGGCCGCCCACCGTTCTCCCTTCCCTGCCTCCGACACCTTGTCCCCGGGGCGTACTGGGAAGCCCCCGCTCCTTCCTCACGTTCGTCATGGCCTGGCTTGTGCTCCGAGCACTCGTGATTTTTATCGTCCCAGCTGAACTAGGGACGTTTATGCCATGGTCCTTGGCGGGGCTTCTGGGGCCTGTGACCCGCTTCAAATTACATGCAGGGTAGGCTGTGTTGTTGACTGGGGGTGGCTTTCATCAGACTCCGATGCCGAGAACTCTCAGAAGACTGGCTCCTCACAGCACCAGCCCAGCCCAACTGCGTCTGTCACAGATGCTCAAAGGTGCTTATGAGATGAAGAGAATATCCTAACCTTATTTCTTCCAATAACCGTCTGCACACGCCCTAATCTAGTCCCACAGGAATGCTTGCTATCACCTGCACACAATTTTGACGGCACTCCTCGCCGCTGGGATCACGTTCTTTCCTCTGCCGGACCGTTTGTTCTTTCAGTTTTCTGTCAAACACGGAGCCTGTGAACTGGCTGGGGCAGGCGTGGGGCACAGCGCCAGACGCTGGAGACACAGTGGCGAATAAGACAGGCCCAGGCACTGTTACTATGGAACTCATGGTCTGTTTGGGGAGGCAGTGGAGATGAGAAAGATGCTGTGAACGCCTCTGGATTGGGCACCGGAACGATCTGAGACTGAAGGATAAATAGCTAATCAAGTTAGGGTGAGAGCAGGGAATAGCAGGTCAGAAGGGTCATCATGGGTAAGATTCAGCTTGTCATTGGTGGAGAGCAGAGAAGGTAGCAAAGCCAGCATTTTGATCCTTGGAGGGTTGTTGGGCAGAGTGCAGACTGATAGGTGAGTATTTTTGGAAGATTCCTCTGACTGAAGCCAGAGCTGGATGGCTGTTCATGTGAGGCGTGTCATTGCAGGAGGGAGTTGGGCAGGCAGGAAAGGAAACAGCTGGACAAAGGCTGGAGTAGAAATCTGAACACTTCGGGGAGCCTTTCTGGGCCTCAGTTTGTCCATCTGTAAAGTGTGGGAGTTGTACTCCATCTTCAAGTTGTAGTCCACCTCTGACACAAATTCAGCACTCCAGGCAGATGAGAATTTATATGTGATTATAGCGGGGAGAGGGAAAGATCATGGCAAGGAAGGGAGACTGGAGAGAGTGAGGCAAAGAGAGCAATACATACACAAAGGAGACATGGTAGAGCAGGGTTGCAAGGGCGGAGCAGGATCCAGAGGCCAGCCCAGGGCAGAGAGCCATCCCTAGATTCAGACCCTCGATTGTACTGCTGCGTGATCTTGGACAGTTCACCAGATTCCTAGGCCTCAGGTTCTGCCTGAAAGGGGGACACCAGTAATATTAATGCTAGGTGACACTGTCTTTGGGTTTTAGGGGATACCATAGTCAGGACGCTGTAACTCTGAGAAAAATACGCATTGACTTATATACATATAAAATAATTTCTGGAAAAATACGGGGCGCCTGGGTGGCACAGCGGTTAAGCGTCTGCCTTCGGCTCAGGGCGTGATCCCGGCGTTGTGGGATCGAGCCCCACGTCAGGCTCCTCCGCTATGAGCCTGCTTCTTCCTCTCCCACTCCCCCTGCTTGTGTTCCCTCTCTCGCTGGCTGTCTCTATCTCTAATAAATAAATAAAATCTTAAAAAAAATAATTTCTGGAAAAATACGCAAGTTGGTGACACGGTTTGCCTCATGGGAGTTGAACTGGGCGGCTGGCTGGTGTTGTGAGGGGAGGGCACCGAGGATTGGAAACAAACTTTCTTTTACTGTTGTTCTTTTTGAATTTTGAACAATATGGCAAGTCAGAGAGAGAGGTCAGGCCTTCAGGTCTCTGCAGTGGTCATGACTGGGTACGCACCGGACTTGAAGGCAGAGGGAGCATTAGCAAGGGCATGTTCTGCGTACCCGGACACCTGAGTTCTAACTGCCGCCAACATACTGCGTTTTAGTTGCTTTGTCCATAAATCTGGGGACCAATGAGGGCTTTATAGAGGGCAAAGCGAGGTCTTAGGACCCCAATGGCCTGCATCTGGATTCTGACTCTACCTTTGACTAGTGAGTTTGGATGAATCACGGAATCTCTCAGAACCTCAGTGTTCTCATCTGAAAAATGGGGATTACCACCACCAGCGTGTGAGAATTTCATAAGACGCTGTGCGCAAAGGGACAGCCCAGCATGTTGTTGGTGCTCCCAAAGCGCTGTTTCCGTGTTTCCCGTCTTCCAGCTTTGAAGAGTCACTGGCAGTCTGGAGAAATGGAACCAACTAGTTAGTGCTCGTTCCTCTCATCCCACAGAGTTTAATTTCATTAAAAGTCCTTCAGAATGTGTGATGCTGGGAGTGCAGGTCAAGGAGCTCAGAGCGTTCAGTTTACAGAACAATCAGACAAGGGATTATGTAAAAATAGCTGGGCAGGTGGAGGCTCTAAGCAGGCATTCCATATGCGGGGCGGTGGCGGTGAGATCACCGGTGGCCCGCATCCTGTCCCCTGGTGGTGAGAAGGGACATTACCAGTCAGCATCACAGCCTAATGGCAAGCGGGACCCGGCTGTTTGCAGATGCTGCACTGAGGCATTAGACATGATTTTTGAAAAAGGTAATGTCTGTTTGTAAAATCAGTGCAAATATTCCAGAATACTCCAGAAAGATAGAAGTCCTTGGAATACTTTAGTTTCTTCACATACTTACATTATATATGTATATAGTCTATGATATTTGGTATATATTACATTTTAAGATATTATATGTGTGTATATATGTGTACGGACATAATCTGATTCTAAGCCCATGTTTTGGAACTCCCTTGCTTCATCCAAACATGTATCTTGGATAATTGTTACGTGAGAACATGTCATGCTCAAATTATTCTCGATTTTAACATCGAGAGCCCCTACTAACTGGCTCCTTGCACTTTTAACATTCTTCTTTAACAAATGCTTTCTTTCAGCACGTCCGACATCTGGCAGGGTGTTTGCAGGACAGCTGTATCATGTGTGGAATTACGATCTTGTTTTTGTTCTTGTTTGGAGATTAAGTATGGATTAAGGAGAAGCATGTGGGTGCCACGTGGACATGGGGTGGACTTGTGATGGTTAATTTTCTATGTTAACTTGGCTGGGCCATGGTGACCAGATATATGGTCAAAACTTATGCTGGATGTTTCAGTATGGGTGTTTTTGGATGAGATTAACATTTAAATTGGTGGACTTTGAGTAAAGCAGACCACCCACCATAATGTGGGTGGGCCTCATCCAATCAGTTGAAGGCCTAAACAGACCAAAAGTCTGACCTCCCCCAAACAAGAGGGAATTGTGCCAGCAGTTGGTAGCACTGGCTCTTTCCTGGATCTCTAGCATGCCAGCCTACCATGCAGATTTTGGATTTGCAGCCTCCATAAGCCAGTTCCTTAAAATCTGTCCGTCCATCCATCACCCATTCATCCTATTGGTTCTGTATCCCTGGAAAACCTTGATTAATACAGTACAGATCTTTTATTAAGGGGAAGTTGTTCAAAAACTTTTTTTCAGTAACTGCTGGTTTAGACTATCTTGTCTGGGGTCAGTGTGGGTTACATTTTCCTAGAAAATTATCCATTTCAAATAGGTTTAAAATTTATTTACAACTATTGTGCAAAGTAGTCTCTTATGATTTTTAAAAATGTCCTCTGTATTAACGGTCATTTTTCTTTTGTCATTATTTATTTTGGATATTTAGGGGTTGACCCATGCCATTAAGAAAAACTGGCTAGTGATTCATTTATTTGTTGATTTTTTTAAAAAAGTAATTTATCAGTTTTACTTTTTTTCTGGTTTCAAACTTCACTAAATTTCTGCCTTTTTTCTGTCTTAATTCCTACTTTAAAAAAAATTCTTTTCAAAATTAATTTTTTAAAAAATATTTTATTTATTTATTTGAGATGGAGAGAGAGGGAGGGAGCACAAGCAGGGGGAGGGGCAGAGGGAGAAGCAGACTCCCCGCTGAGCAGGGTGCCTGATACAGGACTCAATCCCAGGACTCTGGGATCATGACCTGAGCTGAAGGCAGACACTTCACCGACAGAGCCACCTAGGTGCCCCTCAAAATTAATTTCTTTTTCTGAATGAATGATTGCTTTTGGAATGATCAGAATATTTTGGTTGTTGTTACACTCTTTTCTTTTCAGACCAACCTTGGTGTACCATCAGGTCACTGGACCCAATATTAGTTTTTATTTTAATTTTTTCTTTTTTTGCTTAAGGCAGGTTTATTGGGATATAGTTTAAGTATGGCAAGATCCACACCTCTACAGTATACTGTTCTGTGAGTCACGACAGACCTAACATCTGTGTAGTCACCACAGTACACTGTTCTGTGAGTCACGACAGACCTAACATCTGTGTAGTCACCACAGTACACTGTTCTGTGAGTCATGACAGACCTAACATCTGTGTAGTCACCACTACAACTCAGATACTGAGTTCCCATCACCCCAAAAGAGCTGCCTTGTGCCCTTCTTTGGTCACTATTCCACACCGGCTCCTGGCAACCACTCATCAGATTTCTAGAGCTCCCCTGGCCCTAAAGATCATATAAAAAGGAATCAAACGTCATATGGCCTTTTGTATCTAATTTTTTTCACTTAGAATAAAGTTTTGGAGATTGATCTACATTGAATGTATCAGTGGTCCTTTCGATTTTTAATTGTTTATTAATTACTTATTTTATTGTGTGTGTGTGTGTGTATATATATATAATAACCAACTTGTTTATCCATTCACACTTGATGGGTATTTTGTGTTTCAATTTTTGGCAATTAAAAGTAAATCAGGGCACCTGGGTGGCTCAGTTGGTTGAGCATCTGACTCTTGGGTCTCAGCTCAGGTCCCGATCTCAGGGTTGTGAGTTCAAGCCCCACTTGGGGCTCCACGCTGGGCATGGGGCCTCCTTAAAAGAAAAAAAAAAAAAAAGCAAAGCTGCTATGAACATTCTGATATAAGACTTAAAGAAATATGTTTTCAAGTCTATTCGGTAAACACTTCTTTCTGGTATTTAGGAAGGCTTATAAGTGGAATAACGGGGTCATATGGAAAGCGGAAAGTGTATGTTTAATTCTGAAAGAAACTAGAAAATTGATTTCCAAAGTGGGCACACCATTTTGCATTCCCACCAGCAATGAGTGAGCGATCCCCTGTTGCTCCATCCTCTAAACATTTGATATTGTTAGGTTTTTAGTTATATTTTACTTACATGAGTGCATGAGTGCATTCACCTGTTGCTGTGTAGCAGTAGGTTATGATTTCAATTTCCATTTTCCTAATAACTAATGATGTTGGACATCCTTTTACTTTCTGCTTTTAAAAATATTACCTTGCTGTTCTTTTGCAGCTTTAAAAATTTTTCAAGAAGATTTTATTTATTTGACAGAGAGAGAGTGAAAGAGAGCACAAGGAGGCAGAGAGGCAGGCAGAGAGAGGGAGAGGGAGAAGCAGGCTCCAGTTGAGCAGAGAGCCCCATGCAGGGCTTGATCCCAGGACCCTGGGATCATGACTTGAGGTGAAGGCAGACGCTTTAACCTACTGAGCCACCTACGCACCCCACTTAACGTTTTTTTAAAAAAGATATATTTTAGAGAGAGAGAAAGGGCAGGGGCAGGGGGAGAGGGAGGGAAGCAGACTCCTTGATGAATGCACAGCCCAACACGGGGCTTGACCTCATGACGCTGAGATCATGATCTGAGCTGATATCAAGAGTTGGACACTTGAACCAACTGAGCCACCCATGTGCCCCTTTTCGCAGGTTTTTATGTTGGATGTTTAAGTTATTTAAAAATTTTTGATATGGATTTTGAATGCTATGAATTTACATCTGAGCACAATGTTGGCTGCATCCCATAGATTCTGATATGTCATAGTTTCAGTACTATTTTTTTTTTTTTTTTAGAAATGCTGCATCGAATTTACATTTCTCTCTTGATCTTAGAGTTACTTAGTGGCTTAAAAACTTCTATGTGGAAAGACCTTTGAAGAAATATTATTCTTAATTTCCAGTTTTGTCATATGGTAATCAGAGTGCTGTTATGTTATGTTTGGAATTTCAGATTTTTGTGGCTTAGTATGTGATCAGTTTTCATAAATGTTGCAGGTGAACTTGAAAAGGAGTGTTCTCTGGTTTAAAGACTAGAGTTTAGGGGCTTCTGGTGGCTCAGTCGGTTAAGCAGCTACCTTCAGCTCTGGTCACGTCAGGAAGGTCTCATGGGAAGGAGCTCTTGCATCCTTGTAATTATTTTTTTCTGTGCCCTTTAAAGCCAATCAGCAGTTTCACTGGATAAAAACAAAAACAGAAACAAAAAAACCCAAACAGCCATCCTTGTCTCGTATTTCCTTGGGAATCTTGAAAATGTTGCTCCATTGTGTTTAACACATGAGATCAGCTGAAGCCACCTGGGCCTGTTTTCGAGGTCTTGAGCCTTGACCCAGGTGTAAGCTGGGTGGGCTGCTGTCTAGGTCTGTGACCACTCAGCAAACACACCAGAAGGTGTCCCCTCCCTTCCTAGGACTCTCTTTGGGCAGCCAGACATGGGTTCTTGTTGGACTTGCACCCGTCTCCACTGCCAGCACACACTCCATCCCCAGCCCCCAGTTTCCCAAGCCTGGCTCCTTTCCATCCAGATCACACCTTAGACATCCCACCCTCAGGGAGGCCACCCGACCTCCATCAGAGGTGGGTGGCCCTACATGTGACTATATAGCTCTTCTACTAGCGATACTTTCTTCTTGTCTGCCTTTCCCCACCAGGAAATAAGTTCCAGGAGCACAGTGCTGGCTACACTGTAGGTGTGCGGTAAACACTCATGTCGATGGCATGACCATGCCTCGGCCACGCCTACAGCCAGGTGACCACACACTGAAGGCCCTGCACACCTCCTGTCTCAGGCTCCACTCTGCCCTGCCTGGAACTTCACACCCAGTTTCCATGGTGGACAGGCCCCGAGGCACAGATGTCCTGCCAGCCCATGGGGTCGCGTGTTCCCTTTGCTCTGCCCCATGCGTTCTTACTGTGAGGGGGCCTCTCCCCTGGCCCAGGGACTTGTTGTTAGATCAGATTAGGAAATGCATCCCTCTGGGAGCCCCTGGCCCCAGGCAGGCTGGGCTAGATGCCCCCCACCCCCAATATGCTCTCATACTGTATTCAATGATCTCTTCAATCCAGTCTTTTCTGCAGTGTGGCGATGTGCTTGAGGATGGCCTCTTGCTCAAAAAGAAGACATTTTTTGGGTGAATGAATCAGATGCATTCTGTTGAAGGGGACCACCAGCCTTCAGCTGCCAAATTAAAAAACCTAAGATGGCCGTGCTTCCCTTCCCTGTGTTCCTGCCCAAGGCCCGTGAAGCATCCTGTTGGCAGTGGTGGGTGATAGAGAAGAGTAGGGTCTGGGTGGCCACAGCCCTGGCTGCCTGCCTTCGGTGCGAAGATTGACAGAGAGAACACGTGTCAATGCCACGCATGGTGTCCGGCCACCACCCGTCCTCAGTACAAGGTGACTCTTGGTACTCTTGTCCTGGCTCCTGAGTCTCTCCCACGGTTACTGCAGCCCAGTGTCTTAGCACGGCCATGTGTCCAGCACTCGGGGGCCTCACTTGGTCTTGGCAATGCTTAGCGCCGGCCCAGACACCCCAGGCCAAGCAGCAGCGGGGACTTCACACCCATAGGGGGTTCGGTGCCTCCGAGCCACTCCTTGTTCTCCCACCTGAGACCCCCACCCCCAGCTGACATTCCACTTCAGGGACTTCACTGTCCCCTGTGTAGAATTCTTTCATACCTTCTCACTGTCTACAGGCTGAAGCCCAAATTCCTTAAAAGGATGGGTGGGCTTCATGGCCCAGCCCTGCAGAAAGCTGCAGCCTCATTTCATGGCCACTCTCCCTGGTCAGTCTGGTGACAGCCTAGCTCCAGCATCACTGCATGCCTCCCCCATCCCTGGATCTTTGTATGCATCCCTTTGCTTGGAACATCCTTCCCTTTCATGGGGGGAGCCCCTGGGATGCCCCTCCCTAGCCCTGCCCACTCCCTGTTGTGACACTCATGGCTGAGCCTGGTTTGTTGGGCTGTCCTGGTTACGCAGAAGCAAAGATGTCTGTGTTGTTCGTCAGCACCATCGTGTTGAACAGGCAACGAGCAAGTATCCTTCTCCCCCCCCAACGTTGGGCTCTTCCTGCCGCAGGCACACTCAGTCCCTGGTGTGTCCCCCAGCCCAGTGCACCCTCACCCACTTAACCCAGTGAGCAAAGGACCCTGTTGTGTGGGGATGGAGCTGAGCACTGCGGACACAGTAAAAAAGCAGCCGAGGTCCCTGTCTGCTGGTGGAGGCACTTAACTAAGGAACAAATATAATTACAGATTGTATCAGGGCTTGGAAGAAAATGGGAAGTTCCCAATTCTGACAGGGTGGTCAGAGAAGGCCTCTCTCAAGAGAAAACACTGACGTTTACACATGCAGGACAGAAGGAAGTCAGCCATGCTTCTCTGGGGATAGGGTGGGCAATGATGGCCTGTGCAAAGGCCCTGAGGTGGGAAAGAGCTGAGAAAGGGAGGCCAGTGTAGGAACATGGGGGACGTGGGTCAGAGGCAGCTGCAGATGTTGGCAGCAGGCAGATCAGAGAGATCCTGGAGCCCGTGGGAAGGAGTTCAGGCTTCATTTAAGTGCCATGTAAAGCCACTCCTGGGTTTTAAACAAGAGGGTGACGTGATCACTGTTTTGAGATGCTCCAGAGAGAAGGCCATCGAGGGAAGTGTGGGAGCAAAGCTGGGGCGGGCAAGTAGAGAGCTGCGTCCTGGCGGAGGGGAGACTCCAGGCTGGGTTTCTGGCTGGGCCGTGGGTGTGGGGCTGCGCCACCACCAGATGAAGACAGCTGTAGGGCGGGGCTGGCGGGGCTGGGCGGGGCTGGCGGGCCGGCCGGTGCTGCCGGCACTGACCCTGGGTGCCACGGGTGTCCAGACCATCCCAGGCACCCTGAGGACCCGGTGTCCACAGGCCCAGATGTCTGTTGATTGGAATACTTCTGTCCTCTTTTAGGTCAAATCTTCACTCTGGGAGGCTGGATTTGATTTTGATTTTTTTTTTTTTTTTTTTTGTACTCGAAGTTTTATAAGGTCAACTGGTGGAAAATATGGGCACTTTTTTTATAAAAGATCGAAAATGTGTGGCTACTGATGACTGAGCATTTCTGGCCCATCCTGTACAACAGACTGAAGACGATTCCAAAGACTTTTTCCAAGTGTTCTGAGAAACTTAGGTTTTCTGACGGGGAAAATTTTTCTATTCAGGAAATATCTGAATTTTTACTGAGTAAAAATGTTCCCCAAAGAGGTTCACTATCTATCTCAAATAAATCTTTCGAATATGCAATTCCTAGAGACAGTAAAAAACCCAAACAAACCACAACCTAGAAAGAATGCAGCGGCAGGCAGCATGAACACACAACTCTGAGTTCCTATTAGACACGTCCAACCCGGGGCGCCCCGGGGTCTCAGTCGGTTGAGCATCCAACTCTTGATTTCGGCTCAGGTCATGATCTCAGGGTTGTGAGATCGAGCCCCGCGTCCAGCTCCGTGCTCAGCAGGGAGTCTGCTTGAGAGTCTCTCTCTCCCTCTTCCCCTCCCCGTTCGTGCTCTCACCCCCTCAAATAAATAAAATCTTAAAAAAGGTCCTCAAGAAAACCCCACATCCAACCCGCTGGGTTGTAGCACTCACTAGTTAGGGGCTTGCTTTCTCTGAGTCTACTTCATTTTCTGTAAAGCAAGGGCTTCGAAGCAGACCAGGGTTTCTAGAATTCTGGATTTCATAGGTCAGGAGGCAGATCACTATTGTCATACGGTTAACACCTTCGGGGGCGGGTAGGGGGACACAGTGTTGCCAACTGTTTTCTAGTGTGGAATTACAAAAGAAACGGCTATTTGCGTTTGCCACGTCATGAGGGTATGGTGCCCAAAGTGGAGGAACAGCACGTCCGGTAAAGGACAATAATACTTTAATGCCGTTCATTTTCTGAGGGACTGGCTCCGCTGGCCATCTCTCACGCCTCGATGAGGACGTGGCGGCACTCTGTCGTGCTCAGCACTAGTGTGCAGACTGGTGGTGGGGACCCAAGCCTGGTCAACAGAAATCTGACACTGGTCCCAGCGTCACTCAGGGGGAGACCGGGTCCCTGGGAGACGCGGGTTCTGTCTGGGCTCGGCTCTATGTGGCCTGAGCCTCCACGGCCCTGGGTCTCCTCACCGATGACGTGCCTGCTGGCACCTGAAGTCGTGCCAATCTCCAGGCTGGAGAAAACGCTAGTAAGAAAGGACATTCGTTACTGTTAATTGACTACATTTTAATTTGGGCAGGGGGCCCATGGTGTTCATTATGCTGTGAATGAATGAAGGAAGGAAGGAATGAGTGAAGTTTTTTTGCCTGAGATTCCTGCCCTCTGGAGACCTTCCTGGGCTCTGATGTTGCTAGGTACCCGGTGCCAGGGGAGCCATGACGGTGTCTGAAGCTGAGGTATGTTTCCTGTCTTTAATTTTGACGTTGAATACAAGTCACCTCTTAGCCACTTCGAGGGACGCAGTGGTTTCCCCCCAGAGCTGCTGAGCGCGGCCCATATACTCTAGGGTCTGTTCTGTTCCTATCGGCGGGTTGGTAGCCTTGTCTCCGGAATCCTCCACCTTCTCCAACGGCTTAATCGGAAAGCCGGTCTTGGGCCGGAGCCAGAAGGCCCCCCTCCGGCTGGCTGCCCATGGCGGCGCCGTGGGGAGAGCTGAGTCAGAGGCCCCGGAGGGAGTGCCGGCTCCTGGCTGTGCCCTTGTTGGCCGTGGCCTTGGCCGTGAGCGAGCCTCTCCGTGCTTCTAGCTCCCTGTCTCTGAGGACCACGGCGCTGGGAAGGGCTCACCCAGCCCCAGGAGAGGCTTGGCCACTGCCCCAGCTCCCAGCGGGCTGCCCCAAAGCCCTGGGAAAGTCCTGCCAGACGAGGATCTTGTCTCCCTGGGGCTCTTGGGCCACGCCGGCCAGTCCACGGTAACAATGAGATCTGCAGTGTGGTTGTGGGCTGCACAGGGTCAGCCCAGCCTTTGGAATCCCACGTTAAGTGTGACTGGCCCCCCTGAAGCCCTGGACAGCCAGGCGCCCGGGCCCTTCCCTGGTTTGGCCCACGCATGCAGAGCAGGAGTGACCTCCAGGAGAGGACGAGCGGGCTCTGAGCCCAGCCTCTCCTGGCCGGCCCTGCCCGACGCGGCTTTTCCTCCTGCTGACCTTAACCTGTGTCCTTGGCGGTCATAAAAGGTGACCAGGAGTACGGTAGTTTTGCTTCCTTCTGGGTCCTTCCAGGGAGTTACTGCACCCATGGTGGTCTCGGGGACATCCCCAGTGTGAATGCAGCCCTTCGGCCGTCACTCTCTGCGCCACCAGGCCCCCCGCAGGTTCCGGTAAGCCTGTTCCTCTGCCTTCCGTGCTGTTGACCCTGACCTGCTTGCGTGCTCGGGCTTCACTCACGTGGCACTCCACGTGGCAGGCTTTTTATGCTGGTCTTTTTGAAACTCGTGAGGACACAGTTCTGTAGGAAGCAACCTCTGGCTCTCCTAGCAAACACTTTCACCACAGAATCATCTGGATTTTGACAACACTGAACCGAAGAAAACAATTCATCAAATGGTCGGACTTATTAGACGTTATTTGCTTTTCAGCTCAAGAGCAGCCAATGAATGTGGCCTTGGGGGTCAGCCTGGGTTTTGTGGGCTCAGTGGTGCCTAACATTCTGGTTTGCGAGAGGCCCCGGCCTCAGGATCCATCGCTGTCCGGGAGCTGAGCCTGCTCCGGTCTCCAAGCCTCAGCAGCACGCTCACGCTGGGCTGACTTCACGACGCAGGAGCCCATTCTCAGTAAGGTCGAAACACGCTCTCCGTAAGCGCGTGGTCAACAGGTTCCTTGATGCTCCGCTCACCTGCCTTGTGTTGGCACGTGGGGCTCCAGGAGAAAATCCCAAAGGAAAGGGGCAGTTACTGGCTAGAAGGTGCCCTTAAATCTACACTTAACTTGAGGCAGATTTCTAGAAGATGCATTTTGGAGATGGTAATGAAGGTGCTAATGAGGTGACCGCACCTGAGCGAGGCGGACAGGGAACCTTAGGCTGACCCCTCAGTGTTCGCTTTAGTGCCCAGGTCCACCCAGTGTCCCCGGGAATCCACATCCCGACTCTGTGCATGGTGCTGGTGTGAGCGGGCCGGGATGTGTGTGTGTGGGAGGGAGACAGGCAGAGACCCAGCACTTCTATCAGATGCCTCCGGGGCCCAGACCCGCTGCATAAAAGGGATTCCTGAACGGGCCTGATTCCAGGGGCTGCTGGGAGCTCCGTGGGCTTCCCGCAGCAGAGATGCCCACTCCTCCACTGCTCGCTGCTCCTGCCCCGGCACGATGGAGAGTTCACCCAAGTGTCTCTTACTGGCTGTTCTTACTACAGGAACCTAGGAGGTTTTCGTTGGGGTCACTAAGCGCGGAGGTGGAGGTTAACTAAACTTACTGTGGTCATCTCACAATACCGTATGTGAGTCATTATGCGGTGCCCCGAGACTGACACAGAGCTGCAGGCCAACTGCATCTCAATAAAACTGGAAAAAAAAAAAGATGGGTCAGAGAACTCTTGGGATTGACTAGTAATCAGTTATGCATCATCCTGTAACATAAACCACAAAGCTGAGTTCAGCTCCAGCTTAAATTTACTGAGCTGTTTCTAAAAGCCCCACAGGAGTAAACCAGGCCACGTTTCCCCTGAACTGGGTGTGATCAGAAGAAAGAAGAACTAGAGGGGCGCCTGGGGGGCTCAGTCGGTGAAGCATCTGCCTTCAGCTCAGGTCATGATCCTGGTACTGGGATTGAGCCCCACATTGGGCTCCCTGCTCAACGGAGAGTCTGCTTCTTTTTCTCTCTCTCCCCCTCTGCCCATCCCCACTGCTCATTCTCTCTCTCAAATAAATAAAATCTTAAAAAAAAAAAGATGAATTAGAGATTCTTTCCTCCACTCCCGCAAAGTGCTGTGGAGTTTACGTAATACTTTTGTAAAAAGCAGAGACAGGAGATTGCAGGCCAGAGCGGGAAAACGCTCAGCCGCGAACCATCTGGGTGCACTGCTCTGTCTCTACTCCTCCCATTTCCTTCTCTAAAAAAGTTAATCTTAGTGTATTTCAAACTTTTGGATCATGGAATCTACTCCCCCGCCCAGAAATGATATCTTCTGTAAAACCACATATATTAAACAAAGAAGAGCTGAAGTTCTGGCACATTTACGGGTTCACACAGTAACATGATGAAGTTACCGAGGACAGAAGCTAATGAGCTGGTGGTCTCCAAAGGGCTGAAAGTTGGTAGAACACATTTGAGGTTTTTTTTTTTTTTTTTTTAAGTAGTTAAAATATCACAAACCTTATGTAAGAACAGGAGCTTCTGAAGTGTATGTGAAGGCCACGGGACTGGATGGTTTCTGGGTTCCTCCGGTTCTAGAAGTCAAGTGCATGGTCAGAAGCCCTCCCATGTGTTCGTGGCCACCCCCTCCCCTGCACCTCTGACCTTGCATGACCCAGGTGTCCCTCCAGTGTAACACAGTGGTAAGGGGAGGGACTCCGAGGTGACGCCGTGTGGGCTGAAACCTGGCTCCACTCAGTACTTTGTGACCTCGGGCCAGCGACTCGACCTCTGAGTGCGCCTGTCCTCACCTGTCAAGGAGGGTCACAGCGGCAGATACTTTGGTGGGTCATGAGAATAAAGTCAACAAACACGGCCTCCAGCAGCTCCTGGCGTAAGGTGCTGATTCTCCTGGAAGGAGACACGGAGTGGGTTCCACCTGCTAGCCCGAAAACAGGAGTGGCGTGAAGCTGACCTCGTGGTATGCGTCCACCCCGAGTTCTCTCACGGATGCTACTGGCCACGGCGGCTTCTCCGATTCCAAGACGGGAGGTGAGGGGTGCCTGGTCCGAGGACACAGCCAGTTCCTAGCTGCACCACGTTTAGGGTGTCCTCTGACCAGCACACCTGCCCCTGGGTGGAAGTGGGGTATGTGTGGCTCTCCAAACTTCCCCACAGACTTACCATGGGCTCGGCCCCCTCCACACGCCCCAGCTCCAGAGCAATGTCTCCTGTATTTACGCGTGTCAGAGGCATCACGAGACCCTCTGACAGAGAAGGGAACGGAGGTGCACAGGTCACCGTGTGCCTGCTGGAAGGTCGACCCAGCGCGGCCACGGAGGTGGGTGGTGGGTGGCAGGGACTCGAGGACGTACCTGATTCTCAGCCTACTTTGTTGACTCCCAGCATCAGTGAGGCTGAGGTTCCCCATGAAGAAGGGGGGTGGCCGGCAGAGACCCCAGATCGATTCCCACCGATTCTTACTGTTTGCAAGACATTAATTTCTTTTCAAGAATTATTTTAAACATCACGATTTGGGGTCAAATAATTTCATTTCTATAAATTGTGCTCTGACTCACATTTGCCTCCTCAAAGATGAGAGGGGGGTGGAGAAAGGCACCTCTACTTTTTTCCCTGAGGGAGGTGAGCCACGAGCTCACGGAATGAGCTGGGGAAGCTGGGCCGGGGCCTCCGCTCCCCATCTCCCAGACGGTGTCCCTGGCGTGGCTGCCCTCGCCCGAAGGGAAGCCTGCTAACTGCCAGGCCCAGCTGGCCCGACACCGTGGCTAAATTTAGTTTCATGATGAGCAATAAAATTCACATGTTCTTTATTTAGTCCATATAATACACCATTTTTAGAGGTTTTTTCTTTTTTTAAAATTGGATAAAAGAGCATATTAAATGGCACGTGTATGAAGTTTTCTCTTCATAAACAATGTCAGAACAGAAAGTTTTGAATTACAAAATGTTAAAAAATATGTAGGTACTTAACATTTCACTAAAGCGTAAAGTTACAGATATCTTCTAAAGAAAAATAATTGTGCCACTTACCTATTTTTGCTGTTTCTATGAACGTTTTTTATTCTGTACATAGGACATTTTGTACAAAATATGAAGTCTACATTTTTATTACTTATTACCATAAAACAAAGATACAACGTATGTACAATATTAAAAGGAAGCCATACTAAAGCCACACTAAAAAGACACTCGGAATAGTGACATTTCTGATGTACAGGTACATTTCGGAAAGAGTCAAGATGCCGAACGCAGAACTTTATGAAGAAAAACAGTCACCGGTTTATTTTCAATGTCGTACTTTTGAAATCAGTTTGGTACAGAATAAACAGTGTATCTATATAATAATATATAAGTTGAACAATTAGCACAGGGGATCTGAGTACTAACTAGGAAAACTTTAATAGGCCAAAATATTAAATAATAGTCTTGTCAAAGAAAATTAGTCTCTTTCAAAACTGCCCCCCCCTTTTGGTGAATGTTTGTCTTCAATAAAGAGCAGAAATAAAGCCTAGACAAAGAGGTGTTCTTACAGGTTGAGCTTTATACAATCACCCAAATCACGGGTATTCTGCTTTTTACCTAGGGCCGAAGAGAGTCTTCCCAGAACCCTCTCTCACACACATACTGAACATCCAAAATCAAGGGTATTTGAGAATCTATCAGCTAAAGACGGTAGTTCAAACAATGGTATATCAAAATACATAAGACGCTGCTTTATACAATAAAAAGCACCCTTTTTCCCTCAAAAGGAGAAGGCATCTAAACTTTTTTTAAATTATAAATTTCATAATGGTAAAATGGATAGATAACTTGTCAAGTTTCTCAGGAAGTGTTTCTTCTCACAAAGTGGCCTTTCCCACTTTCAGCTGGGGCAATCTTTTTAGTTAGTACTCAGCTCCTAACCCAGAACCCCCCCCCCCCCCATGATCTTCCTCCAGGGACACAAGGAAATCAACATCGTGGGTGGACGTCAGTGACACCGGGGGCAGCAGGCACCACGGCTGCGCGGGGAACCGTGCCTGCTTTCCACAATGTTTCCGTGGACACCCAAGACCTAATACAGATCCTAAAAGAAGCCACGTTTTATCTTTTTCTGCAAGACATTTAACATGAACTTAATATAATCTTATGCCAGAGACAAAAGAAACTAGAGTCACTTGTTTAGAACAGCAGGACGCATCTCAAATAGCTCTCAAGCGGGATAAGTAAGTCAAAACACGGGCCACCCTGAGAGAAATACAGAGCAGACGAAGCACTAAGTGTGAAGGGTTTTCTCCTCGTGCTATTCCATCCCAAACAAAAAGCTCGACACATGCAAGGAGGTCCGTGAAATCTAATAGCAGCATTTGAAGACCGATGGGAACTTAGACGCTGTATTTTCCTCATGAGGTGTTTATAATGTGTGCTCTATTCACCTGGACCCGGTTCACGGTAAGCCCTCACGCCGCCGCCGCCCGCTGGGGTCTGGGGACCACGACCCGGCGGCAAGGGGACATCAGGCCAGCGCCCCGCACGGACCGTGGCATTTTTGTTACTTTATGCCCAGAGGAAGCTGCAGCTCTCGTCGGGCCAAGATGCGGCCCGACTGAAGATGATCTCGTTCTAACCTTCTATAAAATGTAGAAAATGGATTCTCAGAGATGACAGCTTTATTCATTCAAGAGCCTTGTGAAAGGGCAACAATGTTTAGAGAAAAAAAAGTCTGCAAACAAACAAACAAAAAATGGGACACATCATTTTAAAATTCTAATTCCGGTCAAGGTAGACAGAGAAAGCTCTCTTTAAAATAAGTTTCTCCTATGAGCTTAACTGCTGGGGTCCCTGGTGCTGGACCCCAGGCTTGGAAATATGGCTTTAGCTATACACAAAAGAAGTGACACGGCACAGATGTCACTAATCAAAGGAAAGAGATACCATCGGAAAACACAGCGGCGGATTGTCATGTCACTTTTCCCAGTAAGGTATGTTAGAACAAGGACAGCAAAGAATCATCTCAATGGGATAAAAAGAAAGGAAAAAGGAGAGAGAAAGGAGGAGAGAGAGAGAAGCTACGGGCGTAACAATCACAGAGAAACAATGGGAAAGGTTTGTAAAGTCTTCAAAAATATGTAATACTTTTTAAAAGTGTTCCTTTGATTTGAAGAACATTGATCTTATCATAGAACCACTTATTTTAAATGATCACGAATTCCGGTTGGGTGGAACATGAAGATGGTGACCAGGGTGCTCTCCTTAGCTCTGATTTTGGGAAGCAGTCTTACGGGGGCTGTGCCGGGGCTGAGCCCACTCGCCGGGGACGCGGCCGGCGGCCCTCGGCTCTGCCAACAGATCTGAGAAGCCACCATTGTTTGAACTCCTAATCTCGAGCTGAGGCAGCAAGTGCATTATTGCCTACAGAACGGGGTCGAAGAAAGCTCTGACTCTGAGTGTAACTGATTGGTATGGCACAGAAAGGATGTATTTTCTACAGAATCCAGGAAAGAACAGGCATCCCCAGCCCGACGCGGTCCTCCGGGGGGCTAGCGCCCGTCCTGGGAGACCAGCTCGTCAGCTCTGCAGTGAGCCTCCAAGGCGTTCTTGGTGTGGAGGTCCTGAGGCAGCTCGGACTTGCGGCGCACGACAGGCCGGTCCTTCTTCAGGTCTTTCTGTGCCTGGAATCACAAAGGCAGTGGCGTTGCTACAACGAAGCCATTGGGGGGTGAGCTCACGTCCGCAAAGGGCAGCCGGGAGCCGGGTGCCCAGCACCCACATTCTAAGGCTGCCCGAGGAACTCTGCGGTGCGCGCAGAGGCCACTGCCCCCAAACAGATTCGGCTGGAGCAATGATCTAATGGCTACTGTGAAGGGCTGTGTGCGCCACACCGGTGATTTGGGCTCCTGAAAAGTGTAGTTCTGTACAGAGTACTCAGTGCCTCTATTTTTGTAGATTTTAGGAAATGTCATCAATAGCAAAACCCCATTATGTAAGATGTTCCTAAAGGCATCTTTATGGCTCTGTCCATTACAGAAGACTTTCCAAACGGGGAAATTTCCTTTGGAGGGAAATAAAAAAATGAACGAAAACCACATTAAAACTGGATTTAAAGTCAAGAAAAGGTCTAAAATTACTATTGAATTTGAAAAAAAGGTCCTTAAAGTAGGAGGCATTAAGTGGGTCCCTTTGGGGAACAAACCCTCTAGCACTCAGAAAAACTGTACTTAATTATTTACATAAAATTTCCTAATATTGAGAATAAGAAATAAAAGACTCCCTTTCTCCACAACATTCTCTTCCTGAAGTTTAGGACATTGTGGTTTTACTTAAAAAAATTTTTTAAGAACCAGTCCTAGTTTTGCATGAGGATTTAGAGAACTGTGTCTGCAAAGAAAGTGGGGTGGGGGTGCTGATACGGGGAATTTACACCAAAGGCACCCATTTCCATTAATAACAGTTAAACGAGTCAGTCAGTTTTGAGGTAGGGCCACTGCATTAATACCAGTATTTCTGAAACAAAACAAGCCATGGAAATCATCTAAACACACGTATACACCAGAAGACTGCCAATTAGTTATAAACTTTAGACAGAACTGAGCCTTTCTGCTTGGCGTCTCCATCAAAAAGAAGACAGACTCTAAAGAGAGCGTAATGACTTCTGTGGTGGTGAATAAACGTCTTAGCAGAGAAAGTTCGTTTTAAGTCAATCATCTGACAACAAAAGGACAAAAACCACAACCACCTCTCATAGTTTCTGGAAATCTGACCTCAGCATAAAGTACACTTTCCCTGGCTTTTAAAAACGATCTAGAACCCGCAGAAGTCAGACATGAAAAGTTCACATTTTTGCAGAGTTAATATTTCTTGGGGTTCTTTGCAAATTTATCTGTGGAAACGGCAGTAACACCAAGGTTTAGAATGAGCCTTCTGTGAAGTTTTAGGAATATTTCTAGAAATGTGATGTGAATATGAACATACACATATGGTAAAGGTGGGAGTCTGGCTTTTTTCCCCTGAAAATTAGTGTAAGGTGGCTTTGGGAGAAGCACCCCCGTCGGGGGGCTGCGCAGGGCACAGTGCTGAAGCGGGTTTGCTTTCGGCCCACGAGGAACTCAAGAGGCAAAATTCTACCCTGAAAACAAAGCAAAGCGAAGCCAAACAAAACCTAGACTTTTATAGACTCGAAACATTTCATCCCTGCTGAAACAGGCATTCTAAAGAGAAGAAACACTTTAGCAGAAAAAGGCCACAGTTGAAACCGTGGAACTGGAACCCGTAAGTGCAAACAGGGAGAACACACACGACCCCGGGAGCGTCTGGAAGGACAGAAAGTGTGCTGGACATGTCTGGGCCTTTCTGTGTGGGCATCTCAGATCGGTGTGTAGAGCAGGGCGTGAGTTTCACGAACCACAAGAGGAGAAAGATCAGAGAGACAGCAGGCGGGGAAGGATGGGAGGGCATGCAGACGGTCACCCCGAATGGACAGCCTGGGTGGAGGGGGCGTGCGGGCAACGGGCAGACGCAGCGAGCAGGTGCAGCGTGAGGCACGGCCTCTGTCTGCCGCATGTCGGCAGATCTAAGAGGCTTAAGTTTATACAGTAAGTGGGAGCAGAACATGAGGGCTCGGGTGAACATAACCGTGCATGTTTTCACTGTGCGGCTGAGGACACAGCTAACCCACATGTCTCGAGGGACCAGATTTGTCTTTACCATCACCAGCTGCAATGACAGGGAGAAAAGGGAAAATACTTCATGTACACAGAATTTGTCAAGTCCTGTCCTAAGCACACAAGCCTTAAACACACGCTATGCATTGCGTAAGGGGTACCTTCACTTCCCACCTGCCGTCTCTACAGCTTCCTTACGTGCACGGCTGACACTGCTTTTCTCCCGACCGACTGTTAGAAACGAGAATTGTAAACATTTTAAACGTCTCTGGTATAAATGTCATTCACGTGAAATTTAGTACTTTTCTTTGGATGTTCTATGTAGAGTTAGACAAGTCCCCCCCCCCGCAAAAGAATGCAAATTATGGTTCTGACAGGTCAATACATAATGGAATTTCTCCACACAATTCCAACCAACTGCATCCCACTTCCTCCCCTCCTCTGGGGTGATACTGCCATTTACCTCTCACACGTGTCCCGTTCTGGCCAATGTTCAAGTCATTTCAAAGAAATGTGGAATTATTTTGGAAAAATAAAATTAGCCGAAGATAAAATTAAAGGGCACCGAAAATATTCACTTTAATTTTTAGCTGTAACTTCTTATGTAATTTGGTCTCCAAATTGTGCATATAAATTTCTCCTGCATCTAGGTAATTTTCTCTTTAACAGCGTTTTTGAGAATTTCAGGAATATAGGACTCCAACATTTTTCAAATTCAGGAGAGTCTATTGTATCAAATATTATAGCTAAGAGAGTGCACTATAAATATCTTCATCTAGCTGGGTTGAAATGGGGAGGGGGGGTGCCTGGGTGGCGCAGTCGTTAAGCGTCTGCCTTCGGTTCAGGGCGTGATCCCGGCGTTATGGGATCGAGCCCCACATCAGGCTCGTCTACTGGGAAGCTGCTTCTTCCTCTCCCACTCCCCCTGCTTGTGCTCCCTCTCTCGCTGGCTGTCTCTGTCAAATAAATAAATAAAATCTTAAAAAAAAAAAAAGAAATGGGGAGGGGATTCAATTAATCCATAGAAATCTATAATAAGTACTAGAATTGGGTAGTATTAGTCTTCCAGTTTTATTCTTTTTCAAAGTTGTTTTGGCTACTCTGGGTCCTTTGTGTTGCCATATGAATTTCAGAATCTGTATGTTATTAAAAAAAAAAAGTATGCTGGGATTCTGATTGAGATCATGTTAATTTGGGGAGAACTGGCGTTTTAATGTCACGGAGTCTTTGACCCAGGAGCGTCGTCATAGAGATCTCAGAGGTAAGAGTGGGGGAATACTTCGCAGAAAACTTAGTTACCTAATCTTCCTGCAAGAGTCACAAAAACAAACACGCTACAGGAGTTCTCCAGGAAATGCCCTGCCTGCCTCCCGTTACTCAGAACCAAGTGGATGGATGAGCAGAGACTGATCCCTTCGTGTTACACAGAAGGACATAGGCCCTGTGCCAAGGGCAGGGGACAGATCAACCAGTGGGGAGTTTTCCTGGGACTGGCTATCACATAAATACGAGGGCCGACTTTCAGAGGCAGTTTTCCACTCAAGATGAGAATGCGACTTTGGTTTGCCTTCTCGATCAAATGCTTGATTCCTCAGAGAGTCACCTTAAATCATAAATAGGACCATAATTTACATGGTCATTACATTTTGGACATCAGTCATTCTTTTCCTAGTGTTAATTATGACCTGCACTGGACCAAGGATGGACCAAAAACCCCCCTAAACCTCCAAACCCCAAATACTTAATGTGTAAGAACTGGCTTGTACACCCTCAGTTTCCTATCCACCGCTGAATGGTCTACGTAACTTAAAAACGAATGTGGTCACAGATTCCTGGGCGGGCTTCCTGCTAGAAGGGGTGCCGGTGTGATATTCTCTGTCTGCAAGCACTGGGTAAGCTCTCATGTCTTTAGTATGCTTGCAGCGTAAAATCAAAATGGCAATTTAAAAAATGACCTCATTCCTGTCCCAGTTAAAAAAAATGAAGCAGGAAAATGAATGCCCCCATAGCCAGGACAGAGAAAAACAGAATTTTTGGGTTTTTTATTAAATCTGTTCACTGCTAACAATTATGGAATCCAAGTAAACGAAGTAAAAATAAGTTACTGATATTCACTAGGAGTGTACAGAGTTTCCTCACTGTAGTTTTGGTATTTTTGAGTTTGATCTTATGCTAAGGCTGGGAGCTGGCTGGGCAGCTCTGTGAAAAAGGAGTCTGGATCAGTGTGCTGTCCAAGTATGGGACTCCAAGTTCCCTAGTAGCCACATCAAAAAAATGAAAAGCAATAGGTAGAATTAATTTTAATAGCATTTTAAAATTTAAGCCAATATATCCAAAATGCTATCATTTCAACATATAATCAACAGTAAAAAGTTACGAATGAGATGGTTTTGCATTCGTTTCTTCCTATCGGGCCTGGGGATTCCCGTGCTTTAGACCGTCAGCACAGCTCCCGTAGATGGCCACACTGAGCGCTTGGCAGCCCTGTGGCGCTCATGGCCACGTGCTGGGACACGCAGTCTGGGTGGTGGAGGTCCCGTGCTCTTGCTAACGCCCGATCCTGTCTGATCAGGCGGGGAGTGAAATTTGCTTGAATTCAAACCTCTGCTTAAGAGAGTTCCAAATGACACGAGCACTGGTAAACCGCCTGCGTCCAGCGCACAGCGGAGTCTGGCCACTCTGACCGTCCGCGCTTCGGAATCTTAGTGCTGGGTGTCGGTGGGAATTTTCAAGCAGGCCACAGGCGCTTAAAGTTTCAGAGTCAGAAAGGCCCATGCCTGCCGCACCCCTCCACCCGCTGAAGACTGCACCAGCTTCCACGAACTGGAGAGAGGCAGGCACGCTCAGGGAAACACGGCCAGCGACAGGCTCGTCACACACAGGCAGGACATCTACCCTCTTTAAAGCCCCAATTGTTTACATTCCCAACTTAGGAATGAGAGTCTGTCTCTGGATCAGTGGAGATCTGAATAATTCATCTCCACCGCGTGGAAGCAAACCGCCCGAGCACAGGTGTTAACTTGACAAAGCCCCGGCCTTCAGGGATCCCCGGCTCCTGACCCTTCCTGCCAGCCAGTGTGGTTCTGCTGTCGGGGAGGAAGACAAGGCTCGGCCCCAGGGACGGCCGTGGATGGCTGACAGGGGATACCTCTGTGCCAGAGCACGAGTGGGATGCTGAACAGAGAGGAGAGTGGAAAGACACCACTTTCCACCCTGCAAAGTGTTTGGTTTTTTGTTCAGGTTAATATTCCTGGGGTTGGTTAGGAGCTGGGACTGTTACTGTTAACATAAATGAAGATAATATTCAAATTTTGGGCACATACTCAAGACTCAAAAATTATTTCTAGTAGTTTGCTCACTGAGATGCATGGGCAAAATCCCTCCCAGGAGCTGGACCCAAACTCAGTTCTTAGCCTGAGCTTGCACAGAAGACACTGATGTGGGTCACATCACCTCCTAAAATTCTATGCGTTTCTTAAGCAAGTCTACCACGGCGCATCCCGGCTTAGCTCTGTGCACCGTTACCTGGCGAGCCTCTTCGTTCACGGCCTTTCTCAGCATCTGCACATCTTCAAACAAAGGCCCATCTGTCTCCATTGCAACTGGAATGGTCATGGTGCTTGCTTGACTATACACTGCGTACTGCAATGCAAAGTGTGGAATCACTCTCTGGGGCGCTCAGGGTCTGGGCTGCGAGGGTCTCCTACTGGCCAGGGGCATGTCTTCCCACCTGTGCCCTCCCCAGGGCCCTCTCCTGAATGAAGCTCCCTGGGTGGCAATTAAACCAGCCTATACCTGTAGCTCCTCAGGAGCCAGAACGCTTCTACCCTTCTAGGCCCCGGCAGCACCAGGCGGGAGTGTGACGTAGGCTCCAGCACCCCCTCTAAGGCCTCCCTGTCCCTGGGGCCTGAGGGACGGCGGGGCAGCACCCTGCCTGGCAGCCTTGGCACCTGAGTCCACGTGCTCACCTGGACTGCTTCATGCTCATGGCCTCCCTTCACCTCCCAGGCCACACACACCTGCCGACCTCACTCCTTCGCCCCTCGCTCTAACTCGCTGGAACCCTGTTATCAATCCCACCCCTTCGTCCACACCCTCGGTGTCTCGGCCCTCTGGCCAGACTCCGCGACCTGGTTCGGTCCAACAGCTCAGTTGCGTGCTGCAAGCCCATGTGGCTGTGGAGCCTCGGCCCAGCCGGCTTCCTCTTTTCCATGCCACCGGGCACCCAGGAGTCCCAGGGCCCTCTGCCCACCACTCCCATCTGCCGCACACTTCTACGAGAGGCCCTGGGTGCCGGCCCCTTCCAGGACACCAGACGTGATGCTGTAAGTCTGACTAGGCCAGTTTGCTCTTTAGGACACTAACACCTGCACCCGTTCTGGGGGATAAAAATCCACATCTGTTCCCTCTCCAGCTGCATCCCAAGTACAGACCACACCCAGCCCCTCCTCCACAGCTAAGAGTCCACCTGTGCTGAGCAACTCGGTTCCCTCCTCTGCTCTCTCTGCCTCAAGGACCTTCCCCGGATTCAGAGTGGGCAGCTGAGAATTCCCCCTCCAAGGGGCTCAGCCCTCTTGCTGGGGACACTGCGACTGTGGCCATCCCACAGTGTGGCTTTCTGCATCCCTGGCAGAAGCAGGAAACAGATCTCCTGCCTGCCTTCCTCTCCAGCATCTCCTCATGTGTGTTATGATCTGACCATCTGAAAAGAATTCTCTTTGCCTCCATCTGGCTCCCCTCATGAGTCCCTAAGCTCCTCGGACCTGTGTCTTGTTCTCATCTTTGTGTCTCGGGAAAGTTCCTTGACTCAGGACACCCAGCTGGTGCCCGTCTGCCAAGTGAAGTGGCTGCCTGCTTGGCACCGCGCCTCCGTGGGCTCACAGAACACAGGTGACCGCACGACTCATAGGCCCGCACGACTCACAGCAGCGCGGGGCTCTCAGTCCTCGCTGGGGCTCAGGGCAAAGAGAAGGATGAACAAGAATGCTACAAAATGGTCCCAGCGAAGTGAGTGCCACACACCAGGCACCGACAGGAGAGGATTCTTAGTAGGAATAAAAACGTCTGTCGAGGCTGGAGTCCACAGCAGGGTAAAGGAGCACACATGTCGCCCAGAGAAGCCCACCTCTCAGAGGAAAGCAGCCAGCTGGGCCCTGTGCCCCGGGCCTCTCCGCACCCCGAGTCCGTGCACCCGAGGTCCACAGAAGTGCCTGTCTTCGTTTCACACAATTCCAACCCAAGTCAGGGAGAAGTAAGCAGCAAAATGTTCCCTGGCCTCTTTGGTGGACTAGGAAAACACATTTACGTTAGAAATCCTCAAAATTTCATGCCTTATATTAAATCATGTGTGATATTCAAAAACTTCAAGGGAGCTGCCACAACTGTTACGACAAACAAGACGGAAAATTCTGGAGGTGCCGCTGACTCCCCAAGCCCAGCAGGATGGACGGCGCACGTCCGAGTCTGAGTAGGGGAGACTTGTAGATACAGCTCAGGGGGCAGACGGTGGATTCTGGGGGATCCACCCTGCAGAAGCAGCTACGAGCTCATTCCTCAAGAAGGCAGATCTGAGACAGAGAGCCTCGCTTGAAAGACCCCACTGTTTTCATGACGGAAACAAGAAACAGGCTGTATCATCATCCACACAATTATCTACTTTTTGGTGTCGTTGTTATAAATGGTAAGCAGTGACTAGAATTCAGAAAAGATTCTCTCTCTCTCAAGTGAAAACCAAGTCCTGAGGCCTTGCTTTTCAGCTCTGAGACATTATTAGCCCATGAAGTATTTTCCTCCGGGAGACCTGTGCATGCAGACAGGACTCACAGGGGTTGACTCACACATGGGTTCAACAGGAAGACAGTCAGTCCAGCGCCCAGAGCATCACGGTCACCACGGTGCTCGGTGAGCACAGGCAGAGCCCAGGTGCGTATGCCGTCGCCCGCCTGGGACACCATAGAGGGCACCCCAGACGAGTAAAAACATCGTGTAAGAAAACTCAGGAGAAGCTCAGAAAAAGGGAAATGAGAACAGTGTCTATTTCAGAAGGGACACCTGTCACAGCACAGCAGTGAAACCAGGCCACGCTTGTTACACAACCAACCAGCTCTTTCCCGTTTATGATGGGGAATCGTTGTGCGGGTCTTCATGACATTGTGTCTATAATTTTGGTAAAATAAATAAAGCCAGGATCTCTGACCTGTGCATATTTCACGTTTCTCAGGGTGTTGATTTTGCGTGTGTGTGGGATGGGCTCTCCGACGGCCCTTTGCACGCGGCTGTCAGGCAGGGCCCCTCCGCCTCCACCTGCCCCAGATTTCTGCTTTTCCTTAAAACAAATGTTAGTATTTTAACCTCACATTCTGTTCCTGACAGCAGATCCCCGGAGCCGTGTACCTGCACGGGGCACTCACGGGCTCACAGTCACCTTACCACGGCGTTTCTGTGAGGAGCACAGAACAGACGCTGTAAGGGCCATGCTGCTGGGTTGCTCCATGCAGGGACTGGGACCTCACTTAAGAAAGTCATTCCATTTTCCGAAGGTTCAAGTCTCCCGAATGTGGTTTTACCGAGGGGATACAATCAGTACATCACACAGATCAAACACATAACGTGTGAACCTTGTGTTCACGTGTCACTTCTAGGAAACGTCAGACTGAAAACCTGGCATAATCGACTTGGTGAACGACTCACGCACACCTCGCACCAAAGAAAACAGCCTGCTTGTAATCCAGTTCACCTCAACGAGCCTTTTAGGATTTTAAGGGTGGCTGAGGGGTTCTCATAAAGCATTGTCCTTTCTCTTCTGGGAGGCTGAGGACAGCCTGGGGACTGCCCCTGTGGCGAAGACGCGCCCCAGTGATTCTCAGGCCCTGAACCGGAAGGAGCGCCTGCCAGGACAGCGGTCCGGTCCGTCTGGACCAGTGGACATAAACCAAAGAGCACAGAGCTCAGAGCCCCCGGGCGCCGGCCCCGGAGTGCACGCCCTGCAGGACGCCGCTTCACCTGCCCGGGGCTCCGGGAGACACGCCGCGTGCGCTCGTGTGCCAGAGCGCACCGGAGCCTTCTAGCTAGACGGGAGAAAGGGCTAGTGGCCAACATGACAGAGGTCAGGCATTTTTTAACAATTAAAGGTTCAGCCTACAGGAACCTGGTTTTGGGAAAAAGGACACCCACTTCATACTTCATCTATTTCAAATCTAACTGCTTTTCTTCTGAAATGATTTCGATATGAAAAAGAAAAGGACATACTGTTTGAGTGACACTGTCTATGACATTTGTGGGGAGAAAGCAAATTGCAATCTTGGCCCCTAAATAGAGGCTGTGCCCTGGTTTTCTTTTTACCACAGTATATTGTTAAGATTTAGATCTTATTGAAAAAGTGGAGGAAAAAAAAAGTCAATTCTGTGGTAAAAACTTTGTGGGGCAAAAATCAGTTACTTGTACAAAAGCTGAGGAGTACCTTTATTGCAGACATCTCCACGTACAAGGTTAGTGAGACCGCCCCCCGCCCCTCCCGCGAGGAAGCCACATTCCTAGCTCATAAAAACATTCAAGTAACACCCTAGACGTTTTCACATTACTCTTTTTAGTACCTGGGGGTTTGCTTTGGCTAGATTTTCTATTTTAACCCACGCTTCTTCTCGTTCTTTCATTTTTAGCTTCTCTCTGAAAAATAGTAAAATGTCGTTGGTATTAGAGACATGGGTCACATGCAAGGGAAGGCGAGAGGCAAAACTGACATGACCGGCAACCTACTGTCCTGTCACCGTGGGTCGTACCTCCAGCTCCACCGTGGTGAGCACAACGGACGTGACATGGAAAACGAAACGCGAAAAGCCAGACTTAGAGGAAGAGATTTAACAAATGAATGCGCTACAACGTGCGCGTGCTGAAGACTGCGGGCTCCTAGGGGCACTCACACGGGCATCTCAGGTCTGCACCCTTCCTGCTTCAGCTGCTTTGGGGACCCAGATAGCCTCGAAGACCAGCTCATGCAGCCGTGAAAGTGAGACCATTCCATGCTGTACGGGAACTGAGGCTAAGGGCCGACATCCCAACAAGGAGGGCTTTAAAAAGGAACAGTCTTCAGACCTGGTTCTCGTTAGATCCCACCACCAGAGAGTCACGCGACCTTCTGTAAATCCCTTAACCTGGACCCAACTTATTTTTTTTTTTAAATCCGGACAATGTGCTGCATGATCTTTAAGATCCTTTTCAGAAAGCTAAGATACTCGCCATGTGAAAGGCCGAAGGCACAGGTGAACCCTGTGCTCAGCTCTGAGGGAGCAGGGGTCAGGCAGCTGGAAGCCCGTAAGGCTCCATGGGCACGTGACCCTGGGCCCCTTCCTTGCCTTGCAGACCACACCTTGCACACAGCGCGTCTCCCTCCCGTCTATGTTCCTGTCTTTCCTTTCCACACCACCTGTGAGGTCAGGGATTTTTGTTGTATTCACTGCTGTGCTGTCAGAACCTACAACGGGGCCTGACGTATGAGTCAACACGTATGTACCGTCTAAAGTACGCACGGGACAGCTGGTTATATATATCTCTTAATTTGAATTACACTCGTTCAAAGTTTATCTCCCTTGGCCAGCTTCTAGTGATAAGCAAAGAAGAAAATCTGCCCAGAGCCCAGACATGACTCTGATGTCCTCCTTTGAGTGTGACAGCAGGACCCTGATTTTGTGAAGGACACTGGCTAGGCTCCGGAGAAGGCCCGTGTTAAATGGGCACGCTAAAGCCATGTCGAGATGAAGGCGCTCCTTCACGTAAACCTCCTGGGATAGAGTTCAAATACCCGCCTTATAAACCTGCGAAGTTCCTGCACCTTCAGCCTCTCTCGAAAGAGTAGCTTTTGAAAGGAGCAACTTACTTCAGTTTCTCGGCTTTGAACTGCTGGGTGCAGTCGTCAAAGAGTTTCTGGTTCATCTCCATGAAGAGCTTCAGCGCGTTGTAGATCAAGCCGTGTATTGTCCTGTAAGTAGACCTTGGTATTCAGACTCCGAGCACTCCATCTTTCTCTCCGCCTCCCGACCCTCCTCAGCCACAGCCCTCTGCTCCCTGACCTTCCAGCGGCTGCAGCGGCCCCACGTCTCATGCCTCTGGGCTTCCCGGCCAAAGCCCATACTGGACGCATCTGCGTCCACACGGCTGTGGGGCGCTCCTGACCGGCCCCGAGGCCCCTCGCTTTCTGTCCTGCTGACAGCAGCCAAAAGCCACCTTCCATGGAAATGGAATAAAAATGTTGAAACTTGAAGAAATAGAATTCAGACAAACAGCAACAGGAAGGGGACAAGAACGGAAACATTTTACTTCCTATAAACGTCAGTTTCCTTTCCATCTTAATTAAGGGCAGAAAAGTTGTTAATAATGCCAAAGCAGAGCTTTGCAAGGCAGAAAATAAAATTACTGTGGAATGGCTTAATGAGACCCAGCTTCCCGGCTCTGACATCCAGGAGAGGGAGGAGGCGCAGCTGCCCCACGGCCCAGTGGAACCTGGGGAGGACACCGGTCCCGCTCGCCATCAGATGACAGCCACACGGGACCCCCAGCAAGACGGGCAGCACTGCGCCGCCGGCCCGGTCAGCCCACGGCCTCGGGCACAGCCGCAGACACTCGATCTCGCCCCATAACTGCTCTCACTGCTGCTAGGACTACTACTGTTTTTGCTGTCGCAAATTCACAGCGACTTCTTAACTCACTTCACAATAAAACCCAACTCGTATTTGGAAACACTTAAAGTAACAAACACTTCAACACTTCTCTTTGCAAGGGGCAGGGGTCTGCGGCCAGTCAGCAGCCACCGCTGACTCTCGCACTGTACGACTGTACGAAATGACACATGGGGACGGCAGCTGAGCTCCGAGGCCTTTGTTACCACCTGCTGAGCGTAATAAACAATGAATGTGGCAAAGAAAAGGCTGCTGAAAGTCGATATACTGACGAGGTCCGCTGAGCCGTGCCAGGAGCGCCCCAGCGACCCCCACAGCCGCGTGCTGACGGTGAGCGCTTGCCAGGTGCCTGTCAGGGGCCAGGGACTTTCTGTACGTTCACGTTAATTTTCTTGAATCAGCACAAAACACCGAGGTGGGTGCCAACGTTTTCTCTATTTCTGAGATGACGACACTGGCTGAGCACGATGGGGCGAGAAGGTGAGGTGTGACAGCGGGAGGGTGTGCCGGGGACTCTGCCAGCCACTCAGCTGCTAGCCTGCTCGCGAGTGTGGCCCGGCTGCCGCTGCCCCGAGGCTTACTTTCTTCACCCGTAAACAAGGGGGCAGGACGGGTATCGAGGCTCTGCTCCTCCTGCTTGCAATGCTGATTTCATGATGACAACGTGGAAAGAAATGAAAGGAGGAGGGAGAGCAAAACGTCGGTCCCCGTGTTCACGTGAAGACCGTGAACACCAGTGGGTGTTCCACAGTGACGGGGGTCTGCGCCGACTGTCCCCTTGTAAGGTGTCAGAAGACCACAGCTTCGCGTCTTCATCCTTGTGAGGGGCAGCACGGAGGACACGGCTAGGTCCTGTGCTGTCACCTGCTCGTCCCTTGCCCTCCGGGCAGCGAGCACAGGAGGGAGGCTCCTGTTCTATCGGAGGGGCTCACAGGGCGCGTGCTCGAGGGTGCGGGGCCCTTGAGAACGGGCTGGCCACCATGCTCCCACAGGGACTGAGCTCCACGGGCTTTGCAGCGACCTTCAGCTCCTCTGGAAGGGAGCTAAGACGAGGCCCGGAAGATGCCGCTGCCGACGCGGCCAGGCACAGCGGGCGCCAAGCGACGTGCCTCCATGTTGGCTTGAAACGGGGGTGAGGAGGCAAACAAAAGGCCACAGGTACAACGCACACTTCTACCTACTTGTGAGCCCACAAAGAAATTAACGTCTCCTGTTTAAACTGATATTTCGGACTCGGATTTCAATCCTAATTGAAGTTTCGGCAAGATACAAGAAATTTTAAATGCCCCAACGGGGCAGCCAGCTCTTCCTCTCTTTTTTTAAAAATTTAAAAAAGATTTTTAAAAATCTATTTGACAGAGAGCGAGCACAAGCAGGGGGAGTGGGAGAGGGAGAAGCAGACTCCCCGCTGAGCTGGGAGCCCGACGCGGGGCTCCATCCCAGGACCCCGGGATCATGAGCGGAGCTGAGGGCAGACCCTTTGCTGACTGAGCCCCCGGCGCCCCTTTCTTACTTGTTCCAGTGGGTCTTGGAGTTGCGGTACAAGGAAGGAAACATGATGGGCAGGATCTTTGCTGCATTGTCGCTGATCAGGCTCATGATGTACTCGTTGTTCCAGTAATACAGCGCTCGCTCTGCCACCTGGAAGACGGGGGCACAAGGGGTTGTGACCGGGCCGACATTCGTTCAGCAGGACNCTCCCCACTGCATCAGCCAGTCATCCCCACAGATTCAACACACTCGGAACCGTCAGCCTGAAGAGCCCTTGACGAAAAGGCAGATGGTTTCTTGCCTATCAGGAATACCCGCGCTCACTTCTCCGCTCGTTCAAGAAAAATGTATGCTGGACCCTGGGCTCCGTGCAGAGGACACAGGCCAAATGCGCTCCTTCCACCTGCCTTCTGCCCACCCGCATCCATGGCGGGTCCAGGAGGTGCCGAGGTGTCAGAGTGGACAAGGTGAGGGAGAACTGCTGCCCTCCCAGAGCTTACGTTCTAGGGGGGGGACAAATGATGGGGGAATTAATTCCCCAGGAGTGAGAGGCCACGTGGCAGACAGCAGCACGGAAGGGGGGCAGGAGGAGGGCCGCAGGGGCAGGAGAGGGCTGACACATGGCCCTTCCTCGGCCGGGCCGCCTGGCTCGGGGTGAGCTCACGATACAGGCCAGCACGTCCAAGGAAGGCGGACGGGCTGAACAAAGGTCCTGGGAACGACCTCTGAATGAGGCCAGAACGCTGAATGAGGAGCCCAGGAGAGGAAGGCGGCATGTGACTGAGGCCCCCCTCAAGCAGGATTTGGGGGGGACAGAAGTCGGAATGTGCCCTTGTCAGAAACAGGTGCTTGAGGACGGGGAGTTTCAGGGCTGAAGTTTGTCTGCAAGTGTCTGTCACTGAGTTCCGGAAAGCGAGGTTTTACGCATTTGGGGCACATGAACAAAGAGACAAAGCCGGTTCTACAGAGGAGCCATTTCTGATTATTCTTAGTGAGAAACAGGTGCTCAGTGATGCGGCCGAGATGCCCAAGTGTGTTTTATAGAATTCAAGTTTCAGCGTCTTATTTTGAAGTGCGACTAAAACTGGCCATTTCCCTTCAAACTACACGACAAACACAGTACTACAGCAATGCCCTCAAGCCAGGCATCTCCGACGTGGACCCTGAGCGAGGCCGTTCTCTCCCAGCCCTCCGTACCTGGAAGTGTGGGCTGGACACACACTTGGCCAGCTGCCGGAAGAGCGGCTCCATGATCTTCACAAATTCCGATGGTTCGATCACGTCTAAGATCTCTTCTAATTCATTTAAGAACATGACTTCTTTCGGACTGTGAGTCTTTGGCCAGTATTTGAGAAGCGCCATCACCACCTGCCAGAGAATCAGCGATAGCGTGACGACCGGCGTCCGTGGCTCATGGACGTGTCCCCCGAGCAAAGCAACAGAATCAGGTGGCGCGTCCTTCCTTGTAGAAGGAACAGCCACACAGTAAATCGGTACGTGGGCTTTTTAGAATCAGAGAAACAGATCTAATTTTATACACTTAAGAATCACCACTTTAATGTATGGGACCCACGCCCTCTGATTAACCTCCACTGCAGTCAGTCATTCAGAAAAAAAAAAAGATAAAAAATAAGCACTTAGGAGGGTTTAGAGAGAAAAAAGACAATGGAGAACCACGCGGCATATGAACGCACATCTTCGTTTCCGCACAGAAGCGGCCAGCTCTAGGACTGCTGGCCACACATGTGCACAACCCATTTCTATCTCATACTGACTGTTCATGTAAATTTCTGCACAAACATGCATATTGTGTGTGTACACATGGTGTTTCTGACTGTGCTGAATTGTGCTAAAATACATCAGAAGAGGGAGACATGAAATAAGCTGATGTTGTTAGCTCACGCCACACAGGGCTGTGGAGGGACTGGGGGTCGGGCCCCACTGCCCTCTGTGTGCGTGACCTATGACCCCGGACTGGTCACCACCTCTGGGGGCTGCGAGGACCTTGCATCTGAGGAGCGCTGGCCCGTGGGGAGCACGGCAGTGCGGGCTCAGCCAGGACCCCGCCAGAGAGCATCTGTGTGGCCCGCCCCCACGAGGCATGTGCAGCCGGGCCGGCGGCGGCTTCCTCGTTCGCAGGGGCTGGACGTTACCTTCCTTGCCCAAGTCAGACAGGTAGAAAGAGTTTCTGTGGGGCAACCTTTCTTTATTTCACCCCTACAGCTTCCAAATTTCCTACCACAACCATACCAGTAAAGATCGTCCAGCCAGAGTATCAGATTCGACTCGGTGAGGACAAATAACATTTCTAGAGCTTAGCTATCTTCATCCTAAAAGAGTACAAGGGCCCAAAACATCTGCATGCAAGCCCATGTGCACGCTTGCACACGCAGGACTGCAGCCCATCACGGCCATTCTGGGAACCACTGTCCCAGCCCCTAGCTACGTCAGGACCGCCACGAACATCATGGCAAGTGCCAGCTCTCTGGGGCTGGCGGGTGGTCTCCACTGGCCCGTCCTCCGTAGCTCTGCAGACAGCACCCGACTTCTCGGCAGGGCAGCAGGGACATCCTGACTGTGGCTAAAACCACGGTGGGCCTTTGAACAACAACCATTTTGAACAACTCTGCTTAACGCTTTTGGCCTTTGGGCTCCGGGACCATCTTTCATGATGTGACACGACACTTTATAAAACTCCAACATTTATAAAAAAAGACAGTGCTCCTAGTTTTGGAGTCTGATGTAAAAATTTACAACACAATTATCTCTAAAAGGATTTCCTTAAAAAATCTAGCATGTAATGATTTTTGTCCTACTTTTCGCTCAAAATCATTGAACAGACATTTAGCGAGCACCTACTGTTCCCCAGCGTGGGGACCACTGTCAAGAACACAGCAGATGCCAATCACTTCACAAACCCACTCTTCCTTGTCATTTGTCAAATGGCACTTTACTAGGAAAAATACGTTAATATGTGAGATACAAAACAACTGGTTTAGCCACTCAATGTCGCTGGAAAAGGTTTTATTTCTGGAATCGGGGCCCCATGCTGGACCTACTTTTCACACTGTTTGGCGCGACCGTTGGTCAATACCACGGTTTCTGAGTGCAGCATATATAAGTTGACCATCCTCATGTGGAGTTTTAATTTTTTTAATTTATTTTTATTTTTTATCAGTTTTTATCATTATGTTCAATTATCCAGCATATAATACACCATTAGTTTTTGATGTCGTGTTCAAAGATTCATTAGTTGCATATCACACCCAGTGCTCATTTTGCCAAAGAGGGGACTGCCCGGTAAAGGTGATCTGGGCAGAAGTGGGCATCTGCTGCTGGGCGCAGGTCACGCTCCGAGCTCTCCTTTGGAGACTCGATGGGATGCCGCTCTCGGGACAGGGCTGGGGAGGCGAGCCCAGGTGTGCGTGCTGGCGGCTCCGGCCCGGTGTCTGGGGAGCCCCTCCCCGTCACTCCAGGGAAAAAGAGGGCTCCCACTGGGCCCTGTAGGAAAAGTCAATTACCCTAAAGAAACAGGTGGGCGACAACAGAACATGATTTTACTCCCATCGGTAATCTGATGAGCCCTTCGTCTTCGTACGACAACGGCGTATGTGTTCAATGTGCCCGGAAAGTTTCTGAGCACTGTACACGGGTTACAGAGAAAAACGGTAATTGCAGACCTTAAATGGGAGTGACACAGGTCTTTTAAACAGATTGTACTTTAACTATTCGTGACCTCGGCCACACTGGCTTCAGGAGAGCCTTGGGTCTAGGACCCTGAGACCCCCGTGGGTGCCGTGTCCTTCCTAGTGCTGCTGAGTGGACGCACACCTTCATCCTACTGTCGACAAGCTTTCAACGCTGAAGTGAGACAGATCGGCCTGTGTACTTTCATAAGATGGGAATTTCAAAGAAAGGCGCTCACCCACGTGAGGGTCTGCACGTTGCTGACGTCTGCTTTCTGTGGTCAGAGAGCACTAGCGTGCTGTCTGTGCTGCGGGAGGTGAGGGAACGAAGCGAATCTGCGTGGCAATCTGGGGACTGGGTGTGCGGGGCCTGAAGCTCTTCTGTGCCCGTGCCAACTCAGAGCTTCCGACCTAAGACGGAAGGACCCAGCGGAAGCCAGCAGCCGCCTCTCTCCTTCCGTCAGACAACTGCAGCCAAGAGCTCCCGCGCCCGCAAACCAAGGTCAGCTTTCACGTTAGTCTCAGGTGAAGGCGAGAACAGAGGCGTGCTGGGGCGGGATTAGGACCTGGGCTGTGGTGGACCTGGCCGGGCACTGGGGCACTAGCCGGGGGCCTGGGTGAATGGCGGTGAATGGGGCACAAAGTTTGGTGGATTCTTTAGCCCCTGGACAGTGTGAGAAATACACACACAGAAAAATCATAAAAGAAAATTGCATGCTTTTTCTCTCCTTCCATGTTTTCCTTTCCCTTCTTATTTTTGAGGTGGAAAAGGCAGGGTGTGTGTCAGAATTTGTTCCCCTACTACGTAGGTAACTGTTCCCATGCACGAGTGGGGAGCCGCCCTTCAACAGAGGGAGGAGTTGGGGACGTGGCTCCACTGGGGAAGAGATTTGATCACGGAGGCCACCTCAGGGGTCCTTCCCTACGGAGACACGTCTTCAGTTTGGTCAAGGGGGATAAAAAGAACTCTACCCTGACCGGGAGTAAACACTCCGGGTTTGATACTGAAGTCTGGCGAGTTTGGTACCCTTCCTTGGGGGCTTCCAGAACCTCAGACAGAGCTGAGGCAGAGGCATGCAGGGACCCCGGGGATGCGGTTGAGGGCTTTTCCTGAATTGGTGGGTGACTCCGGGTGTCCACGCACGGAGCTCAGAAGCTCTGAAGAAAGCAGAGATCAGGAGCCAGTGCAGCTCAGAAACAGAGCACCAGGGATTTCTCACGTACTTCCACCGTCACACTCACGACCTCACGGGACCACCATGGAGGAGGCCACGGGGACAGAGAAGACACCGGAATGACGACATCTGCCTTTCCTACTCCAACGGTAACTTTGAAAAGAATACTTAAATGCTGCGACTGGCACTCAGACGTCCTACTTTGTTATTCAACAGTAAAAGACAACCCAGTTGATAAAACATGGGCAGTGGATCTAGAGACGTTTGTCCACACACAGGTGGCCAACAGGTGTATGGGAGATGCCCAACTTCTTCAGCCGTGAGGGAAATGCAAATCAAAAAGCCACCGAGAGACACCACCGCACATTCACTAGCTGGCAGGGTAAAGAAAGGGACAATGCCGAGCGTTGGCGACGACGCGGAGAGAGCGGAGCCCCGTGCAGCCGCTGTGGAGGACCGAGGGCAGTTCCTCACAAAGCTGAACACGGGGTCACCGGCTGAGCCAGCATTTCCACCTTGAGCTGCACACCCAAAGGGACCGAGAGCGGGGACTCGCACAGACGCCTGCACACCCACATTCACAGCGAGCCCAGCGTCCACCGACAGAGGAGCGGATGAACAAAACACAAGGGAGTCTCTCCAGCCACGGCCGGGGACGGAGTTCTGACACGGGCACGGTGTGTCGGAACCCTGACGACATCCTGCACGAATCCACCCACGTGAGGTGCCCGGACGAGGCCAACTCGCAGAGACAGAAAGCAGGTGAGGGGTCACCGGAGGAGGGGGGGCAGAGGGGAAGTGGGAGTCGGTGTTTGGGGGGTGCAGGGCTTTTGTCTGGGGTGGTAACAAAGTTCTGGGAACAGTGGTGACAGCTGCAGAGCACTGGGATGTAATTAATGCCACTCGCTTGTACATTGAAAATGGCAAGTTTTATGCTGTGTGTACTTTACCACAATTAAAAAAATTAACGTAATATACCAAAAAGCCACTGAATTGTACATTTTAAATGGGTGAATTGTATGGTATGTGAATCATATCTCAATAAAGCTATTTAAAAAGTGTATTCAAGTGCTTAAACCGGCCCCTGACATGCTCAACTTGGTTAACCTGGGCTATGACAGCCCTTCATTTTTAATCAAGATAATAGGCCAAGAAATCTGGAAATCTACACGCTCAACGGCAGCCACCTGGCGCTTGCATTGCAGTGATCATGGCATAGCTGCCCTCGAACCCGGAAGGAACGTCGCAGCTCAGAGAGCCTCTCCAGCTCAAGCACTTCGAGAACTCACTCCGACCTCTAGGACCGAAGCCAGCGGCGCGCAAGTCAGAGGCCTCGGCCACTCCAGCGCCTCACATTCAGAGGAGACGGCAATCTGAGCACATAAAATCATCACCGCAATAAAGGAACTTGTAATTAAAGTCACCACACTCTAAAAACACACAACACGTAAAGGAAATCGGCCTGTTTGTTAGTGTGACTTCAGGTGAAAAAGTGGTCCGAGCAGCTGCCTGGCCAGCCGACATTTGGGGACGCCCACACGCCCCCTCACAGGCGCGCCGGCGCCCGACCCCAGGCCCCAGCCCCGGCCCGAGAACGTACTTACGGGTTCAGTGAGGGTGCTGTCCTTTTCTAAAAACTGCACCACACAGTAAGCCAGCTGGAAAGTACAGCAGAGGACGTATCAGCGTTTCGCTTCAACCAGCAACACTGCCCCCCACCCGCTTGGTGTGGCCCCCCCGGTGAGCAGGGGCTCCCTTGTACGGGCCCGCTGCAGCTCTGGGGGACTCTCAGGGACATGGTACGGCAGAAAGCCAAAAAATAAAAAATTAAAAAAAAAATCAGGAAACAGTCTTTCGGACTAACATAGACAAGTCAGCCTCGGTTTGACCGGGATTTTCCTCACGCTCTTTTTGGAGACTGTAATTAACAAGTAATCTAACAGCCGGAAAAAAAAAATTAAAATCTGGTTCCACCTTAAACCACTGAACTATTAATCTCTTCTGTAGAACAATTAACAGGATAACAATCTGGCTGGAGGTAAAGCGACTATCACCAGTTAACAGCAGGAGGAGGAAAAAAAACCCAAAACAAACCTCGAAGTAAAATACTTTCCAGGAAGCCAACGTGCTTAGAATCATGTAAAGGATACACTTCCTGTGATTGAGCCCGTGCCGTCACTCCCGACGGGAGGGCCTGCAGGATGGGGTGTCCGCTGGCTGCCGGACCTGTCCCTGACATTCAGCACGTGTCTATGCAGGGCTCACTTGTGCAAGAGCAAAGGAGAGACCATGTCTCCTGGGTAAGTGCAGCCACCTAACCAGGGAGTAGTAACCACTTACTGACCAAGTGTTCAGGGTAACTGTCATTAGATTTCCCCAACCTGCAGAAAGCCCACAGCTTACTTAAAAAAACCAAAACAAAACAAAAAAAAGTAAAAAAAAAATGTTTTCATGGGCTATGTCATGGGCTGCAGACATAGAGGTTTTTTCTTGAAGGAGCCAGATTTAATTTAATTAATTAATTAATTTTTTATTTATTTGACAGACAGAGACAGCCAGCGAGAGAGGGACCTCAAGCAGGGGGAGTGGGAGAGGAAGAAGCAGGCTCCCAGTGGACAAGCCTGATGTGGGGCTCGATCCCAGAACGCCAGGATCACACCTTGAGCCGAAGGCGGACGCTTAACGACTGCGCACCCAGGCGCCCCGAAGGAGCCAGATTTTAAAGCCCACGACAGAAAACTTCCTCTGACAAGTTCCCTGGACACCTGTCATCGAGTGAGTCACCCCTTTCTCTGCGCTTAGAAGGAATTCTGAAATTCTCCATTCCTGAGATGCTCCTGATTTTCTTAAAAGGGAATCTCTGGACCCCGTATCCACTCAATCATCACCAGAACCGACACTGGCAATGCGACATAACAAAGAGCACACTCCCAGGTAAGAGGCTGGGATTGTGTGTCTCGGCCTCAGCAATGCTCACGCGGGGACCCTGTGCTTACCGAGTGTCCCGACCTACGCATCGCTGCTGGACCTCCCTTACCTGTGGATGGTAGACGCTCAGAGATTTCACTTTGTGCAAAGGTAGCAACACCTTCAGTAAGAAAATCTTGTGCTCTTCTTTTAGTGGTAAGGCAAATCCATTAATTATACTGTGAAAACAGAATTAATTCAAAGTTTGAATATTTACAATTTCCAGATCAAAAAAAATCTTGCCGTTTTCCTTTTTTCATTTTGGTTGTAAAAAACTGATAAGCAAAATGTATATTGCACAAAAGTGGATACTGGCAGAAATTAAAAACTGAATACTTTCTAAGAAGCATAACCATTTTTATCTTTGTTACGTATAATTCTAAAATTCTGGGTTTGCAGGGCATTACCCAGAACAGCACGAATCCCTGGGGGCAAAGCCTCCTTCTTTAGACAGGCCGCCGAGGCCGGGCAGCTCAGGTGGGACCCCCGCTCCGGGCCCGCCCACCCCTGGCACCTTCCCTTGGCCTTCACCCATTCTTAGGAATTCGTACTTCCCTGGAGAAATTTGGGTTTGGTATTCTAATGCTGGTGGGACAGAGTCCGAGTGTGCAGAATGGGAGTTGGCTGAGAATCAGCCAGGAAGCTGCTCCCTTCTACAAAGAAAGGGGGTCTTACTCCTGCCCCCAAACTGAAGCTTTGTCTCTAACGTCAAGTAGTTTACCCACTGGTTTCCAGTTGGGTGAGGGGGCTTCCTTAGTCACTGTCTGGTTTTATTATTAGGGAACCACAGACACGTTAGAGCTACGCAGCAGTTACAGTGATTTCCGGACTGTTCCGCACCATCCAGGGGTCTTGAGCACGTGTGCGCCACAGGCAGGAACTGTCTGAAGTGGGCATTAGGGAGGGATGACCTGCTCATTTGTGTCGGGGAGACCCTCCAGGTCCAACACCTCTTCCGGAAGGATACAATTACCAATCCCAGCAGTGGGGAGCACTGAGTCCTCCGTGTGCCGCTTCACGTGGCACGCCCTCCTCGCAACACGGAGGAGCTGAGTGGATGTCCCCCCACCTTACTAAGAAAACAGCGGCCAAGACTAGTTAAGGAAGGTCACACAACTAGTAAGGGCCCCTCGACTGCTCACCACACTCGACTGAGCGAGAGAAACTGGCCAACTGTGCTGAAACAGGTCAAAGCAGACCTCTCTGCGAGGACGAACGGTTTTTCAGATTATATCTAAAATGGCAAGACGGTTTCTCAGCACTACTGGAGCACAGATGGACCAGATGCCAGCAGCGTTCCCAGAGAGAGGCTTCTTGTGTTCCCAAAGCTTTGGGGATGGACAGAGCTTCCCTCCCTGCAGGGTCCCTCGGAACCTTTAGCTGCTAATGCAGCTGAATGCCAAGGAAGGTGCTGGGGGACAGCACTTCCAACCTTCTTCGGCTGGGGACCCCGAGGAACTCTGGGAAACAGTGCGTTGGAGGCCTGATATAAAATCTACAGGACATTGATATAAAAAAATGATAGCAAGCAAGAACTTCACTTGCCTTAAGATGGCAAAATTTTTGAAATGTTAATTACTTTTAAGGACACATATGAAAAATTTATAAAATCGAAGCAATCTGAAATACTGGCATTTACTCAATAGCCCAGTGTACAGTAAATGATCCCTTCTTCTAGGTGTCACGCATAAACCTTCTTAAGGTAACAGTCCTCGACGAGGTGCATGAAACGCGTCTGTGTGCGGCGCCAGGCACGCAGGAGGGTTTCTCATCGGTGGCGTGTGACTGACCCCAGACCTCACCAACCCCTTCCATCAAGAGGGATCTTAGTTCCTTTGGAAATGGTTTCAATTGCCTCACTCTGGGGAGGGCTGCTGGAGTCCGTGAACTGGATCATTCTGGAATCAATTCCACTTGCTGCCAGGAACCGAGACGACTCACCTCCCCAGGATTTCCAGTAATTCTGCTATGCCGTTGTGATGCTCTGTTTCATAAATAAACCTAGAAGAAGCAACGCGCTATTTAGAACTGACACTGAAGTAACGGCTGGAAGGACTAAAATCCTCTGAATAAGGAGACAATGTGTTGGGGCAGCGTGCAAAGACCCGGGGGGCAGAGCGCGGGGCCTGCTCAAATGTCCCCCAACATTCTGGACGTTTTCAAACACAGAGGAAGGCTGTACGGTCTACGCTGTGAGCGTCCGTACTCCAACCGCCCAGAGGTGACAACGAGCGATTTGCCACCTGCCTTATCACATGTGGTTCCCGCGACCCATCCCTCAGGCCTCACTTTTGCTCCACGCCAACCTAACCTGACGCCTTACTCAGTGCTAAAGCCTCCGACAGTTGGCCGGCTCTGTGCCAGGGCAGAAGTCCTTTCCTGCCCACTCGGGCCGTCTTGCCTGCTTCCTCACAGACGCCCTGCATGGCCCCCATGTAGATTCAAGCACCACCTCCCGGAACCCCAATACGAGCAGCCGATTTATGTCCTCCGAGAAGCCTCTTGTGCTGTGCCGACTGGTGGGCTCCCCGGGGCCCCTGCAGCATCCGGCCACACCCGAGGTCGGCCTGAGGACAGGGCGAGGACGTTTTGTCTCTGCGTCTCCAGTGCTGGGGCGGGGCCTGGCATTGGTACCACGCTCGGAACACCTGTGTTGACAGGCTGGGGGCGATGAGAGAGAACAGGGACACCAAGCAGGGCAACACCGCCCCACCCCCTGCGGATTTCCTCAGAAGCCAGGAGCCCACTCCTGCCCAAACCTCACTCGCCTGGAGTCCGCCTCAACCACGGCACGGGCACCTGCCTGATGCGAGTGGGGTCTGAAAAAGGTTTCTGCCCCTCTGTCAACAACGAACAGTTTAGAGACAGCTCTAAGCCAAAAGTAAGAGTTTGTAATGATTAAAAAAAATCGGCTCTGAAATTTCGTTGTCCTTGTTTGTAACAAATGGACACAGGACCTCAAGGTAAAGAACAGGTCAAATACCCACAGGACGTGAGATATTCCCCAAGGGTGGGCCTTAAGATCGCTACATCTAGGCAGGGCTACAGCGAAGGTCTGTGAAATGGAGCAGGGAGCGGGCCGTGGGCGGGAGGTGGGCAAGGCAGACACGCAGGGGACCCCCAGCATCTCACACACAGGTCGGCTGCAGCCACTGAGCAGAGAACCACAGTGCCACAGATATGAGTGTGGCCACAGATGAAGGGGAGGTAGGGAGTTACCCAGACGGCACGGAGTATCTGAGTGGTGAAAAATGGGCAGTACGGTCATACTGCCGGGGACACAGCCCTCGACTCCCCGCCACTCTCTGCCACCCCACCTGCCCGGAGACTGCGAGCCAGCACCCAGGAGTCCCATCCTCCATGGTGCGTCTGCACTCAGAATTTACAAAATTCAACCTGAGGGCTCCCTCGTGCATTGCTTGTTTTCTCAGTTTCAAGGCGCAAAAGTTAGAGCTTTGTATGAAGTCAGCATGCCACCTGAGTCACCACTCCCTCCTCGACGACCCGGAAAGCGGGGAAGGCAGGAGGGCTGCAGCAGGCGCCAGCAGATCTGGGGACTCGGCGGGGTCTAAACGCTCCGGCTGTCACATTTGAGCAAGGATGGCCTTCAGCTGTAAGCCATTTTGTTCTCCTAAATCAGCATCACTATATTCTTCTGGATAAATTCTTCATTTCTTTTTTTCATCAGGGCTAGTGTTTTGTTTTTTTGTTTTTTTTTTTTAATTTCAATTCAAGTTAGTAGCATTGGTTTCAGGGGCAGAATCCAGTGATTCATCAGTTGCACAGAACAGCCAGAGCTCATTACTTCACATGCCCTCCTTGATGCCCATCACCCAGTTACTCCATCCCTCCGCCCCACACCCCTCCTGCAACCCTCAGTTTGTTTCTTGTGATTGAGAGGCTCTTATGGTTTGTCTCCCTCTCTGATTTCATCTTATTTTATTTTCCCTTCCCCTCTGTTCACCTGTTCTGTTCCTTAAATTCCACATGAGTGAAATCATATGGTATTGGTCTTTCTCTGACTTATTTCGCTCAGCATAATACCCTCTAGTTCCATCCACGTCATTGCAAACAGTAAGATTTCATTCTTTTTGATGGCTGAGTAATATTCCATTGTATGTACCCACATCTTCTTTATCCATTCATCTGTCGATGGACATCTGGGCTCTTCTCATAGTTGGCTATTGTAGATAATGCTGCTATAAACATTGGGGTGCCTGTGCCCCTTTGAATTGGCATGATAAGTTCTTTGTTTCTAATTATTTTGTCCTGATCTGAAGTAGATACAGAAAGAGAAAATAGGTATAGTTCTCCTTCTTGCTTTTCCCGAGAGAGGCAAGAGAGGAAGGTGCGGGACGGGAAGAAAGCCATAAAGACGCATGTGGAGTAAGCTAGTGTTTCTCACTCCTCCAGCAAAAAAGGAATCAGGACGCTAAACACTGAGCCAGAACCTGCTTATTGGAGACAGTCTCCAAAACGGACACCACCAGGACCTCTCCTCCCTGCAGGACGTGCCTTGAGCCTCACATGAAGAGGTGGATCTGTCGTCCTGCCAGTTGCTTTTATCAGCACAGAAGGTAGAAGGGAGTGTGCTCCAGTTACGGGCCGAGCCTCACCGAGGACGGGTGGCTCCTGCTTCTTCCCTCCCGGAAGCCGGCTGAGGTCCTGCCCTGAGCCAGCCCCTGCAGACCGCGGCAAGTCCAGTTCCGGTCACAGATCTGCGAGAAGCAATCAACTGTTGTTGATTCCAGCCGCTCAGCTGTGGGGTGTGTGTGACGTGGACAGAACCGGAGCCCTGGGCCGCCCTGCCCGCCTTTGGGTTCCAGCGCACCGTGGCCAGGCCGTCAGCGGTGCAGACTTTGTGTCACTCACACCTCGAACACGCTCAGTAGAAGGAGAAGCTACATGAACAGGGACATCGCGTTAACATTTTCAATGAGATGAACCAAACAGGTTGCAGAGATCTTTTCTTACAAGACGGGGTCGTGCCACGAACGCTGATGAGCCGGGTACCTCTCTCACGGGCTTTCTCCTTACTTCCTTTCCGCAGGAGATCAGTGGTGTGGAAGGTGGAGACCAAACCAACTACAGAATCCACACAACATGCTTGCTTCTGATCGCGTCAATCAAGAACGACAGTTACAGAAAGATCGCTGCAACACAAAAGCGCCGTACTCCGGCACTGAGCCGGTGAGAACAAACCAGATCGTGTGCAAGAACTTGCAGGTAATGTGAATATTTTAGTTATTATCTTGAGTTCCTCATGATCTGTGATTCTTCTGCCTGAACAAAACCTACATTTTAACGAAAAAAAACCCCTCATTTTAGGTAGAGCTTTAATTTTAGGCCTAAAAGATCAGAATTTAAATTGTACCTGTTCTTTGCTGTTTAAATAATGTATAGAATGTTTTGACAGAGAAGTACCTCAGCCACGTGATGATCCTGTTTCGAAGGAAGCATGTGGCCAAGAAGGAACTAGGAACACGGCATCTAGGAAACATGACGTCCTTCTCTGATCACAGTCAGAGGGACGGGCTGCAGAAGCCCCAGAGGCTGTTGGTCTCTGTGGTGGGATCTCCATCTGTCTCTGCCCCCTTCTCCCCTGCTGGGTCATGGTGCATAAGAAGGGACCCGCCTGGCCTCTGTGGTCTCTTGGCGATGGCCTGCGTGTCACCCTCACTCCATCACTACGGCTGGATGGTGTGAAATCCACCTGCTTTCCTATCTCACAGGGGGACCTGCACACATGCTGTCACCACTAGGATCTGTCACTAGCTTGAGCCAGTCTGGAGTCGGGGGGCCTTCAAGGCAAGCTGACCCAGGAAGCCGAAATTCTTAGAATAAACTGCTCATAGTAAGTTTTGCAGGGACGGGTAAGACACATTAACTCTTTCATGCATCCACATTCATTCAGTGCCGCCACAGGCCAGGTGCGAAGCTGTCGCTGGACGGGTGTGATAAAGACGCTGGCACCATGCCTGCCCGCAGGGAGACCTGTCTGCCAAGCCAGGGGGGCTTTCTGGTGAGGGGATGCGTCTGGAAGCCTGGGAGGTTGTGGAGAAGGGCAGGTGGAAAGAATGTTCCAGGAGGCGCTAGTGTGGAAGGAGCCTGGAGGTGAGCAGAAACACGAACGAGGAGGGGCGCCTGGGTGGCACAGTCTTTAAGCGTCTGCCTTCGGCTCAGGGCGTGATCCCAGCGTTGTAGGATCGAGCCCCATATCAGGCTCCTCCGCTAAGAGCCTACTTCTTCCTCTCCCACTCCCCCTGCTTGTGTTCCCTCTCTCGCTGGCTGTCTCTCTCTGTCAAATAAATAAATAAAATCTTAAAAGAAAAAAAAAAAAAAAAAGAAACATGAACGAGGAAGGCCGGGCACGCCCAGGACTTAGGCTTATCCATCCAAGCGTGGCCAGTCAGTCACCCATGTGACTCAGGCGGCAGCAGAACCCTGGGGATGGTGGCGGGTGGGTGCAGACCTGTTCAGAGTCAATGAGAGGCGGTGCCCAGGATGGGGAGGAAGGGAGTGGGGGGGCGGGGTTAAGGTGAATACTGCACTTGGAATGTCACGGAACATTCTTTCATGAGCCATGGGGCTGCGCCCTCCTCCATGTAAACCCAGACAGGGCAACTTCTGCACCCAGCTCCCCAGACCGACCAGTCTCCATGGTCCCGCAGGCCTAGGGATGGCTGTGCCCGCCTGCACCCGCCGCTTCCGGCAGGCCCTCCTCTGCCTCTCCAGTATAGTTCCCCAGCTTGGTGAGGGCTGCTAAGGACGCCTGCTTTATTCCTCACTCCTGCCTGCTGAGACGCATTGGCGAGGATGAAGTAACTTGCAGGTGCAAGGAGTGAGAGTTGGCTTTGGACAGGTTCTGGGTGGACTCACACCCAGGATAAAATGCAAACAGAGGAAGACCATGTGGTGAGATGCTGGGGGTGGGTGAGGGAGGGGAGCGGGCAGACAGGGAGGGGTGGGGGAGGAAGAAGGGGGCCGCTGCGGCCCAGCACGCCACGGGCAGGCTGCTCCCACTCCCCAGTCACATGCCAAAGGGAACGATGGGGGTGGGGGGCACAGAGTGTGAACACAAACATCATCACGCAGGGATAGGTCACCCACATACCGACTTACCTATAAAATATATTATTTATCTGCTTTCTGATGTAAGCTCTTAAGCCTAAGAATTTTCCATAGATTCTGTGAAGGGTAGTTTTAAGAAAATCTCTCTCTCGAGGATCTTCACTGTCGAAGAGCTCTAAAAGCTTCAAGAAGAAAAAGACACTTAGTGAGTCAGTAGTCCCGCTCTGTAGATGACGGCTTTTGTAGCTTCAGCTAATGTGTACCTTACCTGCAATACAAACTTCTGATCAATATATTTCTTCGCTATATTAGGTTGGAAATCTGGAGACTCTAAAAATCTTAAGAAAAATTCATAAACAAGCTAGAAGGAAAAAAAACAACAGTGAGTCAAATCACATGGTATTTTATTAGATGGAGATTAAAGGTACACCAAGAGTTGAATCTCTGTCTGAAAATATTAAGCCTTAAAAGAAAAAGCCACGTATCTATAGAATTAATGCCAAATACCATGGCTTCATTTAGTTATAATTGATGACGGTGATTGTTTTATTTAGCTCAGAACCATAGACTATACCCTTAAGTCGCATTTAAACAAAACGCTACCCGTGGCGGGCATCACTGGCGCTGAGCTGGTGCTGCAGGGAAACCGTGGGGCAGAGCGGCTGCAGTGGGGTGGGACCTGCAGCCCCCCGCGAGCACGTGTCCTGGCAGAGCCGGGTGGACAGGAAGCGGGGACGGCTTGGTGAGAGGCTCACGGGCGCAGTCACCAGGGCTGGGACGCTCCTCCCCTTCATGAGGGGGCTGCATGCTGTCATGGTTACACAGCAATCCCACATGCCTCGGGGAATGTCCTGCCCCCGAGACAGCCCCCCTTTGTGATCTGTTCCCCATCTCACTCTCCATCTCCCCTCCTTCGGACGACCCAGGCCCTGATGCGGAGCGTGGCTTGCCCACACTGCTCACGCTGAACTCAGCGTCTTCTCAGGCATCCAGCCTGATCTACGATCAACTTTTTGCCTTACAAATGTGTCAGAAAAAGGTGTGAGTCAGCAGGTGAGCTTTGGGGTGCGTTAAATCTAAGTGCTGAGAACTGGGGGAGCTTCTATCTGCAAAAGGCCTCGACCTGATGGCTCTCAATGAAGAGGTCACTTCCATTACAAACATACCGACAACTCTGTATCTTTGTAGTTGTGTCAAGGGTCCAAACAGACAAAAAAACCACTCAATGTTCTCACTTCTGCATACAAAATAGCTTTCTTGTATGCACAGGTTTGCAAGGTCAGAGGTCCATCTGCAATGAGCTGGAGTGAAGCCCTAAGGGCCAGTACACTTGCTTTAGAGACAAACCCTGCGAACACACACACTTCACTTGCCCCTGTCTCTCGGGCGCTCTCAGCGTTCAGTACCTGTAGATGAGGCCAGGCTGCTTCTAACGTGGGCTCGTCTTCCTCGGGGTCAAATTCTGCTCCCGTAGGATTGGAGGAAGGTGGTAACGTTCGAAACATGTTAACTGCAAACTAAAATCCACATATTCTCAAGTTATAACCAGGACAGTCAAGGTATTTACAGAAAACATGAAAAAAAACATTTACAGAGAACATTAAAAAAATATTTACAGAAAACATCTTAATTCTAATGATAGCTGCTTCCAGTGGTTATCTGGCTCGTCCTTATTCTTAAGATTTCAGAAGCAGTGTGGATCCCTGATGAGACCTTGGGTCAAAACTGCAGTGGGAAACCTGGCCCGTGGACAGACGGCTGCTCGACTCTGAGCTGCCAGACTCATGGACAACCAGTACCAACCAGTGCTGGTGGCGGCGGGGAGCCCACGGTCTCCACCGTGCGCGGTAAGTGCCAAGCAAGGAGGCGGGGGCAGTGCTGGGAAGGAAAGGATGAGATGACGCAGGAAACGGCAAAGACTAAAGAACTGGCCTCCTGCCCTGGAGGTCCCTGCGATCGGCACCGACAGACCATCCAACGGCAGCCAGCTGTGTGCCCTGGGGCTGGACGGTCATGGTCTCTGTCTCGATACGAAGAAATGACTTAGGAAGAGATTTCCCTGGAGTGTCAACGACCCCCTCCTACAATTTGCTACCCATTTTTCTTTATATTGTTCTTCACTACGGACTCCCACCACGTTTGTTACTATCATCGCTCTGCTTATTTCCAACTTCATAAAAGTCCGTGTTTTACAGCTGTTTCTACAATAAAATCCAGAATTTTCTGGAATACTGGTACACTTTAATGCCCATATGGTGTAAAGCACAATGCTGATAAATTTGTGATATAAATGTTGTTTTTCCTTATCATCAATTTATAACTTGCTCTTCCTTTGTAGGAAGTTTAAATGTGATTAGTTACCTTCCAGAAGCTCTGAACCCACCACACGTGCGTTATAGGACTGGGCTCCGGTGACGGGCACTGACAGATGACCACAGCAAGGCCTCTGTCCCTCCACCCCCCACAGCACACAATCCAAACACTGCCACACAAGGTAAGACTCGGCTCCAAGAAAACGAGCGGGGGGGTATCTGTGGACAGCCCGGGGCAAACCTGAGGCCCAGCTGTCCCGTCTCGCAGAGACAGAGCTCAGACTCAAGGTCATCCATTGTGTTTCTTCTCGTCTTTACTGTTACTGACACTGAACTCCGAGCCCTAACATCGTGCTCTGTGAAGGAACACGCCCACACTTCAAGCCGTCAGCTATAAAGCCCTGAACCTCAAACATTTGTTGTCTGTGTCGCCCGAGAGGAGCGAATGCAAGGAATCATAGCAACGGGGCTGAGATAGTACAGGAACGGAAGGAACAAAAATATGGTTGGAAGTCCAGAAACAAGTAAAAAAAATCCTTTGGTTAAAAATAAAATACTCCTAAAACTAAGTAGAAAGTAAAAAAGGTTTGGAACCTGTGAACAGGGTTCTGGAGGAGGCCTCTCAAGTAACAGGTGACTAAGGGACAGAGGCTGTGACAGGTGCTGCCAGGTACACAGGGCACGTCCTGTCACCGGCCCCCAGGGGACGGGGTGGCGAGGGACTCTCCTAGCACCCTGATCCCCAAGCCCACAGAAGAGAACAATCGGACAGAGCTCCCACACCAAGGAAAGGCCGCACTTGGGCAGTACCTCCCCCCCTCCCCCTCAGAAGACCGGTCCTGTCACCCGAGCCTTCACCCCTTCCTTTCCAGGCTAGGAAAGTGCGGAGAGCGGGGTCAGATGGAGTCTGAGGCCCATACGGCCGTGTGGCATTCATGAGCTGGGTTTTCCATCCTCTCCCTCAAAGCAAAACGGCTGGGGGCTGCAAGACGGTCACCCAGAGACTGCAGGTGCCTTGGAGAGAGTGAGGCGGAGGAGAGCCGCAGGCCCAGCGTGGGAGGGCGGAGCCCACCTGGCGTCCCTACGTGGCGGAGGCGTCTGTGGACACACACTGGGCCTGCCTCTCTTGGAGACTCGTGCGAGCAGCCCGTGACATCTGAGTCCCATACAGGAAGGGGCAAGCATGCGGGCGGTGGCTGCCCTCCTGTGCTGCTTGGGTCCAGCAGGCCCCCCCGCGGGTCCCTCACTGGCCAGGCTGCCCGTGGGGACTGAAATGTGACACCAGGTGGGACAGCTGTCCCCAGAGAGACTAACCAGGAGCAGGAAAGCAAGAGTGGACAGATCGTGGCTCATCCGAGAGCACTCTGTTATCAGACGTTACTGTGAGCATCACTCGTGGAGGTATTTGTAGCTGCGGTCACATCGGCGATCAGCTGACTTTAAGCACAGGAGATGACCCCTGAGGACGTGGGTGGGCCTCAGCCACTCAGCTGAGAAGTCGAAGAGCAGAACTGTGGCTTTTCCTGAGGAAGAAAAAAATCCCCCTGTGGGGGTGGCCTCAGCTCCCGCCCGAGGGAGTTCCTGGAAATCCATCTCTCGGGCTCTGTTTCTCTCTTTAACTGTTTCCCTGGTAGAACTCTGCAGGCACACCTGCTCAGTTAATTCTTAGGAAACTGGTTAGAGTCTACCAGTGTTCACGTGAAGCTAATGACTCCAGTTCCAAGTTGAGGCCCAGTGCGGGGTGTTTGGTCACCTATGGCCCAAACCCAGACGCGGAGTCAGGAGTCTGCAGGGGTGGTAGACCACCTTGCTTTTACGGCAAAAGTCCTCTTTTCAGTATCTTTGAAGGACGACCACCCCAGATCCAGGAAGTTTTCCTATTGGCCAACTCTAATTGATACGAAGTTATTTCCTTCACAAGACAAAAAAAATCTGACACTAACTTCTACCCGCCTTTCCTAGCATATCGTGCTGCGTTAGTTCAATGCTTGGCTCCAGAGAAGGCCAAATGCATAAAACTAACATTTCGAAAAAAGAGCAGAAGGCAAACAGTTTGCCACCTCAAATTATTCTTGGGTTTCAATAATTCTGAGCACAAAAGCTTCGGGGTCAAGCCGGCTGAGCGCGGTGGTGCCGACATCCGTGTGTGAGGAGGGAGGGCCGAGCTGCCAGATGTGCAGAGTTCAGTAGGAGCAGGAAGGCTGGTCTTCGTCATCCTCAGCCACAGAAAGGAAGGGAATCTTGTTTGTCCTGTAGGTCGGATGTGGACCAGATGGGTTCATTTTAACCTCTCGGCTCACACTGAGTGAGAGTGCACCCAGAGGTGTGGACCCGGCCAGGATCAGGCCACACAGCAGAGGGCAGCAGGGCCCGGTGGGGATGGGCTCCCAGCCCTCTTCTACCCAGAAGCAGGAACTGTGCCCTGAAAAACCGGCCCACGCCTTGGTTTTCTCACATGTAGAAAGAGGGTGAATCTTCTCTCTGCACTGGGCCCATGTGAAGTGGGACGGGGCGCACACGTGCGGATCCTGTGCACGCGGGTGTGCACGGATGTGATGTGCACGGCGGCCGGGGGGGGCATGGACGGACTCTGTAATATTAGGAAGCACCTGCTTTCACAGCTTTCTCGACACTCCTACTTTCAGTACTTAAAATCAGCCCTGCAGATGCTCTTCTCCAGGGTGCTAAATTTACTGAATTAGATGCAAACCTCACTGGCTTGAGAAGCAGCCTTGTGGGAAATTCCTGCGATTCAGCAACATCACGAGGGCTTTCTGCATCTGCGATATTCTCGGCCAGCGGGTGAAGTAACACAGCGCCCGTGCCGTGACGTCACCGCAGTACGGCAGGACACGCAGAGGTCTACGGTACGAAGAGACGCTCCGAAGAAGAACACTGACACTCTAACTTCAGGCACAACGGGTCAAGGAAGGTGGATTATTCGGTTCTTCCTTCTCAACCAGAGAGGCTACTCCACCACTGTGTATATTGTTTTATTCACAAGAATGGGCTTTACAGAGGCGAGTCTGCCAAAGGCCAAATCTCAGTTCCTTCTCAGTTCCTCCCACAAACAGAAACACTAGGTTCTGAGAGTCATGAAATACATGTCGGGGCGGGGCGGAGGTGGGGAGGGAGCCCGTCGACATTATTATTTTTTTAAACAGAAAACTGCATTTGTTTGTAAATGTTACAGCATACTTGGAAAACCAACAGAGGCAACAGAACGACCATCGCAGCTGGGCTAGGATACAAAATCCAAAAACACAAATACAAAACTAACAGCAACACCCTCTCCGCTAACGAGAACGTGATTAGGGAACAGAATTAATGAGAGGCGCCTAGGAACTCAGTTCCAGAAGTGACCGAGAGCCTGGGAACTCGCTGCCCAGTCACAAGGCCCCAGTGGAGAGAGCATAGAAACCCTAATAAAGGGCAAGTTAGAATATCTGAGTGAACAGAAAAAACTTCAGGCCCCGGTGTGAGGTGACATCCTATTACAAAGGTCACTTCGCCACAAAGAAATCTGCACACTGAATGCAATCTTAAACATAATTCTAACTGGATTTTTGATGAACTCAGAGAACATACTATAAAATTTAGGGGAGTAATAAAAATCCTAGTGGTGGGGCGCCTGGGTGGCACAGCGGTTAGGCGTCTGCCTTCGGCTCAGGGCGTGATCCCGGCGTTCTGGGATCGAGTCCCACATCAGGCTCCTCCGCTGGGAGCCTGCTTCTTCCTCTCCCACTCCCCCTGCTTGTGTTCCCTCTCTCGCTGGCTGTCTCTCTCTCTGTCAAATAAATAAATAAAATCTTAAAAAAAAAAAAAATCCTAGTGGCAATCTTAAAAGAAAATCTGGGTCTTTCCTCATTTGTAACGTTAGTTCAAGCCTGCTTTCACAGTAGAGTCCAGGTGTCGTCCTGGGGAATGCACACACAGCAGGACAGCCAACTTAAACCCAGAACACCAATACTCACATTGAAAGTAAGTGGTTTGCACACCCTCATCAATCAACAATCAGAGACCGTCTGAGCAGAAAAGTAACACTCCATGTTGTCTGCAACAAGGCCCCTCTAAATGTAAGGATACAAATAGGTCAAAAGTAAGGAAAAAGACATACCAGGTTCACACTAGTCAAGAGAGAGTGGAAGTGTCTATATGAACCTCAGAAAAAGTAATTTTTGGAGCAAATAAGATTACCAGGGATAAGGAGGGTCACTCCATAATGATAAAGGAGTCAACTAATAAATACTAATATTTACACACTGAATAACATGATGTAAAACTTGACAGAACCACAAGAAAAAAGAGACAATAAACAATCAGAAAACAGAAAATGAACAGCCCTAATTACAACAGCACCAAAAGATGAAATAAATTTATGAGTCTGAAAAAATACACAGAGGATCCATATGCTGAAAGCCACAAAACAAATAATGCCAAAATGGAGACATACTATGTTCATGGACTAAAAGGTTCAACACTGTTAAGGTATCAGCTCTCCCCAAATCTACATAGTAATGCAAGTCCAATCAAACCCCTGAAGGATATTTTGCAGATAACAACAAACCGATTATAAAATTTATATGGAAAGGTATAGTAACTAGATAGTCAAACAACTTTGAGAAAGAAAAACAAGATCGAAGTACTCACACTACCTGACCTCAGAATTTACTATGAAGTGACAGCAATGAAGACCATATGGTATTGGCGAGCAGATCCCTAATCAATGCGACAGAACGGAGTTCAGAAATAGACTCACAGATATGGTCAAATAGCTTTTGACAAAGGTGCACAAGCACTTCAAAGAATGATTAGTCTTTTCAACAAATGGAATACTTGGATATCCATATGCCAAAAAATGAACCTCAGCCAAAATGAATCACAGACCTAAATGTGAAATGTAGAAACTATAAAACCATAAAACTTTTAGGAGAAAAATCTGTGTGAGCTCGGGTTAGGCAAAGACTTCTCAGATACGACACCAAAAACAGCATAGTCCACAAAAAGAAATCATGTTAGACTTCACCTGAACTAAAACTCTGTAAAAGACACTATCAAAATAAGAAGACAAGCCGTAGACTGAGAGAAAACACCTGCAAATCACATAACTGGCAAAGGTTTTTATCTAGAACACGTAAAGAAGTCTCAAGCTCAAAAATAAGAAAACAACAAACCCAATTAAAGCATGTGCAAATGATTTGAATGGACACGTCACCAAGGAAGACCTACAAGTGACAAGCAGAGGAAACAGTGCTCGCATCATTAGTCATTAGGGAAATGCAAATCAAAGTCACAATGAGGGGGCACCTAGCCGGCTCGGGCAGTGGAGCATGACACTACTGATCCCAGGGTTGTGGGTTCGAGCCCCACGCTGGGTATTAGTGAAAAATAAAATCTTTTTTTTTTGGAAAGACTATTTGAGAGAGAGAGAGAGAGAGAGAGAGAGAGAGAGAGAGAAGGGGGGAGGGGCAGAGGGAGAGTCTTAAGCAGACTCCACACTGAGCAGAGTCCAAAGCCAGGCTTGCTCTCAGGACCTGAGCCGAAAACCAAGAGCTGGACGCCCAACAGAATGCACCACCCAGGCGCCCCAAAAATAAGATCTTTAAAAGAAAAAAAGCCAAACGGAGATAAAAGGGCTGAGGACCCCAAATGCCAACAAGGGTACATCCTACCTGCTGGTGGGGGTGCACATATGGCACAGCGGCTTCGGAAAGCAGTTTAGAAAGTTAAACATGACGTGACCCAGGAGTCCTGCATGTTTCCCCGAGTTAAATGAAAACCTATGCCCAAACTTGCACATGAAAATTTATAGTAGTTTTGCTGCCCAAGATGGGAACCCACCCAAATACCTCTCCAGTGGGGAATGGGTAAACTGAGGTACGTCCATGTCGTGAGGCGCTACTGGGTGGTTAACAGGGACAGACCGCTGGGGTGATCTCAAACCCACCACGCAGAACGAATGAAGCTGGACTCAAAAGGCTACAAACCATGTGAGCCCATCTACGTGAGTCTCAGGAAAAGACAACATGGTAGAGCTGCGGACAGATCAGTGGGGGCTGGGGACAACAGGGGAGGAGGAGAAGCCTTGACTACAAGGGGGCAGCAAAAGGAGCTTTTTTGGAGGGTAATGAAACTGTTCTCTGTTTTGCTTGTGGTGGTGATTACATGATTATATGTACTTATCAAATCTCAGAGAACTGTTCACTAAAAAGAGTGAACTCTGCTCTATGTAAATTAAGAATTAATTTTAAAACATGCTATGAAAGGGTACTTCTTGGCCGTAAGTTCCCAGACCTTGGTTTACAACGCCCTCAGTGTCTCAGTAATTTCTTCACTGTGCCCCTAGATCAAAAGACAGACCCTTCCACTTCAGAGCGTTAAAACCCCCAGCTTTACTGGGGTGTAACTGACATACCATTACTGTGTTTAGAGTGTAGGGGTTTAAAGAGTACAATCTGATATGTGTATGATATGCATACATCTGAGAAACCATCACACAAGCAAGATAATGAACATATTCACCACCCCCCCCCAAAGTACTTAGAAGCCTTTTGAAAAAATAATACACACAAATCGTTTGGCTGGAAGTGGGGATGGTGTAGGCAGAATTGGGGAGGGGTGGAGGAAGGAGAAAAATTAACTTTTACTTCCTATGTTTTTGTATCTATTTCACTTATTGAAAACAAACATGCATTTCTTTTATAATTTAAAAACATTAAACAAAACAAAGGGAAGTTCTCCCAAAATAATTGGAACAAATCTCCAAGAAATGGCTTACTGATATTTAAAGTAGAAAAATCATTCTCTGGGTTTCAAAAAGCACCATATGTTTCATCTTCCTCTAGCTCTCTGCCGGTGTGCATCTCTAACCCATGTGTCTGTGACTTTGGCTAAACTCAAACAACGGAGCACAAAAGGGGAATGCATGAATTAAACCCTCACTTGAGAGACATCTGTACACTGAAGCTTTACTGGTTAATATACTATCTCCTTTATTCACAACATGCTTTCCTCTCCCATTTCCAAAATATCTTCACCCTTACAGCAAGCAGTGCTTTCCAGAACACACTGTAAATATCAGATGTAAAAATAGACAAAGGAGAGCGTCCAACGTCAACCCTGAAGCGAGCACCAGACAATTACCCTGCGGCTGTGGGCAGGACACCTCTCCCAAGGACCCAAGAAACACTGCTTTGCCCTAATAGAAAATGTTGCCTTGAACCCTAAGCATAAAAGAACAAACCCGTAAGGCACTCTCTGGTCATTTACAAGCAGTACACATGAAAATGATGGGACGGACCCGTCCTCCCTGGAAACCCAGCATGCACCCTGGTAAGAACAGCATTACCTTCACTGTACAACTAGGGCTTGGTGGTGGTGGTGGTGGTGGTGGTGTGTGAAGAAAACATATTGATTTTTTTTTTAAAAGATTTTATTTATTTATTTGACAGAGATAGAGACAGCCAGCGAGAGAGGGAACACAGCAGGGGGAGTGGGAGAGGAAGAAGCAGGCTCCCAGCGGAGGAGCCTGATATGGGACTCGATCCCGGTACGCCGGGATCATGCCCTGAGCCGAAGGCAGACGCTTTAACGACTGCGCTACCCAGGCGCTCCAGAAAGCATACTGATTGATTTTTGATGATGCCAATGTGGTACATGATCATTATCAAAAGTTGTAAAAATTACAAAAATATGGTAAAATGGAAAAATCCGCATAACCACAGCATCAAAAAGCGGCTGCATGTATACCCCTCTGGGATACATGGAGGCTCCTGGGTGAGTAAGGGCGACGGTGTCAGGGAAGACACTGTGTCTCATTCACGGTCGTCACCCAGAACCGCAGATGTAGGCCATTCTGGAGCGGTCCATTGACGTGAAGTGCCGGGAGCCTCCCAGCTCATCCTGCCTCCGATCTAACCAATTCCTTCTCTGATCTGCAGGTGGCATTACTACTAGGACTGGTGTTAATGTTTTCGTCTACACAGAAAGCTCCACACGGAATGAACACCTACTGAGCTTACGGAAAGCACCAGCCTAACTCAGAGGAAGGAATGGGAGAGCAAAACCGGTCTTTCTCTCCTGGGATTTATAGCCTAGGGGAGGTTAGTGTTGTCACTGGGGTTCAGTGGGCAGTGCAGGAAGGCTATTCAGAGGTTATTCTGAAACTTCTGGTATGCTGAAGAAGGACCTGGGAAACACGCGGGTACAGGGAGGCACCCAGGTGGTGCTGCGGCCTCGGAGCAGTGCCCTCCTGGAAGAGTGGTTCTCAAACTCTTTGGTCTTGGGACCCCTTTAAACTCCTAAAAATTACTGAGGACCCCAAAGAGCTTTTATGAGTCATTTCTGCTGATGTCGACTGTATTAGAAATTAAACCAGAAAAATTTTAAAAAACATGAAATCTATTAAAAAATAACAAGCCCAGTGTCTCAATATAAATACATATTTATGAAAAAATCATTTTTCGTAATAATTAATGTTAGTTATTTCATAAAATCTCACATCACATAGAATACAGGTGACTCTCCTGAACAATGCGTGGGTTAGAGGTGTCAAGCCACTGCACATAATTTCCGACTCCCCCAAAACTTAGCCACTAATTAAGCCTACTTCCTGATACCATAAACATTAACACATATTTTGTGTGCTACATGTAGTATACGCTGTGTTTTTACAATAAGGTAATCTAGAGAAAAGAAAATGCTAAGAAAATCTTAAGGAGAAGAAAATACATTTATAATACTGTATTTATATATTAAAAAAAAAAATCCACGTATAGCTAGACCTTCACGGTTCAAACCTAAGTCGTTCACAGGCCAACTGCATTTCCCAAAATGAAAAAAAAATTTAGGGAGAAGAGTGGCATTTTTTTTTTCCATTTCTGCTAATCTCTTTACTATCTGGCTTAATAGAAAACAGCTGGATTCTCATGTCTGCTTCTACATTCTGAATGTTGGTTTGGTTGAAATACAGGAAGAAAATGTCTCTTACAGTTAGTAGTTGGAAAAGGGGGGAGGAGTCAACAGCCTTTTCGGATAACCGCGGACTTCTGTGATACTATACCCAGACTTGACAAATGGTGGTTTTCCTTATCAAGAGCCAATGGTGTGTCTTGCACTTTGAATGGGTCTTGGGCCCACGAATGATGATGGAACATCATTTATTGGGAATTTGGAAAACACTGGTTCCCTGGATTATGCAGATCTCCTGGTGGGGACTCATTTTGCCCGTTGGGTCCTATCACCACTGACCTCAGCAGGAGAGCCCATGGCCCAAGGAGGCTGACGGACATGAACTTTCCAAAATTCAAATTTTCGCCCCCAAACTCAAACTTTGTCACTGACAACAAACACTGTCAGCTATTTCCCTTTAAGTGGCATTCTCATGTTATTTTTTTGAGAAGATGCTCGCTAACGTTCGTTTTAATAACCGGTCTGGCCGTGAGTGACGTCACGTCAACATGGTGTCTGCGCAAACACTGGTTTTGCTATCAGCGTGTTGACTCTAAGAAAAATGCCAATGACTGAAAAACAGATTAACTAGAGAATTCAATTGGAAAAACAAACAAACAGATGGCTGATTATATTTAAAATACGACTGAAATGAAGAGACAATGGAGTCTGTGTGAGTGAGGCCTGCGACCCTCCGTGCCCGCAGCACCTCCGTGGCTACTGCTCCTTTTCACCCTCATCTCTCACGATTTCTTTCTAATTTGAAAGTAGATGGGCTGGATGATCCGTAACGTTCTCTTACACTCTAGGACCAAGGTCTATGATGCATGAAAACATACAGCACACGTGAGCAAGATGCCCTCCATCGTGGGTCCCCGGGAAATGCCAACCAAAGGCACAGCTAGATCCCGCTTCACCCGCTGCGGGGGCTGTCATCCAGAAGACAGACAACGGCAAGTGTTGACACTGTGGACAAACTGGGACCCTCACACCCTGCTGGTGGGGACGCATAAGGGTGCAGCCCCTACGGAAAACCGTCTGGCCGTTCTTCAAGGTGTTACACACACCCGGTTAACATGGGGCCCAGCAGCCCCACTCCAAGGTAATACTCAAGAGAAATGAACACATACGCGTCCACGGCAGCTTGGACACGAATGCTCACGGCAATGTTACTCATAACTGCCATGTAGCAGAAATGACGCAGATGCCCATCAACAGATGAATGGATAAATAAAAACGTGGTACGTATCCACATAAGGAAATATTATTTAGCAATAAAAAGAACTAGGGACACGGGCTACGATATGGATGAACCTCGGAAGCATCATGCTAAGTGAAAGAAGACCACATATCCTGTAATTCCAGTTACATGGTATGTCCAGGTGAGGCACATCTGTAGAGCCAGGAAGACAGTAAGCGGTTGCGAGGCTGGGGGTCACAGGTTAGGGAGCAATGGCAGTGACTGTTAATGAGTATGGGACTTTTTTTTAGGGGGATGAAAGTGTTATAAAAAAATGAGATGTGATGATGGCTCACAATACTGTGAATATACTAAAAACCATGGAATTGTATATTTTAAATGGGTGAATTGCATTGTATATGAATTATCTCTCAAGACATTTGTTAAAAAAAAAAACCCATACAGCAATCCAGTCCAACAGGCAACATATTTAAAAGAAGTAGCATAAGGAGTATAAGATCTCTAGAGCTTTGGATTCTTCAAGGTAAGTGGAAATGAGTGTCTTTAAAAATACCCTGACAAACACACACACGTGCACACACGCACATACACACACACGACAGGCAAAGCTCACGGAAGCTGGCTAAGTGCTGCCTCGGGGGTCAGCAAAGCATGGGGCATCGCATGGAACCGCGAAGGGGTCCCCATCTCTTCCACCTGCCACACTGGGTCCAGGCCCTGCTTGGGAGAACGTCTGTGGGCCGCTCGAGTTCTGCACCCACTCTCTACCTCTGACGGGGGCAACTATCATCCCCACCACAGTGTTTCCTCTTTATGCCTGTCCCTGTGAAAAGGAAAGCTTTGGAGGGCAGAAGTACTGTTCACTACTCTATTTCCTCCCCTGAAAAAGCTCCTGGCCCACAGTGGATGCTCAGTATGGGTAAGTGTTTTAGAGGGCCCACTGTCCAACACTCCAAAGAACTTGGATTTTGGGGATGGGGATGAAGTAAAGACAGCAGGAAGAGAACCTGGTTAGGACACGATGGTAATAGGGAGAAAAGTTAACGATTACTTAATCTAAAAAAAAGTCCCAGGGCTTTAAGCATCCTGAGTAGTTCTGGTAATGTGCACCTGCTATGCAAACGCAAGGGACCGTGATCTGAGCAGGAGGGTGGGGCCCCGGTTCAGGGCTGGCATCTGACCCAAACCAGGCCGACCGTAGCCTCACACACTGCAAATTCTTCCCTCTTCCCTCCTTAAAACTGGAAATACCTTCCAACCATGTGATTTAATATATAACAAATTGATGTGCTTATAAATTTAACGTATATTAATAAATGGATTTAATTTAAAGATAAAATAAATTTAATATGCAATAAAGAAGCATTTAAACTGAGTGGGGAGGGGCGCCTGGGTGGCTCAGACGGTTAAGCGTCCGCTTTTGGCTCAGGTCATGATCCCAGGGTCCTGGGATTGAGACTCACATCAGGCTCCTTGCTTGGTGGGGAGTCTGCTTCTCCCTCTCCCTCTGTGCTGCTCTCCCTGCTTGCACTCCCCCTCTCTCTGTGTCAAATAAATAAATAAAATCTTAAAAAAAAAATGAGTGGGGAAGGGGCTCCTGGGTGGCTCAGTCAGTTAAGTGGCTGCCTTTGGCTCAGGTCATGCTCTCAGGGTCCTGGGATCGAGCCCCGAGTTAGGCTCCCTGCTCAGTGGGGCCTGCTTCTCCCTCTCCCCTCTCTCCCTCTGACCCACTTCCTCATGCTCTCTCTCAAATAAGTAAATAAAATCCTGAAAAAAAATTAACAGAGAACAGGGAATACATGATATAGAGACAACTAATTTTTCAATCACTTTACAAGAAAATAAAGTTACATCCCCTCCTCTGCACCATAAAAAAAAAAAAAAACAACAAACCACAAAATTCCCGGAGAATTATAAAATGTATTGTGAGCAAAATTATGAAGGTATTAGGAGAAATATTAGATTGTTATTTGAGATCCTGGCATTTGGGAGGCCTTCCAAAGTAAATGGGAGTTAAAATTAAAGAGCGAAAAAAAGACTCCCGTTTTTCTTAGTCCGAATGGGAAAAGCGTCAGGACACTCATCATGCGGAGTCTGGGAGGGGGCCCACGCGGCCCTTGAAGCCTCGGGCTGGCCACACACTGGTAAATTCTCAACTTTGAGTTAACAAGTTAAAATAATCAAGTTGATCTCAACCTCTGACACAACAGATTGTGAAAACTACAAAAAGGAACGTTACTTTCAGATCCTTTTCCCAAAGCAAAATATGAACATGAGAAATAAACATATTTTAGGTCATGATATTAATCAATTCTGAAATATATAGCTTTGGGGGAAAAATCAGTAACTTAAGAACAATGAAAATCAGGATATAAAATTTTATATTAAGCAACAAGGACTCCCTTATAATCAGGGAGTACAAATTTCAAAGGTGGATGAAACACGAACAGTTCCAAAAAAACTCAACAGAAAGCAAGTTCAGGGTCAAATGGTATGAGTTCGAAATGGGATCCTGCAGAGAGTATGGAAACAGGCTGCAAAGCAGGAGACTGCAGATGACTGAGATCGGGGGCTGCATGCAACCAAAACCAATCTAACCGCAGGATGACAGAGGCCGCCGGCCAGTCAGGGCGGCCTGTCCCGACACTGGCATTGACAGCAGAGGCAGCCGGCCAATCAGGGCAGCCTGTCCCGACACTGGCATTGACCGTGGAGGCCGCAGGCCAATCAGGGCAGCCTGTCCCGACACCAGCTTGGTCCCATCACTATTTTAGCTCTGCCCCAGCATTAGAATTTTCCTGCACGTGTATGGACAACATGTTTACTTTTAAATTATAATATAATTGGCACTATTACATTAAAGAGGATAAGAAAATAAATACAAATGAGAATTCTAATACATCTGGCCCACAGGCTACCCGTGGGAGATAAGTGAGTTAACACACACAGGACACTGTGACTGGACCCTGAAGGTACCGATTTCTCTCACTGTTACCGTTATCACACTGGACACATTACAAAGATTTTCATTCTTCAAGTACAAATCTGCAACAGGAGGACTTTTTGAGGGAAGTGTTGTGTCAGGCTCGGCTTATGCTAAGAATATCAGAGCCCTGTTTGCAACTCAGGGCTGGGACACACTGGTCAAACCGCAATCACTTACCATATGGACTACTTCTGGGTAAATAGGCTCTGTGATCACATTCCGGTTATGGGTGATATATTCTACCATCTCACTTAGAGCAGCTCGTTTCACTTCCTTCCACTTTAGGTCACTTAGTGGATCGGAAACAAAGTCAAAGAGGACACAACACTGACGTAACTTCTGGATAAAAAGCTTCTCTTGATCAGCAGGAGGAACATCTGAAAAGCAGAAAGCAAAGGATATTGATTGCAAAGATGCTTAACCCAAAATTAGTGCGAAACACTTTTAAGCCTTCTACTATTTTTATTTTGAATTAATAGAGATTCAAGATAAGAGCTAAGGTAGGGATGAAGAGAGGCCGAACATTCCCCAAACAGAAAAACAACTAGCAGCTAGTCACCGCTCAGCTCATACGCTTCTAAAGATAAAATTCTTGTACGATTTACTCTTTAAACCACATCGAGAGTACTGTTCAAAATAAACCCTCTAAACGCATTTGTTCATTCAACAAATATCATCTGAGCGCCAGTCATCACGTGCTGGCACTGTGCTGGGCAACGGAATGAGAGCCACCCCGCAGGGACACCTGCGGACGCAGGTATGGGGAAGGTGAGGACGGGAAGGGCACATGGGTGTCCCCTGGCTCGCCGGCAAACACAGACCCAGTGCCATCAGTCTGAGGCTTGTCAGATGAGCGGCTGCCAACACACGGAGTCACCTGCCTGGTGCTCCACTCCTCACCCTGGGCCGCGGTCAACGCACACCACGTAGGACGCCTGGCGATCTTCACGAGGACAGCAGTACAGAAACAGCGCCAACAGTAACAACACTCACTTTACTTAGTGCTTGTCTGGGCCGGGGACCGCACTCAAAGCTTTATCCATATTTACACATCTTTTCCCCGGGTCATCTTTACCATGACGTGACAGAGACGAGACACAAGTCTGGGGGGTCATCTTGGGGCTGCACAGCGAAGGAGCTTTGCACGATCTTCCGGTCTCCCGGGAAGCCTGGAAAACGACCTGCTGCTGTGAGCCTCCCAGCTTCGCTGGGGTGACGAGGAGCTCAGCGGTGACACAAATGAATGATATTTATCGACACACACACTGAGAAGTGTCCAACGTTTGCAAAATGTCTCAGAAGACTCGCACAACTCAGTGAACCCGTGTACTTTCGAAGGGATCAAAGAATGGTGTTACAATATCATTCAAGGGCAAGCAAACCACTCGGACTGAAAGTCAGCCTGCTGGATTTTAATGGAAGAAAACGTATGGACAGCTCATCAGGTCGTCCCACGCTCCACACTGCAGATTCCTTCAAGAAGCTGCCAGTTTCAGTTCTGGTGTAATATCGAGACAATGTCCATAACCATCTGAAAAGGCTATTAAAATACTCCTCCTTTCCCCAAACACGTGTCTTCGTACACCTCAACCCAAACGTATGGCAACAGAGTGAATGCAGGAGACAGGAGAATCCAGACAGTAGAGAGATCTGCACAAACATAAGACAATGCCACTCTCTCACCAAATTTGTTTTTGTTTCCTAAAATACGGCTCTTTTCGTAAAATATTTCTGTTAACATGTAACTGGCTTATTATTTTTATAATTTTAGCATACGTGCTGCCAAAGCGAGCACATAGGTTTATTATTTTTAAATGAATTAATAATATACACTTTATTTTTCTGCTTTAATTTGGAATATGATCGATATTGGTAGCTAAGCCCACATAAACAAAAGCTCTTTTGGATCCCACATAATTTTTAGGAGTGTGAAGGGGTCCTGAGCCCAAAGCTGAGACCCACTGCCCCCCACCCACCTACACCCCTGCGCGCTCCCCCGGGCCCTTGGGCTTTCCTGCCTTCAGCCACCCGTCACCTCCGTCTTCACACCGAGGGTCCCCTCCCTGCTCCTCCTTCCCTTTGGTGCCCCTGGCGGTCCACCTCCTTTTGAGGGTCTTTCCTTACTTCCCGGCTGGCTGAGGGGCCGTGCGTGCTCGGAGCCAGTCGCTCAGCATCTGCTCTTGCTTTGAACAGCCAGCTATCCTGCGCAGTATTTCTTGCTTCCCCCACATGCTCCTTGAAGGTGCGGGCCAGGTGATTATGTTTTCTAGTTCTCCGTATCCCATAAGGCCCAGTAGCGAGCCTTGGAAACAGCAGGCACACAGACATTGTCACCGGAATGGATGCGTTGGTGGGAAACTGCGGCTGCCACAGAAGCAGCACAGGGCAGGGCGAGGGGATTAGGAGATACGCCTAAGGGACACGCAGGAGACCACGGGAACCCGAACCTGATTCATAACCATTCTGAGTGCTCAGCGACTGCTGAATCATTTTAAATGAGTGACCATCACGACAGTGTTTGGGTCCAACGTTTTTCAATGAAAAGGTTTCCTTTTCTGAATCACCTCCTCGCTTGACTTCCATCCTCTCTCCACGCTACCCTTTGTTCGCCCTCCCGTTTGCCAGGATCACCTTAATGCGTTCGGTTTGTCGTCACAGCTTGTATGTTTGGACCCTATCTGGCATTCTCGTGTTCTTGACACTAGAAAGTGAAGAAGCCTGTGCTTACCCCAAGAGACACCTGGTGAGGACCCAGACGCTGAGAGCTCAAACGTCGTGCCCGAGGCCACCACGCCATTAAGTGGCAGAGCACAGATAGGACGGTGTGATATACTCTAAAGCAAGGGCATGCTGGGGTCACTTGGGGTGCTGCCAAGTCTTACATACATCAAAAACATTCGAAAGCATCATTCATGTGACCCTTTAACACGGTATAAAGAACTGACGTTCAGAATAAAGGCCAAGTTGTTACCAAAAACACTAAAATCTATTCCGATTAAGAACGAAGAGCAGAGGGCGCTTGGGCGGCTCAGTCAATGAAGTGTCGGCCTCTGGCTCAGGTCATGATCTCAGGGTCCTGGGATAGAGCCCCCCCATGGGGCTCCCTGCTCCCCGGGGAGTCTGCTTCTCCCTCTGACCCTACCCCAGGGCCTGCTCTCTCTCTCTTAAATAAATAAATGAAGTCTTAAAAAAAAAAAAAAGGAAGAGCAGACTAAAACAATTTTAAAGTTTTCTATCGAAAATTCTTCTTTTTAAAAGGCAACAAAATTTCAACTTTCTGATGTCGATTCTTCCAGGGTACCAAACAGCTAAGGTGTTACTGTACTATTTTCATTTATAGTTTATAAAAAAGCCTGTGATTATAATCTTATGAACTCTATTTTTTAGAACCTCGTTTGGCTATTTTTATAACTTCACGGTTAGAAGTTTTAAAAACCTTTTAAATTAGTATTGCTAATTTTGAAAGAAAAAAAGGGGTATGAGTGGCATGAGCTGAGCCTGTGGCTTGACTCTACTCCTCTGATTATCCGTGTAATGTGAACCGAACGTTACAAAACCAACCAGGCCTGGCAGTGCTGGGACATTACACTTCAGTCTTCGGTATTCAAGACTGCCCGACTCATAAGTAATAAGCCACCACCCTGCGTTTGACCCAAACCTTAAAATTACTCTCTTGAAGCAGAATAAACAACAAAAATGGGCTCTGAATTTTGCCCACGAGTGACAGTGGCTTACTTTCCTTTTAAATTGCAGACAGACAAATAACACGGACAAACTTGTTTCAGAACGCATCAATGAAGTCTTGATCCGGAATAACAGCCAAGCAGCACCAGGAGACAAAACTCAGTTGGTTTCACTCATTTATGGAACATAAGAAGTGGGAAGATCAGTAGGAGAAGAAAGGGAAGAAGAAATGGGGGGTAAACAGAAGGAGGAATGAACCATGAGAGACTATGGACTCTGGGAAACAAACTGAGGGCTTCAGAGGGGAGGGGGGTGGGGGATTGGGATAGGCTGGTGATGGGTAGTAAGGAGGGCACGTATTGCATGGTGCACTGGGTGTTATACGCAAATAATGAATCATGGAACTTTACATCAAAAACTAGGGATGTACTGTATGGTGACTAACATAATATAATAAAAAAATACTATTATTTAAAAAAAAATTCAGTCGTAGCCTGGGGGTGTTGCCAGGAACCCCAGTGACAGGCTGTTTAACTGGGGAAGGGTGTTGGTAAGAAGAACACTTGCCCGGGACAAGCCCAACACTACGCTGAAACTGCTAAGAGGAAGAGGGAAATAAAAAAGATGATCACAGTTTTGGCTGGAGAACATTCCTTAAGAGCTATTACATTCTGCACACATAACATCATAAACACCTTGGGTCTGTATATATCTTTCAGCCCCCCTCCCGCACTGTCCTCAAGACTCTGTTATGGTGAACTTGAGACACGTCCCCATTATTTCAAGGTAAATCCTGGAGGAAACCTAGGGGCAAAATGTAGGGATACACTCATGCCAAACCGGGAGGGAGAGAAGGGCAGGGAGGACGCTAGCTCATGGGAAACAGCACAAACAAGGCACAGAGAAGACTGTGACATTCTTTTAAAAACGTACTTACTAAAAGGAAGCCAGTCATCTGTAACGGACAGAGCCACTCCATGAAGGTTGACAGGGTGAGAGAGGGCACCAGACAAGCCACAGGGAATGGGCTCGTCACGGCAGAACTTCTAGGTACCTAACCTGTCTTCTTCTACAGAGACTCAGCTGTAAGCCGAACCAGCACGTAATCTACAAGCGGATACACACTGGGGGTGCGTGCTTGAGACCGCTCTGCTGCCAGCACGGGGGCTCCAGTCTGGAGACCACCGCAGGCTCTCCCAAGGGAGCCCTAAATGGCTGATCACGTCACAGCTGGCTTCCTCGGTGTGTCTCAGTCACAAGAGGGGCAGGGTCCCGACACGACACTCGTTAACCACCGAATCGCAGGCTGTGCTCCGGTAAGGCTGAATTACTAAGTGGTAGCTACATGGAAGGAGGCATCATGTGAACTGTTTGTGGGTAGGAAAAGGATTCAGATAAAAAAGCCAACCAAGCCCACTTCCACCTGACAAGTCTTGGTGGCGAGAAGAAACACCGCAAGATACAACAGAGAACCAGCTTTCAGCACGAGAGCTGCACAAAGACAGCAGAACCAGGCCTTGGTGGTACACAGGTGATGGCTTTTCCCAAATAAGCCGGACCCCACTGAAACCTAGGGCGGAACTGCCCAAACCGTCAGCCTAGAGAATGCCACCTCAAGAGATGTTCCCCTCAAAGGCACACTCTCATGAGCTGTGAGCCACTCAACAGTCACTCACAGAATATTTGCTAAGCAGTTGACGTGGCTTGATTTCCAAGGAGAGCGACCAGCAGGTAGCCACAGCCCCTCTGTGAGCTCTCATGTCGCGCTCTCAAAGGCCTGGCACACGGCTGGCAGGAGGGTCTTCGAAAATCCTCACGCTGTGAGCCCACAGACAGGAGCCAGCTCGTAAAACAGAGACAGAGAAGCAAACTCTCCAAAAAGGAAGAGCCAAACCTCCAGCTATGGTGTCCTCCTGTCTTTCCAACACATCTATTCTTAGTCCCAGGTGAGTGGGAATAAAGCTGGATTCATGACTAACAACACGGAGTAAACCGGGGATTCTTTATTAGTACGTGCTGAATTCCACTTAGCTCTAGTTCTCACATGAGGAAGCAAGGCAGATGGCAAGTTTCTCCCGCTGGAAAACAAAAGTTTGGCAATACTGTTTTGAAAAAGGAAATTTATGTGCCGTTTCTGAAATGACCCTTCCTACCCACTGCTGTCTGTGTCCCCTCTGCCCTAGACCAAGTCCGCAGGCACCGACTGCTCTGCTGTTGCGCGGACACCCCTCCCCGCACCAACACCAGCCTTAGCTCCTAGAGCCCAAGACTTCTATCTGTTAGACTAAGTTCTTTCACCTAGTTCTGTTCATGCCCTGACTACTCATGGCCCTTCAAATTCCCTTTATCAATTTGGGAAGAATGGAAGCCTTTGCAACATTGAGTTTTTCAATCCATGGACATGGACTATTTCTCCCTAAACTCAAGTTTTCCTTAAATGTCTTTCTTTTTTTAAAGATTTTATTTATTTATTTGAGAGAGAGAGAGGGAGAGAGAGAGAGAGGGAGAGAGAAAGCAGGGGGAGGGGCAGAGAGAGAAGCAGACTCCCCGCTGAGCAGGAAGCTCGAGGCAGGGCTCCATCCCAGGACTCTGGGATCATGACCCACTGAAGGCAGACACTTAACGACTGAGTCACCCAGGCGCCCCCTTAAATGTCTTTCAATAAAGTTTTATAATTTTCTCTTAAAATGTGTCACATAATTTTTAGACTCATTCTTTGTATTTGTTATGTTCTGATGCCACTGTAAATGGTATCTTTAAAAAGATTTAATTCCTGTTACTGCGACACACACACAAAAACGATTTTGGGGATTACTTCTGTATCTAGCTACCCTTGCTTAACTCTTACTAATTCTGTTATCTGTAAATCTCTTCTGTGAATACCATCCTTTCATCTGCAAAGACTGATGGTGTTAGTTTCTTGCCTGAGTAATGTGCCAGGACGTGGGGGGAGCAGCTCCCTTGGCCTCTCCCAGCTCAGAGCGAAGCTCCCACCAGATCCCACTGGGCCTGACCGATGCGCGAGGACTCTGTGGATAACATTCACCCGATGAAGAGACTGAGCTATAGATTCAGTCCCAATCCGTATCCCATCAGAGACTTTCATGGAACCAGGTACGTGGATTCTAAAATGCACAGGAAATGTAAGTGGTCAACACTAACCAAGACCCTCTCGGAGAAGAACAACAGGGTGGGGGGGGCAACTTGCTGTTCCAGAAATGAGCAGACTTACTGTAAAGCTTTATTAATGAAAACGCCAAGCCACAGAGCACAGAGGCCAGAAACAGGCATGTGCATGTACGGATTCTCGATTTATGACAGAACTGTATTCCAGAATAGCGAAGAAAAGGCAGTTTTTAAATATAAGACACTGGGACAACTAGGCACCCAGGGACAGAAAGGAAGGGAGGGAGGAAGGAAGAAAGAAGAAATTGGATCCCTTTACATATAAAAATAAAAAATATCTATTCGTCTGTTGAAGGGCATCTTGGCTCCTTCCACAGTTTGGCTATTGTGGACATGCTGACGAATGGATAAAGAAGATGCGGTCCATACATACAATGGAGTATTACTCAGCCATCAGAAAGAACGATTACCCAACATTTGCAGCAACATGGATGGAACTGGAGGGGATTATGCTAAGTGAGATAAGTCAAGCAGAGAAAGACAATTATCATATGGTTTCACTCATATGTGGAACATAAGGAATAGCATGGAGATTGGTAGGAGAAGGAAGGGAAAACTGAAGGGGGGGAAACCAGAGGGGGAAGATGAACCATGAGAGACTATGGACTCCGGGAAACAATCTGAGGGTTTCAGAGGGGAGAGAGGTGGGGGGAAGGGTTAGCCTGGTGATGGGTATTCAGGAGGGCACGTACTGCAATGAGCACTGGGTGTTATACGCAAATAATGAATCACGGAATACTGTATCAAAAACTAATGATGTGCTGTATGGTGACTAACATAACATTAAAAAAAAACAAAATAAAAAATAAAAAATAAGCTCCTGGTGGGTTATGACTTAAATTTGAAAGACAAAACTCTAATGCTTTAAGAAAATAATACGGAAAATTATCTTAAGTCCAGGAAGAAGTGGAGAAGGACTTAAAAAAATTTTTGAGTATAGTTGACACACAATGTGACGTCAGTTTCAAGTGTACGACGGTGACTCAACAACACTACACTCTACATTACGCTGTGCTCACCACAACTGTGGCTCCCATCTGTCACCATGCAACACTATTTGATACTACTGACTATATTCCTGTGCTCAATCTTTGATTCTCATGGCATATTCATTCCACAACTGGGAGCCTGTATCTCCCATTCCCCTTCACCCATTTTTTAAAATATTTTATTTATCTTATTTTAGAGTGAGAGAGTGTGAGTGCAAGCGTGAGCAGGGGGAGGGGCAGAGGGAGAAGGTGAGAGAATCCCCAGCAGACCCCGTGCTGAGTGTGGAGCCCAAAGCGGGGCTCGATCTCACAACCCTGAGATCATGACCTGAGCTGAAACCAAGAGTCGGATGCTTAGCTGACTGAGCCGCCCAGGTGCCCCATCCCCTTCACCCACTTTGTCCATCTTCCCACCCCTCTTCCCTCTGGAAACCATCAGTTTGCTCTACATACAGGTTTCAGTCTTTTTGTTTTGTTTTTAAGATTTCATTTATGAGTGAAATCATACGGTATTTGTCTTTCTCAGACTTATTTCACTTAGCATATTACCCTCTAGCTCCATCCATGTTATTGCAAATGGGAAGATCACATCCTTTTTTTGTCTGAGTAACATTCCATTGTATATACACCACATCTTCTTTATCCACTCATCTATCAATGGATACTTAGGTTGCTTCTGTATCTTGATTACTGTAAACAATGCTGTAATAAACACAGAAGTGCATATATCTTTTTGAATTACTGTTTTCATTTTTTGAGGTAAATACTCACTAGTGGGTTACTGGATCTTACAGTACTTCTATTTTTTTTTTTTTTTTTTTTTAGGAATCTCCATAATGTTTTTCACAGTGACTACACTGATTTACATTCCCACCAACAGTGCACTAGGGATCCATTTTCTCTACATTTGCCAACACTTGTTATTTCTTGTCTTTTTCATTCTAGCCATTCTGACAGGTATGAGGTGGAATCTCATTGTGGTTTTGATTTGCATTTCCCTGATGATGACTGATGTCGAGCATCTTTTCATGTGTCTGCTGGCCATCCGTATGTCTTTGAAAAAACGTCTACTTAGGTCTTCTGTCCATCTGTAATCCGATTATTTGTGGCTTTTTTTTTTTTAAAGATTTTATTTATTTATTTAACACAGATAGAGACAGCCAGCGAGAGAGGGAACACAAGCAGGGGGAGTGGGAGAGGAAGAAGCAGGCTCACAGTGGAGGAGCCTGATACGGGGCTCGATCCCACAACACCGGGACCACGCCCTGAGCTGAAGGCAGACGCCCAACCACTGTGCCACCCAGGCGCCCCTAGTTGTGGCTTTTTTTGATATTGAGTTGTATAAGCTCTTTATATATTTATATATATTATATATAATTATATATAGTTAGACTATATATATTATACATATGTTGTATAGGGACCCCTTATAGGATATGTAATTTGCAAATACCTTCTTCCATTCAGTATGTTGCTTTTTTGTCTTGTTGATTGTCTCCTTTGCTTTGCAAAGGTTTTTTATTTTGATGAAGTTCCAAAAGTTTATTTTTGCTTTTGTTTCCCTTGCTTTAGGAGACATATCTAGAAAAAAGTTGCTATGGCCAATAACGAAATTACTGCTTGTTCTTCTTCTAGCAGTTTCATGGTTTCAGGTCTCACATTTAGGTCTTTAATCCATTTCAGTTTTATTTTTGTGTTTTTGCACGTAGCTGTCCAGCTTTCCCAGCGCCATTTATTGGAGACTTTTCCCCACTGTATACTCCTGCCTCATCACAGATTGACCACATAAGCATGGGTTTATTTCTGGGCTCTCCCTTCTGCTCTACTGATCTGCAGGTGTGTATTGTCTATACTGTTTTGATTACTACACCTTTGCACTATAACTTGAAATCTGGAAGTGTGATGCCTCCAGCTTTGTTCTTCTTTCTCAAGATCGCTTTAGCTATTAGGGTCTTCTGCGCTGCCATACAAATTTTAGTATTATTCATTCTAGTTCTGTGAAAAATGCTGTTGGCATTTTAACAGGGATTGTGCTGAATCTGTAGACTGCTTTGGGTAGTATAGACATTTTAACAATATTAATACTTCCAGTCATGAGCATGGTATATCTTTCTATTTATTTGGTCATCTTCAATTTCCATCAATGTTTTACAGTTTTCAGAATACAGGTCTTTTACTTCCTTGGTTAAGTTTATTCTTAGGTATTTTATTCCTTTTGGTACATTTTTGAATGGAATTTTTCTTAATTTCTCTTTCTGTTTCTTCACTATTAGTGTATAGAAATGCAACCAATTTCTGGGTATTAGTTTTGTGTCCTGCAACTTTACGGAATTCATTGATTACTTCTAATAGGTTTTTTTGGTGACGTCTTTACTATGTATAGTATCCTGTCATCTGCAATGACATTTCGTTTCTTCTGGAGGCATCTACCGGATGTCTCTTACTTCCTTTTGTCTGACTGCTGTGTCTGGACTTCCGGTACTACGCTGAATAAAAGTGGCAAGGTGGGTACCCATTTCTTTTAGAGGAAAAGCTCTCAGTTTTTCACCATTGAGTATGATGTTACCTGTGGGTTTTTTTGTATGGCTTTCATTATGTTGAGGTATGTTCCCTCTAAACCCACTCTGTTGAGAGTTTTTATCATAAACAGATGCTGAATTTTGTCAAAGGCCTTTTCTGCATCTACTGAGATAATCAGAGGATTTTTATCCTTCCTTTTGTTGATGTGCTGTATCACACTGATTTGGAAATGTTGAGCCATGACTGCATCCCTGGAATAAATCCCACTTGATCACGGTAATGATCATTTCAATGTGTTGTTGTATGTGGTTTGCTAATATTTTGCCAAAGATTTCTGCATCTATGTTCATCAGGGATATTGGGCCTATAGTTTTCCTATTTTGTGGTGTCCTTGTCTGGTTTTGGTATCGGGGTACTGCTGGCCTGGTAGAATATATTTGGAAGCTTTCCTTCCTCTTCTGTGTTTTGGAATAATTTGAGGAGAACAGGCATTAACTCTTTAAATGTTTGGAAGAATTCACTTGTGAATCCATCTGGTCCTGGACTAATTTTTGGTAGGGTTTTTTTTTTTTTGGAGGTAGTTTTTATGATTCACTTTCATTTTCATTACTAGTAATTGGTCTGTTCAGATTTTCTATTTCTTCTATATTCAGCTTTGGAAGACTGCATGTTTTTAGGAATTTATTCATTTCTTCTAGGCTGGCTAATTTGTTGGCATACCATTTTTTCATAGTAGTCTCTTATAATCTTTTGTATTTCTGTGGTGTTGGTTGTTACTTCTCTTTCATTTCTGATTTTATTTATTTGGTCCTAAGAAGAACTTCTTAACACATAAAAATAAGCATTAAAAGATTGATAAATTGAATATATAAGATCAAATATTTTTCTTCATCATGACACCACCAAGAATGAAAAGGCAGGCCACAGAGTAGGGAACTATTTGAATATATGAAGCCAAAAGACTACCCTGTGAGCCAGGAACTGCATTCCTGAGCATAACCCTGTGATTCTCAAGCACATGCAGCACAACATAGGTTAAGAGAATGCTCGCATCAGCGCTAACAGCCCAAACTGGGAACAACCTGAATGTGCAGCAGCAGTGGATATTCTAGAACATTCTGAAACTACGGAGATGAACGAGCCCTATACAATATGAATGAATCTTACAAAACACTGTTGGGTGAAAGGATTTATTCAGTATGATTTCGTGTTTATGAAGTACAGAACTAGACATCCCTCAACCTACTCAGGACCCAGAGGGGGCTGTGGGGCGCCTGGTCCAGGTGGCGGTTACGGTCCAGGTGCAGTCCACACCATCTACCATGGGAAGTAGACAGGACTTTAAAGAACCATGTCTCTATGCTGACAGAGTTCATGAGCTTGAGAATGCTGAGTATTTGCTCTGTGATTATTCATTGCCCTTTGTTTTATGTGCTCTGTATATGAGCTGTATTTCAAACTGAAAAGGCTACAGAACAAGTGCGTATAGCAAAGACACAAAAACACAACAACCCTCAAAGGTACAGAAGAACACAGAGAGACGAGTTTCTTTCCTCTGTTACCCATCCTCTGCCTCCACCCCCCCCCCAAAGGCAGCCACTGTCCCCAGGGTGGGAGCCCCGCAGAGCCGCCCCCCATGGGCACTCCTGCTGTACACAGACACCAGAGTTCCTTCCTCGAGGGCTTCAGACGAACAGACACAGACGACCTCTAAATCAGCCCTGATCTACTTGGGACTAGAATACATACACAGACACACACAAAATCCCAACACATTCTCTATTGTACGTAGTACTTATGTTGGAGAACTTAAGCTCTGGATATCTTTTTTTAATTGAAAAAATTTCCTAATCGAAATGAAGTTCTAAGTGACCACTACTTTTTCCTATTTATATAAAGTTCCTTTCTTTTCTTCTCTCTTAAAGATCAGCAATTACAAGAGAAAAATGGGAGCGTGCCTCGCTTATCAGATCTAAAACATCTGATATGAAACCACTGGGATGTAGAAACTAAGGTCTCAGAGTAGGCCCCAACCTTGACTCTATAGCCTATACCATAAGGAATTCATTTTAAAAATTCATCCCACACATACCTGCCAGGCACTGTACTAGGCTTTGACAACACAAAGGTAAATTAAAACAGGAGACTGATCTAAAAGAAAAACGACTAAAACACGTGAGAAGCGCCATGACAGAGATGTGCGAGGCGCTAGGGGACCCAGGGGAATGGACGGCAGGGATACTGGTTCGGGAAAGGTCTTCCTGGGGACGACCTGAGTCTGGTCTTAGGAGCAGAGCAGGAGCCAACTCAGTTCTGCTGTGGACGGACTTAGGCCACACTCAGTGGGGAAACGTGTATCTCTAGGTGCCCATTTCTCAAACCAGAGGGCCTTGAAGTTACAGGACGAATTAAACAGGAAAATCAATCTTCCTCAAAAAGAACCTTAAATGAACAGAACACTGCTTACATTTTACAAACCCCGAATTAATCACAAATTAATCTTAAGTTTTCACAGAGGAGGGACTCTGTCTTGTTCACCCTGTTCTCAGGATCTAAAACTGGACCAGCACCTATGCGACCTCAAATATTTCTGGAACGAACAAAGCAGAGAAACACATTCAGGTAATGTAACCGAGAGGTACCATAATTCGAAACCTGTACGTAATTCTGTACCAGAATAGAATGCAAAGTCTACACGAACTCTTAGGGTAACAACCAGGCCTTCAAAGACCCTGCCTGTGCGGCCATCTGAGCAGTCTGAGCTCTCAAAGCTACTCTGACAGAGACCCTGAGATGACTGTGAGCAGACAGACCTGTGTCACAGGTGAGCGACACAGCCTGACCTGGGAACGAGGACGCTTTCTTCAGAAGTGACAGAGGGACTGAAATGAAGGTGCCAGAAGCAGGAGGACCCCTGTCACGAGAAGGGCTGAGTATAGTCTAGACCCCATATGTCTCTCTCGAGGCAACCATTCCTCAGGCTGCCAGCCTGGCAGGGACCATTTCTAGTAGCGGTTTATCTCTCACTCCAGAAAATCCAAACTTTCACAACTTGAAAGCATGACAAACACAACGATGAGACGTCTACTTCCATGGAGACCAACTTCAAATTCTGACCCTTCTTCACACCTGCGTGATTCCAAAACTGAGTTAATCCTCTCAATATGTACCTAACTAGATTATGTTCAAAATTACAATAAATCTTTCCCAATGTCAAAATGCAAGTTTCACCATCTATCCAATCTTTTTATTTTATTTTTTTAAAGATTTTATTTATTTATTTGAGAGAGAGCGAGAGAGACAGTGCACACACAAGCAGGGGGAACAGCAGAGGGAGAGAGCAGCAGGCTGTCCTCTGAGCAGGGAGCCTGATGCAGGACTCGATCCCAGACCCCTGAGATCATGATCTGAGCCGAAGGTGGACGCTTCACTGACTGAGCCATGTGGGCGCCGCACCGTCTATCCATTCTAATGTACACATTTTTCATATCAATGTCCCCGAGTCACATTGTGTCTTTCACTTGTCTTCCTCTCTTTCTTGGTACTCCTTACAACACGCTGGACCTAGAGTGAATCGGTGGGGTCTCAGACTGGATGAGATATGGCAGCTTGGCTTCACCACACGCACTGTGCCCGTGGCCAGGCTCCTCAGTGGGTGTCACATCGTTCAAATACAGCCCAGGTGCAGTCCACACCATCTACCATGGGAAGTAGACAGGACTTTAAAGAACCATGTCTCTATGCTGACAGAGTTCATGAGCTTGAGAATGCTGAGTGCTCTCTGCCTGCACCTGTCCTGTGTTTGGTGGGGTTCCAAGAGAATCCCCCGAGAGGCACTGAGCATTCTTTCCTGTTGTGAGTCTACTGTGAGTCCCTCCGGGTGGAGTTCCAGGGCTCAGACAGAACGAAAGCACCGGCTGCCAAACTCATTTGGAGACAGAGTTGGTAACGGAAGACTGGCCAGCAGCTTCTAGTTACACTTTTGCTTTAAACATGTTTTATTAGAGACAATCTGTGGTTCAAAATCCATCGTCAGTGTTCCCTTTCAAATCCCAGTTCTGCAGCTTTTTCAGCTTTGTTACACACAGTCACCAAGTTTGTCTTCCTCCTTCCTGGGGGAACAGAGCTGCTGTCTGGGGTGGACGTCTGTTCAGGTCGGCAGGTCCTGGGTCAATCCCACAGCCCAGTGTCTCCCCACAAATCTCACGTGCTCCTCCTCAGACATCTGAGATCCTCTCTCTCCCTTTTGGTTTTTCTACATTTGCCAACAGAGAAAGGGCTCCCCCACAGACCTCCAGCCTGCCATCCCTTCTCCTGAAATTATAGCACAACTTTATGAGGCAGATTATTTTCATTTCAAAAAGCGGTGGCTGGAGCCAGGGTGTAGTCCATTCACGCTCTTAATCTCCCGGAGAATGGGCAGCCGCCACCGGTGAGGGGTGGGAAAGGCGCTGGGGGGAGGACAGCCCAAAGCAGGTTAGGCTGAGATAAGACACAGGCCAGGAGAGACCGGTTTCCTCAGGAAAGCTCCTCATTAAGGCAAGTAAATTTTTCAGTGAAGGAAGTCATGTGAGAGAAACAAACTGACTTCTTGTCTAGACTTCACCATAATCAGAACGTGGTGAAGTCACGACATTTTTCTCAGCCTTGGGCTCCCAAAGCTATAAAACCCCTTGTCGACACACGTGTCGTCAGGAACGTGTCCCCACCTCCTGGTAATACATATGACGAATTAAAGAGATGTCAGCTGAATATGAAGCCTTGTTTTTTGTTTTGTCTTTATAGGGAAGGATGAAGACAAGTCAAACTCCTAAGGATAAAGAGATAAATCCAAAACTGTGATTTGTGGACACAAGGCCATATTTCCTGCTTAAGAATTCAGTTCTCAGTGCCTCATGGGGAATGAAGTTACACAGTTACCATTAGTACAAATTAGTAAATATTAGACACCCCTGCTTATATCATTTCATCTTCCACTTAGGCCAGCGTTTCTGATGAAATATTGAATAATATTACTGCGTCTGGCCACCAATAGCCCCAGCAACGCAGGAGCTCATTTACCGAAAGCACAAGGGCAGGCAGCCTTTCAGGAAAAGTCACTGCTTTTATGACATTTGACATAGAAGAGACTGACAGAGGAAGATTCCAGAACTTGTGATACGTGTACTGGCAGAACAGGGGACAGCTGTGAGAAGATCTACTGAGGACATGTACATATTTTTTGCAGCTTTGATTTTGTATTCTCTACTTCTTTTCTCTGTATCTCAAACAGGTAAGAATGGTTCTTTCTGGACATGAGCACTCTTAGAATGAATCCTCCCCTCTTCGCACCTGTTGTCTGGCCCAGAGCTGCAGCAGGAATGGTCACTGGAGGACACGCTCGGTAGGTCTGGAGGGCCCGTGTGCTGGGACCTGCAGGGAATGAGCCCTGGCGATCACAGAGCCTTGGGAATCATGAAGTCGGACGCTGTGCATGCGTGTGCACGCCCATGCTCCAGGGAGGTGACACAGACAGGAAGAGGTGCCGGACCCCTGCAGTCCCCCTCCCGGGAGCTGCTGACCTCTCTCTGCAACGCCCACCGCCCCACCCCTCCAGGATGAGTATGTACTAGTGTTAATAATTCCTGCTCTGGGTTCCAGTCTTCATCTCACTGGGCCATCAACTAATGCCTGCCAAAAGGCCAGCGGTGTCAGGGCCACCAGCCAGCAAAGGTGGGTGACAGCTCTTCCCGTCCCCAAGGGCCAGTGGCACCCTATGGTGGTGCAGCGGCTGACGCCCTCTCGGGGACCAGACAGGCCTTCCCTGGGGGTGTTCTGACTGGCTACCGCACAGGACTCGGCCTCATCACTGGCATCAGGCGGCTGTTCAGGGAGGAGCGCAGAGGCAAAGAGAGGGCACAGCCTCGGCCACGTCCGCCGTACCACCAGGAACAGGCACTCCACGAACGGGCCACATGAGCTAACAACCCTGACATGGTCAAACCCCAGGTGTTCTTAACCTGGGATCTGCACACTTCTGTGCAGGGGAACCCAGGGGCCGGGCGGGACGGGACATCCAGTGTGGGGGGCCAGAGAGCACTCAGGGGCATAAACAGAAACCTTCTCTACTGCTTACACCTGTTCTGTTACTGTCTTAAATAATACACAAATTCTAGAGAGGAGGATTTTCATCAGAGCTTAGAGACAAGACAGAAAAGCTGAAGGCTGGGGGTGGGAAGGCAGGCCTGTGCACCAGTGCCCGCCAGGCGTGACGGGCCCCAGATCCGTGGCACTGGAGGGTGACCTGGCGGACGCGCAGCACCACACGCCGCCCACGCCTGCGCGTCCTCAGACGTGGGCCCCCTGATGGCGAGGTGGCAGGGGTAATTAGCGGTGACACACAGCTCCACAACACAGCCCTCCCCCTCCTCCCCAGCCGCGGCTGGGCCAGCGAGTCTAGGTGGGTCCTTGGATGAAGCACGCACAGCCGGAGGCCAAAAGCCAGGCTCGCGGGTCCCCCATTTCTCCAGGAGACGCTCCAGTGGGGGCTCCCCAACTGCACAGGCCAAGCGTGAAGCAAGGCAAGCCACCTGCAGTGCTTCACGCCCTCGCTGTTCTCCTTTTTTCTTTTATTTCTTTTTTTAGTAATCTCTACACCCAACGTGGGGCTTGAGCTCACGGCCCTGAGATCGAGAGTCACACGCTTTTCTGACTGAGCCAGCCAGGCACCCCCACTCCCCCTTGTCGGGGGAGGCAAGTATGCCCAGAGACACTGGCTGTGGACCGCACGCACCGCCGGCCTCTTTGTAAAAGGGCCTGATTACATCCCCAAATCACACGCAATCTAAATACACTGAGTGTGTTATCCGAAGAGTCAACCAATAGGCTCATTTCTCAACATCTGATGTTTTGTTACTAGTTCAAACAGGAGACCCTCTAGCATTCCATTCATGCTGAAGACATTTTCGCCCACCCTTTTCTACACATCTGATCCCACAGCGATGCTGTGACAGTGCTTCGGATCATGGGTACGTGCTTCCATCCACGGGGCAAACCCGCCAGCTGAAATCTTCTTGGCCGCTCCTGGGCCCAGGAAGAAGAACCACACACAAGTTCAGCAGAGGAGCTCCAACCTCACTGTCTTTGAGGCAGGATGGGCGCGATGTGAGGGGACAGGACAGGCAGGGCAGGCGATCCCTGCAGGACACCAGGGTGATGCCCCCTGTCAACCCCAGAGGGTCCCTGATTGGCAAGCACTTCCCTCCTGTCCCCCAGGGACCTTGACTCTCTGCCGCTCTGTTTGCAACTCCAAGATTGGATGACACAGGGACCACCATGTGGGTGTTGCCACCCTTGGAAATGCTTTTCTGGATACCCAGAGTACGCACAGGACCTGGATGGGATGTGACCCCCCCAGCACTGGGGCCGTGGACAGACTTGGTGATCCAAGCGGGAGCCACTTGGGGAAACCTCCTCACCTAGTCCTTCAAAGTCGACATCTCTGTACAAGGTCCTTCCAAAGACTTGTTCTTTATGGTCCCAGTTTTACGGTTAGATCAGAACAACTTATGCTCGTGGCATTCTGAGGTCCTCACTAGGTACAGCTGTCCCTCGCTTCTAACTTGGGAGTCCTTCACTTGGCAGAAAGCGAGCAGGAATGCCCAGGTTCGAGTCCCAGCTCCACCTGTTCCTACCTTAGTGACTTTAGGGCAGAATACACCATGTCTTTGGGCCTCAGTTTCCTCAACTGTGCCCAACAATGCACGGCACTACTGCGGACGAGCCCATGTCATGGGCTCAGAGCAATGCCTGAAACAGAGCGCGGCCCCAGTCAGCGTTACCGGTTTTTGTTTTTGCTAATCAGAGGCAGTTAGGTACCATCACTCAACCCTGTTTATGCTCTTCTCCTTAAAAAATGTCTGTTACGGAAGCAACGTTTCCCATCCTCTCCAGGCATTTCCAAGCAGGCCACTAAGGCACTGCACGCAGCAGCTACATGTGTACCTAACAGAAGGGCGGAATCCGAATTCGATGGTGTCTGGCTGTGCGTGATTCAATTACGCGGGTGTCCTGGCAAAGACCGAGCCCAGCGACGGTGCCTTGCCGTGCTGGTTCTTAGAACAGTGCAGCTCGAGAGTAGCTACGTAAATGTCGTCTGCAAGAGGCTGAGTGAACCTCAAATGCAATTACTACCCATGCGCCTGCCAGGTCATGGAGGAGCCAAGCTCTTGGGCGCGCGCGGGCACGTCTTGGTACAATCTGAGGCACAATTAGATTTGAACGGAAAAAATAACCTCAGAGTTTGATAGATTTATAAAGGACTATGGTGGAACTAGTTTTTTGGGTGGCGGGTGCTGAAAGCTCACATGGGTAAGAAGATAAAGTGGAAGTAGCAAGACTAGGGTGGCGGGAGGCAGGGCTGTAATATTTCTGGGCCTCAGTTTCCACATCTGAACAATAAGGTTCTTTCTGGCTCTCCGAGACTCTCAAAGACCAGAGCGCCAGCAACAGTCCCCCGAGACGGGAAAAGGTGAAATACGACAGTCTCTAGACACAAATGGAGTCTACACAGAACAGCCTGATTTTTTTTTAATCCCAGAAGAGTAACCTATAAGTGAGTACCGTGAGGAGGAACATCGAAAAAGCCAAGGGCCTGACACTGTGCGTGACACCGTTTTCTCTGCAGACACTTGACCACTGGTCTTTACGTGAAATTTGAACTTAGTATTCAGTTGCTAACATCTGATGTAATACATATTTTTAAAGGATTTTGTTTTCAGAAAAACGATACGGGATTTTGTTTTCAGGAAAATGATACATGTTCACCATAAAATTAAAAAAAAAAAACCCAAACAAACAATAACCCTCCAGACATAAGAAAGGAGAATTCAGAGCCCAGCACTGCTGGCATTTTGATGTGCGCCCCCCTAGGGGTCTCCCCATGTGCAAGGACGGGCTGCATCGCATGCACGCACTACTGAGAATCACGCTTCCTACGCTCCTGCTTTTTACCACGCTCAATCCTATGTCAAGAACGTCCTGTAGATCAATAAAGAGACCCTCCTGTTCCAGGCCCATCCGCACCCCTGCCTCGTAGTGCTTGTGGCCGTCCTTAACGAGGCCTCGGGCACTTTGCCGGCACGTGCCAGCTTGCTTCTCCACCATCCCACAGCCACGCCACTGTCCTGCCGTCCTCTGAACATAAATACATGTGTGCGAGACCTGACAGAGAGGATGTGGGGAAAGCGGGCAATGTTGTGAAACCTGATAAAGGAAATTAATTAATTCAAGAAGGCTCCACACCCAGCGGGGAGCCCAACACGGGGCTTGAACTCACGACCCTGAGATCAGGGGTCGGATGCTCAGCCGACAGAGCCACCCAGGAGCCCTGATAAAGGAAATTCTTTACACTGTCCTTCAACGTGCTATATATTCGGGATTAGTTTCAATGGACGAGCCACCGAGAACGGAAGCTGAGTCTCACTGGATGCTGCCCTCGAGTGCACGGCCATGGGCCTGCGTCTTCCCTCAGAGCCAGGCCTGCTGCGGACTCTGGTGTTGTTCTCTTCTTCACCAGGCTAGCCCCTGCTCTCCTGGGCCTTCCTCTCCCCGCATGCCACCGCTGCCCCTCTAAAACCCTGGGCGGCCTCCTCCTCTTCAGTGTCTTGGATCACTTACTTCTGCTCTCGTCTTTAGGGAAGACAGCTCTTCTTTCATTCATTTTGGTCTTTGCCCTGCCCTGCCTTGTTTGCACAATCTCCCCTCATTCTTATGGAATAAGCACGTTTGCACGCGGACTCGGCACCCACCTGAGGTGAGTGCTCAGACCCACACTCAAACCTGGCTCGCCTTCTGCCAGTTCTGGATGCGTTTGCTTGCCCGACGGCACATCAGGGACCACCTCGAGGGTGAGTGCTAGGGCTAACTGAGCTACCAGAGGTAAGGTGCAACAGTCCTTGCGGCACGGTCACCGTGATCACCAGGCATTGCTCATTGGGTGACACTGTTCAAAGTCTGAGAGCGGGCAAGTGCCCTGGACACTGAGTCTAAGGCTTTCCACGAGACAGGTAAGCTTCCTGCTCTCACAGAACTGCCCCCCCGAGTGGGGGGGGGGCAAACAAGGAAATCCCCAACTCCAAAAGCCAACAAGGCAATCTTAGGAAAGAAGACAGGGATGGGTTCGATGGGGCCGGGGAGGCTTGTCCACGGAGGGAACTGCGGGCTGAGACGTGAATGCTAAGGAGGAACCAGGAGTGCCAAGACCCGCGTGGCAGCGCCAGCTGGGACCCCGCCAGGAACAACACCCCTTCTGCCCTGAGGGCCTCCCAAGGATGACTGGTTTCTACCTCTGTATTTATTCCTATTTTTATTGCATTATGATGACAGTCTATGGTTTCTACTTATTTCAACTTCTGGGAAACCGCAGAGGTTTTCTCTGTGAACTACGATGTGAAACTCACAACTCTGTGTCCTGAAGCCTGTCCTGGCTCCTCGCTGCTGCGTGCAGTCACCACCTGACCCTCGGTGGGCCGCGGGGTCTGGGCGTGTCTCCCACCATCACTAGCTTTGACCATTCTGTCTTATGGTCCCTCCGGCTCTTGAGGTTACATCATCTAGGCCACATACGTCCATGGTGGTTCTGCCATCTGTGGGCCCTGTGCTCCAGCGTGGCGTGGCGAAGCAATTCTGTCTCAATGATGCTTTTTTGCCTTGAATTGAGCTTTACCCACTATTAACAACATGCTCCCTGCTTTTCTTCTGCATCTGCCTAACATATCCCTTGCCCTCTGCTTCTTTTTAATACCCTATTATATTTTATCCATCTCATTTTAGGATTTAAAGCCAAGTTAGAAGAACCACATTTGTTTAATTTGTTATATACGGTAATATATATATATATGTATATACATATATGTATATATATTTAATGCATATATAATATATAACAATATATGTGGTATATATAATAATGTATGTAATGCAATATATAAAGGTAAATGTAACTTCTAAAATTATGGCAATACAAAAAATTATGGAAATAATCTTTATATTTTGCTAACCTAGAAAAATGTATGCCATACCTCAGCCAGATGTTTAGCATCGAGATATATTTTAAATAAATTTATTCAGTTTAAGTAGCATTTTCAAAAAAAAAAAACCTTGTCTCCAGGTACTTGAGACGTAAATTTCCAAAATAACAAAATGACCCATTTGTGATAACAACTGAACACTGTCACAAACACTAGCTACGAGGGTGTGAGGTGGGGGGCAGGGAAGCCCCTGCGGGCCTGTGTGCTCGGAGGCAGCTGCGCGGCTGGGGACTCCCCATCCTCAGCTCTCCGTCCCCGTTCAGCTGACACCCTGTCCAGCTTGGTGGCCTCAAAGGCACAGAGCATTTTAGTTGCTTTTTGCTGCAAGTCTCAGCTTCTTATTTTTGCTCTGAAATTGAAGAATTTCCTTCCAACAATTTTGAAAATCTAATTTCCCCACTGTATTTTATCTTACCTTCGACCCTACTTTTACTTTGACCTGTTTTAAGGAGCACTGATAGCTCGCCATTACTGAGTACTGACTGTGTGCTAGGTACCCTTCTGTGGCCTTGCCTGTGGCACCCCACCAAGTGGCTGTGGTTCTTCCCACCACACACTCACCATGCAGGGGGATCTGCACAGAAGTCAGAGGGACAGGGCTGGTGTGTGAGCCAAGCCGGTGCGGTTTCAGAGCCTCTCGACGGCATCCGGGAAACAAGCAGCTCCCTGGTGAGGGGACAACTCTGCCCTCCACGCTGGCTCAGTCCAGCCGGCCAGCAGCCCCCCAGCCTCCCAGGGTGGTCACCTGCATGTCGCTCACCCTGTACCGGGAGAAGCATGGTCTCATGGCCCCTGCTCCACATAAGGATTGTCTGTGCCCCAGGAGACTTCAGAAACCTTCATAAAAATACCCTAAGGACTTAAAGCTCCTTGATGAAAAAAAAAAAAAAAAAAAAAAGATCCATGAATTAAAATCACTGGGGCCTAGTATACATAGCTTCAATATGGGCCAAGCTCCCCATTAGACCACAGCATAGACGAGAAGGTTGGGCATACAAAGGAGCCCTTTACACAAACTTCAATGTCTGGGATTTTGCCTTCACTCCAAGCCTGACTTGGTAACATTACTAGCCACCAAAATCCGAATCATCAATTTTTCCTTCTCTTGAATACTCAGTGGACTGTAAAATGTGCCCCAAGCTGGAAGTCAGTGTGGAGTTCAGACGTTCAGTTTCTTGGTGTAATTCACCTACTCGCTCTCGGCCCATGCCCAGACCTCGGGCTCTCCCCCCAGCCACCTGGGCCACGGAACACGGTCCTCTGCTGCATCCTGCAGACAGTCTTCCCTGGAAGGCCCGGGCCCGGAGGCCATGCTCTCTGCACTATAAGGTTCGGTTTCCGAGGCCACCAGCCAGGCTGGAGTCAAAAGACAGGGGCTGCATTTTTTCCTTACTGTGCATGTGCTTTGAATGCACGCCTAAAAGTAAAATGCTTCTCCAGGAATCTGGCAAGAAAGGAAAGCAAAACAGAAGATCCTGCCAGACCTACCCCTTCTCTGAGGCTTTCTTTGTCATGTGCTCGCAGGCGAGCTGAAGTGAAGAAAGTGAATCTCCAAGATTTCAGGACTTTTTCTCAGAGCTTTTTGGCAGCCGTCTTGGGAGAGGAAAGGGTACTTGTAGTCAATTACAAGCTAATTTCTGGTTTTCCCAGCGTGTGATACAGATTCACTCCTCTAACCCCATCCAGAATCCCGACAGGAACACAGTGGTATCTTAACGCATACATTCCTTGCACAAACGCCCCCAAGCACCCTGACAGCCCTTGAGCGTTAAGCACACATTATGGGACCTCACACTTCTACGAGACTCACGCGCCAGGACTGGCGATAGGCCTCTGAGGTTTCACCTGCAACACACCGAGTCTGGGGAGAGCGTTCTCTCCTGGAACGGCCGCCTGAGCTGGACAGGAAAACACCTCCCCAGACTCAGTTAGGGGTGGCCCGTGGGGTGTCAGCGGCCACACTTAGAGGCCTATGCCAGGGGCCACTTACTGTCATGATCTTTCCTTGCCTCCTTTTTTGGGGAAGACTGTTTCTCATCTCAACTGAAAAGACCACTTGGTCCTGAAACGGGCCTCAGCGCTGCGGTCACTGCTTCTACCCTCACACACAGCCTCGGGGGCCGGGGCGCACACACCAGGCCCGGCCAGGTGCCCACGTGGCCCGCTGCTCGGTCTCTCACGGGGACCCTTCCTGGGCGCTGTAACTGCCTCGACTGGACCACATCTGGGCAATCAGAGGAAGAGGCCATTTTTAAACTTGGGATGCAACGAAGACGGGAAGTCAAAACCAAAGCACTTCCAGCCACATTAGGGTGAAATTTAAAACAAAACCGTATTTACAGCACTTTGATGTTTTAGACAGCATATATACAAACATTACACTGCCTGATTCTTAGAACAATCCCACGAGAAAATTCCGTCTTGGAGCGACGAATGGACTTGACTATTAGTTGAGAGAGATGGAACTTGAACTCAGGTCCTCTTCCTTCCTCGCACTGTGTGCTCTCCAGAAGAAACCGAATGGAAATAAGGGAGGCTCTCTGGGGCCAGATAATCGGAGTCAGTAATGGATGCAAAATTAAGAACAGTGGGCTGCCCAGGAGGTAGTTCCTGAAGAATGATCAAACCACGTAATTAAATTAAACCCTTTAGGTAACTTTGTCATCCCTACACAGTCTAGAAATCTCCCAGCTGACCTGCTGTGACTCCATCTTCTTCAAACACCCACCCCTGTCAGAACAAGCTGGCTAAGACTCTGTGCCGGCGGAGGGCTGAGAGCCGTTCTAGAGTGGAAGCTCACCTCCTTGCTCACACAGGAACACCTCAGCTCCGGCCAGTATTAGTGGTGCCTGCTGGCCCCCCTTCAGCCACAGAGGCTACTCAGGCTGCAGGTTTTTCTGACACCTGGGCCTCACTCCCAGGCAGCTTGGGCCATGAGTAAATATCCTGACCCGAGGATGATGCTTTGGCCAAGTCAAAGCTTTTCTCCCGAACACTGAAGCTACCATCACTCAGTTTTCACCAACTGGAATCTGGATTTGCAAACAGGGGGAGGAGCGGGCAGATTTAATCACCTTCCTCCGGACATGTCTCATGTCACTTTGCTCCAGACTTGGTGCCAAATACTCTCACCCCTCCCGTCACTGAATGCCCACAAGGCTTCGTGAGGGAGATTTATTATTCCCATTTTGCAAATGAAGAAACAGTTACTCAGCAGGTTACGTAACTTGCTGGAGCTGTACAACCGAGCAAAAGTTGAGACACGCAGCGCAATTACCCGCAAGTGAGGGCACCAGGGGGCTGGGACAGTGGAGGCTGGGAGGCAGGGGAATTCAAGAGGGAGACCCGAGTCAGAATGGAGGCCAGCCTTCAGCCTCCACGGTCCAGCTCCTCTGTGGTCACTGTGTGTAGAACCGGACACAAGACACTGGGGGGCTCTGTGGAACAGTCTTGTTGGAACACACCTGGAGGGGGCCCATCCCAGGGTTTCCCTGGCTCTGGGCACTCATGGACACCTTCTTCATTTCGCTACATCCGCACAGAATCGTGCTTTTACCTGGTGCTTTTCTTTAAACAGACATAATTTTGACTAAGCTCTGTCCTGAGCAGCAATAACCCAAGAACTCACGGATGTGACGTGCTAATTATGTATCTTCATACCTGTTAATATATAATTATTAAAATGATGTCCAACGCCACCTCACGTGAAGTCATCTCCGGGGCTGCCGGCAGGGATGACCTACCACACTGGGGGAATCGGGGCTGCCCCACAGCATAAAGAGCAAAACAAGAACTCCCCCATTTCGCCTTATTAAGGATCTCCAACTTGCCTCTTACTGCTCTGAGGGCTCCTAGCTACTGTCCCGAGTGAGGGGCGACAAGGTCATTCTGCCTGTAGTTGCTGCACTGACATCAGACAGTCGGACGCCTCCCAGCCTCTGCGGACCCCCTGCTGGTCTCTGGTTCTATGACCAGAAACTACTTAACACCCTGTGTGAGGACCTCTCCATCCACCCCAGCTACCAAGTAGTTCTTTCTTTTTTTCTTAATTTTTATTTTTAAAGATTTATTTAAAGAGAGAGAGAGCATGTGCCTGCGTGTGCATGACTATATGCACGGGGGCGGGGGAACGTGGGGAGGGGAAGAGGGAGAGAGAGAGAGAATCCTGAAGCAGATTCCCCGCTGAGCGTGGAGCCCCAGGCAGGGGCTTGATCCTAGGACCCTGAAATCACTACCTGAGCCGAAATCAAGAGTTGGACGCTCAACCGACTGAGCCCCTCAGGAGCTCCCCAAGTAGTTACTTCTTTTGAGGTTTGCCTTTCCGTCATAATACCGCTGGGAAAATAAGACTGCCTTTGGATAAATTAAACTCAACTTTAACCAGTGTAAACAGATAAAGCACCACAATCCAGAGGCACGTCCCGCCTTACAGACGGGCAGGAAGGGAAGCACCTTCCTTGGTGCGCCTGCAAAGGCTTCAGCATCACGAACCAGAAGGAAGCTTAATGAGGCTGAGCCAAGGGGTCATATAAACATTTTCTGAAACAGTGTTCAACAACTCCACTCAGAAGGGGAACTGACCCTCCACAGTGGCTTCTAGTCCCTTTTCTTTCTTTAATAGACTATTGCATATTTTCTAATACTTTAGGCCGTATCACATTCTTTTTTGGAAGTAGCCAAAATATAAATAACACTCTAAAAATACGCAAGACATCTTATACATTAAGAGGTCACAGACACCAACAAGAAGGACCCTATTCCATTAGCGGTAAAATGAACAGACATCACACGTGTCTTGCACAGAGCTGAGTGAGACATGTGTGCACGGCACTGTTGTTATTTGCACACGGATTGCTGGCCTTTACACTCTTCACTGGTGTGCAGCAGGTGTGGACACAAAGTGCTCCGAAGTGTGTGCGGGATGAACACATCAAGAGTAAGACGGCCACGCACCCAACCCCGTCCCCCCATGACCGCCACCCGTGCCAGTTCCTCACCCCCGTGCGGTCTGTGCTTCCAGGCCCTCCACGCCCCAAGCCCATCCACATCACCTGTTCAGCGGCTCTCACCCGCGCCTTGCCCCACGGCGCCTGTGGCTTGAGTGCCACCTTCATGGGACTTTCCATCCCAGGGCCCTATGTTCTCTTCCCAGCTTCCTTCACTGCAAACTCCCTGAGGACAGGCTTCCGAGTCTTTGTGCCCCTGCTTTATGGACTTGAATTTTCCACCTACACCTGTAAACACAAGCATCAGATACGATTGCTAATCCCCGACCCAACTTAGTAGAAATCATGTTTCTTTTCAACAGAATAACACAATTATGTCGTATTTCGACTACAAACCTTTGCTAGGTATTGGCGAGGACGCACGCTCAGTGCACAAAGCCTGCTGCCTGTGTCCCTCTCGGACGCGTCCCACGGGAGCCCCTGCAGATTTTCTGCTGCTCCGGGTTAATGCTGATCTGGGCCAGCCCTCGCTGTCGCTGGCCGCCGAGCGGGACCGAATCAGGTCAGAACTTTCAGAGCCACAACTGAGGCTCTGTTTACAGCTCTGGAGTAGCTCGCCCCTCGTTAGTGTCATTCCCGGTCTCGCGTCGAGAGCGCAGCGTGTGGCTCATCAATGCCTCGTGGTTCTGCCAGTAATCACGGGGTGTTTCGTGGAAATAAAATGGGATGGGGTGGCAAAATGTCAACGGGTGGATTTGGAAGCCCCCTCTCCCGTGGACTGGCACGTACTGAGTCCTGAAGAAGGGGTGGGAAACAACCGGCACATTTAGGGATTACACTTCGGTGTTCCTCTGGGTCAGAAAGCTAAATAGTAAGACCTTCTGCCTCGACGACAGGCTGAGGGCAGATGCTTTCCTGACGCGCAGGGCACTCATGGCTTCTCAGGTCCCGAAAGAAGCACACGGGTCCCCGTTTCGGCTCCAGCATTCCAGGCAGGAGCACCCAGTGAGCCACCGTGCCAGCTGGGGCTAAACCCCAACAGCCCCCGAGAACTTTCCCCTTCCTTTACCGTGCACATGGAGCCAGCGCCGGGTTTCTAGGAGCACCGTGTCAACGCTGCAAACAAGGAGACGACGCAGACAACAAGCACCCCGTAAAGAAACGCAGTTAGAAGGCACCTCCAAAGGTGCCAGGGGGCGAGACCTACCACTCAGAGCTGCGGCCCCTTCCTCCCCCTGCAGGATCCCTGTGCCCCGCCCAACCGTCGGCCACCAGGGGCGATGCGCGGAAAATCATCCACACATCAACGAGGCACCAACATTCACAGGCAGAGTCAAAGCTCAGTGGAAAAATCATCTTCCTTGAAAAGCTCCAACTTCATGCAACAGTAAAAGAGATCATCTGTTGTTACAAGTAAAGCACAGTCTGTATTTTAACAGAGGTTAAGGCGACAAGCTTTCTTTCAGGAAACTAAGAAACCTGGACAGCAGTGAGTGTTCGGGTCGCCCCAGATCCCCAAGGGCAGGCAGGGCCCTGGCCCAGCATTTCCCGGCTGTGGGTTTCCTTCTGGAAGCAGCAAGAAGAGGAAGTCTTAAAAAAAGTACTGTACTCAGAATTAAGAATTCTTGCTCACTTAAAAATAATGTAGGGCCTTTCCTTTTCTGGACCTTTCTTTTTAGGGCTGGGGTGAAGGGGAGGCCAGATCTCATGCTCCCCCTTCCAGGGTTTACAGGACAGAAGTCAACGGACTGCCTTCAGCGTGATGGCTGGTGTCCCAGTTGACACGAAGAACACGGCCACTAAACAGAGCAGCACGAGAAACTTTATTTGGATTTCTCCTGAAGGTGATTTCAAAACTTTAACTTTCGGGTGTGAAAGGCTGTAAAAAGGTGGGGAAGATACACTGTTTCCGAGGTGAGAATAAAGGCTATCTCTGAGTCTCCCTGCGGTGTTAGAATGCACCTTTCCGCTGCCTTGTCAGCTTCTGGGGACGACGCCAGGGGCCACACATACACGGCATATCGCGCGTGTGCAGCCGTGTGCCCCACGCTCACCTGGACTCCTGTAACCTGGTAAGAAACACCCCTCCCACCCTCTGGCCTTCTACCTAGCGACGCCATTGAGTGGAGTGGGCTTTTAAAAATTGGAGGTGCAATCCCATGACGTCCAAGTAGCCATTTTAACGTGTACACCTACCCTTGGAGGCATGTGGTGTGCTCACGGGGTGCGCCACCCCCCCTGTCGTGTTTCCACAGTTTCATCCCTTTCCCGTCACCACGCCGCCCTCCCCTGCTCCGGTCCCTGGCGACCACTAACCCGCTTCCTGTCTCTATGGATTTGCCGTGTCTGGACATTTCACAGAAAAGAAATAAAACAGTGGCATTTAAGTTACATGAATTGCCTAACATTATGTGGTAATTCCAAATGTGAACAAGGTAAAAACCTGCGATTTGTGGCTTAAAATGATATTCTGGAGTTAGGATTTCACAAACCAGTAAAATTTCACAAAGAATCTTGAAGATGGACATTGGCTTACCACTCTAACTGACAAATAGGGACATTAAAAAAAAATTCACACCAGAAAAGATACTTTAATAGCACAAAAGACAATCTTAGAATGAAGCAGAGTCCTGTAAATGGAATAAATTTAGCTTTATAAAAAAAACCACATTACATCACCTTGATTTTTGCCCTTGGCACAGGCTTTGGAAATGACAGACCCTGAACCACTGTCCTTGGTACACAGGAATGTAGGTGAGTGAAGCATGTGTGCTCCCCGGCCAAAGGGAGCCCCCCCACAAAGACAGCCTAGGGAACGAAGTGGATTTTCTCCTCTAAGAATGAAATATTTTTGATAGTTAGGAATGACAAGATCTAAATCTAAGCTCAAGAATCAAAGAGGACGGCAGCTTTGCAAGAGACACCAACATGCTGAAAATCAGGGAAAGCCACTTCACCCAGTGTGGACGGATGCCAGCCTGTGGTCTGGAGAGGTCACACAGCACGCAGCCAAAGCAACAACCTTGACAAATAAATACGGGAGCTCTGACAGGCAGGTTCTCCCCAACTTGGCCTTTTACACTGGGGTATGCATTCTGGGGGCGCACGAAGCCACAGGATAAACAGGACACACTTCCTGGAGCATTGGCTTGACAACGCAGTGAAATCACGCTAAACGCTTTCACATTAACTATCATAATTATGAAATAGAATACAAAATTCACATAGCTTTTTAGGACAAAACCTGACTTCAGGAACTTCACACCTTGGGGGTTCTTGGTGGACCGAGTCGTGAGTCAGGCCAAGGCCCCAGACTCTGACAAGAGTGGGCTCTCCTCCCTCAGGAGAATCTGGACGGCACTACCCTGATCTAACCGACTCCAGCCCAGACAGGGCTGCAGAGAGGCAGGAGGGTGAACAGACTGGTTCTAAAATTTACATGGAAACACAGGGGACCCTGACTACAAAACCACTTTGAAAAAGAAGAACAAAGCTAGAGGATTCCCACTTCCTGATTTTAAAAGTTCTGACAAAGCTACAGTCATCAGGGCGACAGACATACAGACCAACAGAAGAGTCCAGAAATGAACCCGCACATTACGGTCCACTGATTTTTAACAAGCGCGCCAAGCCCATTCAATGGGGGAAAGGACAGTCTTTTCAACAAATGGTGCTGGGGAAACTGGATGTCCACTCGCGAAAGAATGAGGTTGGACCCTCACCTAACACCATATAACTCGAAATGGATCAAAGACCAACTAAGATCACAAAACTCTTAAAAGAAAACACAGGAGCAAATCTTTGGATTAGGCAGCGGTTTCTTAGATCTTAGCACCAAAACCACAAGCAGCAAAAGACAAATCAGATAAACTGGACTTCACCCAAATTAGAAACTCCTGAGCTAGAAATGACATCATCAAGAAAGTGAAAAGACGCCCTACAGACTGGGAGAAAATCTTTGCAAAGCGCATCTGCGATAAGGGACCGCTGTCCAGATACACAAAGACCCTGGGGGGACAGAGTCACGACTGTCATCCCTGCCTGTGCCCTCCAGGCCCCCCCACTCGTCACCAGTGTTTGGTCAGCTCCTCTTCATTCCTCACGCTTCCCTCCTCACTGGTGCCCCCTGGAGTTTCTGCAGAGGCCTCCCCTCTCGCCTCTGTTGCCACCAGGAAAACCAAAGCCATTGGGCCCTACCTTCCCCAACGTCCCTCTCAAATTTCCCTCCCGCCCCAGAAACTTCTGAAAGCCCTGTGTGCTGAAGAGGACACTGCACATCTGGTTTTCAGCAGGTCTGGTTTTGACAGCTTTGCCATTTCACACATAAGAAAGGAACAGGGCTGACCGCACGCTGACAAGGTCTGAAATACAGCAGAACTGGTTCACTCACCTAATGAGACGTGATAATAAATGGTCAGTGCAACCAGCACGACAGGATGTGAGTGAGGCCCTGGCGGGGAAGTCTAGGGGTGACTGACCTGCCCCATCCACCCGCACCTTCGTGCTCTGCCGTCCTCACGAATGAGGGGGTGTGCTCAAACAGGCTGGGCCAGGGCGGGGAGACGGTCCAGCAGAGTTCAATTTTGGTCAAGTCTCAACACAAATCCATGATCGTGGCTTTCTAGGGAACGGACTAGAAGCACGGCAGTAACTTCAGAGGCACAGAAAAACAGCAGCCCCAGTTTCCGACTGTGAAGATCCGGCCCCCACCTTCAATACTATGCCTTTTCTTAACTTTTTGAATAGTAATACCTTTGTGTGGTTCAAATACACAAACGCACACACTTATGGTGAAAACCCCGATTTCCTCACCGAAGTATCGCTTTTGGTTTGTGAGCTTCGCTGCGGAACCAAGGAGCGCACCCCTGGGCCCTCCCTCCGTCGTGGGCTGGCAGGAGCGGCGGGCCACAGCACCGTGCCGTGTCCTGCCTTCCCCCGCCACTCTGAGGCCCTCCACTAGCCAGTCGTAAAGACACGCTACTTGAGAGAAGCCCCTTCCCAGGTTTCTCTCACCCCATCCCAACACACTCTCTAGTGCGCGAACCGATCCCGCGGCTGCCGGCGGCATCCCGGCACTGCCAAGGGGCTCACCGAGTGTCGCTTCTCCCGGGAGGCCCCACCCTGCCCACAGGGCCTGCTCACCCTCCTGGGCGCCTGCACGCGCACCTTTAGCACCCAGCATACCGCCAACCACCCAGGCGGGGGGGGGATTTCTACATATTTGCCAAAGGAATGAAACAAAGCTTTAGGTGGCCATGAGGCAGAAGTCAAAACGAAATTTTGTTCTTTCTGTGTTAGGTAGAGCCCATAAAGGTTTCTTCCTTTTGAAATGATCTCATTTAACTAGACATTTTTAGTCTTCACTTTAACCTCATTTGGCACAGCAAGGGATGGAGGGTTGCACAGTACCGATGCTTAAATCCACAAGGGCACACACACAGAGTCCTTGAAAGCCAAGAATGAGGAAGGAAACATTTGCAGAGCTTTATGAAAATGAGGAACTCGAGTTCATAGACTGTTTTCTACTACAATGTAAACATCCCCTCAGTTGTATTCACCATCAAGAAATCGTTGTCTTTACTACTGTCTCCCCTTGGACAAACGCCTATGCTAACTCTTCAGCTAGTTTTCGGGTACGAGCTGCCGCTCCCCACCCAGACATTCATGCTATACTACTACCAGCAAACCATGTCCGTAATTTTGTACTAAATCCTAAGAATTTTTCCCGAGGAATCTTCACCAGTGGTGAGTTTAGGTTCAGCACTAGAAGTACCCCTGTCCGCGTTGTTGGAAATGCCAGCTCACACATGAGTCTCTCAGGATGTGCGAGGTCAGGTGGAAACCGGCCAGTCCGAGTTCCTCCAAGAGGAGCACGGCTGGAGGCTCCCCGAGTTAAATTTCACGCACACCCACGCACTCCCAAGGTACGGCCTTACTTTCAGGACCCAGCATCTGCGTCTCTTTTCTAGAGGACGCCAGAGCTTCCACCGAGCTGGTCGGCGCGGTCCCGCCGCTCCAGCACGAGAGGAACCCGACAGCAGAAAGTACCGTGCAGATGGGTCTCGGCGGCAGAGGGACCTGGAAGAGCAGTCCCGGTGCGCATTCGGAGGCGTGCGAGAGCCCAGAACGGGGAGTCCGAAGACCCGAGCGCTCGTCCCGTCCGGCACCAGCTCCTGTGGGACCTCAGGCAAGTCGGGGAACCTTCCTACTCGGGTTTCCACAGCTCTCAAGTGGGACTAATGGTACCTCTCTGCAGCCTCACAGGAAGGAGGATGGTTAATGAGCGCACGCAAGCAGCTCTGAAGATTAAAGTTTCCTGGGAGCTAATGACAGACAATCAGCGTGTGTGTCCCCCCCGGCACCCACTGCTGCACCTGGGAGCTAATGACAGACAATCAGCGTGTGTGTCCCCCCCGGCCCCCCACTCCTCCACCGGGAGCTAATGACAGACAATCAGCGTGTGTGTCCCCCCCGGCACCCACTGCTGCACCTGGGAGCTAATGACAGACAATCAGCGTGTGTGTCCCCCCCGGCACCCACTGCTGCACCTGGGAGCTAATGACAGACAATCAGCGTGTGTGTCCCCCCCGGCACCCACTGCTGCAGCCCCAGTCCGAACTGCCCCCAGCCAGCCCTTCTCACGGCTCCTCCGTTTTGGAAGCCCCTGGAAGACACGAACGAGTCATGCTTGGGGCACCGGACGGCATGCAAGGAAGCACGCACAGGCCTGTGCCAGCCCTGGGCCGCCCCGCCTCAGCTCTGCACACTCCTAACTGGCATGAACAGTGACACGGGCAGCAGGTCTCGCCTTCTCTGCGTGCCAGAGTGCAGGCTGTCCACTGGCTGAGAAGTCCCTGTTCTCTGCCAAAGAACGTTTGCCTGAACATGCTTCTTAAACTTCCCTTTGTCATTACTGTTTTTAATATTCAGACGTGAAGTTTGGTGTGGAAAATTATCTGGGGGACTCCGGGTCTAGCTTCTATTTCACTCAAAAGGAGGTTCTCCTTTTTCTAAAGTAGAGAAAGGGCTCACACAGGCAAATGATCAAGCCCCCCTGCCCCCACTGAAGAACAAGACTGTCGACTACACTGGTTTTTATAGGTTGGTATTTGGCTTTAAATAAACACGAGTGCGTACACACATGCACTCATCAAAAGGTATTTTTCCAACCTACGTAAGCAGGATGATCTATGTTCAGTTAATTGAATACAGAGAATTACAACTCAGACCAAAATTAAATGCAAAAAACTCTTCGAGATGAGTATTTTGATATATGTTTACATGTAACGGATGCACAAAATTTAGGAGTAAAAAGTGCAGGATTCGAGCTACTGATATTGTATTGTTTGAATTAGAAAAGTCGACCCAAAGGAAGTGAGGCCTTAGGAGATCAGTTTGTGAAGGCCTCTTCTGGTAAACAAAGGATTCACAGGAGAAAGGAGTGCTTTAGGGGAGGAAGCAGCGGGCTGGGACAAGGAGGTAAGAATTTCAGGGCATCTTAATTATAACTTGGCTTAAAGTACAAATTTCAGTTAACCTTTAAGATTAATAACTTTTCACTGTAATGTCATTTGTGACTGACTTTACTGCAAAGAGGAAAAGTGTCTGGATTTATTAGAGTTTTAAAAAACCCTTACTCACTGGGCAGCCACTTAAGTTTTCTAAGGCAAAGCATTTCTCCTAAGAATAAAGTAAAAGGAGAAACTTGCTCATTCTCATGAAATGCTTTTATCCTCAGGGACACCAGGCGAACACGAATCTCAGTACCTTTCTTTCAATTCCCTTGAAAATAAGTAATTTAATCAAATGCATATCTATCTTTCCATCTATTTTTAAGTCATCTCTATACTCAACATGGGCTTGAACTCAGGACCCCGAGGTCAAGAGTCGCATGCTCCCTTGACAGCCAGCCAGGCGCCCCTCTAATGCATCTTTAAACTAAGGCACTGCAGATTCGGGAAGATATGAAGACTAGTTCAAGGACCCCAGCAAGTGACTGTCGGGCCCTGACCGTGGGTGGATCTGAGAGCTCGGGGTTCTGGTAGGAAGGGGCAGGCCACTAAAATAACAAGGCCTCCGTGTTTCCAACCTCTACTGAAATATTTTAAGAGCGAGCACAGAAGGGTCAGCGATGCTTTCTAAAGTAAAATGTCTCCCTGGGACCAGGTCTCAAGCATGGAGAAATAAACAGCCACGATTCTGGCAGCCTGGCGTGGCAGGAGTGGCCTAAGTTCTAGGCAGACAGTTCGAGGTTCTGCTGGCCTCGCACTCACTGGTCAGGTGCGCTCGTTTCTGACGCCTGTAAAACAAGCACAGAGCTTCTCTCCCGCCAGGCTGTGGGCGTTAAGTGTCTCTGACAGCCCCTGGGACAGTCCCAGGCATGTGGTAGGTGCTCCACGGGGTGCTCCTCCCAGGGGCCCACCTGGTCCAAGAGTTTAAGCCCAATCAGCAGGAAGACGCGGGAGACCACACTCAGAGCTTATGCCACATGCTGGAGCGACACAGGATAATATAATGTAACAGTGTAACCTCAGGGCATCACAGCCCCGCAGACAGCGATTAGATACTAAAAACCTATAGAAAGCGTACGTTTCTTAAATAAACAAAAAATATTTTATACCTTCCGGAATACGTACATATAGTATGTACGTGAACACGCACGCAGGTCTGGACTGATACACAGTGAACCCAAACGATTCACTCTGAGATGAAAGGAAAGGTAGGAGGCTGATTCGGGGGGATCAGGCCAAAGAGAATTTTAGATTTGTAAGTAAAACAAATTTTTTAAGTGGCTATATTCACATACAGATTAAAAAAAAAAAAGATTAAAAAAAGCGGACTAAGGTGGAAAGGGAGGCTGTGTGCCCCGGGTGACTTTACCACACATGGTGCAGGCGTGGGGCACAGGCATCCCCTTGTCACCGTGGCCTGCGACACCCGTTCATGTTACCAGCTGACTGACTTTACTTTGGATTTCTTTCTTCCTTTTTTTTTTTTTTTTTGAGGTGGGGGAAAGAGAAAAAATACAGAGGCTTGGTAGAAATAGGGCCAGAGTCACATCCAGCCCAAGGTAGAGACATTTCCTAGGCCAGTGGCTTCTAATTGTTTTGGTGTCAGGACCCATGTACACTCTAAAAAGTCCACAGAACCCTAGAGAGCTTGGATTACGTGGATTACATCTGCTCATATTGACCAGATTAGAAGATGCTTAAAAATATACAAATACATATATAAATATATATAAAAATATATATAATTTTTTTTTTTAAGAAGAAGAGAGGGGAAGAGACAGAGACAGGAGGGGAGAGGGCAAAGGGGGAGCAGGAATCCCAAGCAGGCTCCTCGTCCACCACGGAGCCTCATGCAGGGCTTGATCTCACAACCCTGAGATCAGGACCTGCGTTGCAATCAAGAGTTGGACACTTAACTGACTGAAGCACCCAGGTGCCCTTAGAATGTTTAAAATATTTACTAACTCACTTAAAGCAATAAGAATAGGCTCACTTTGTGTGAACCTAAATATTATGAAAATAACCCCTCCCCCAAATTAGCAAAAAGAATAGCACTGTTTCACATTTCTGCACCTCTCCTTAATGTCCCACTTAACGGAGGACAGAAAGAGTGCATTTCTGCTTCTGTATTCGATCTGTCTGATATGCTGTTTTGGTTGAAGTATATGAAGGAAAAAAAAAGCCCAGCCTCACACAAATATGTTTACTTTGATGAGTTTTTCAAAAAATTGTGGCTATTCTTCTTTGATTCTATGCTAACATCCGACAAGTGGTAGTTTCTCAAAAGTCCGTCGCAACACAGACGCTGAAACTATACTGATGGGTATTTTACGTGCAAACCCCATGGTGTGTCCTACACTTGGAAAGTCTCTTCTGCCTACGTGTGTTAGGAGTACCGTTTCCTGCTCATCTGGAATGTGCTGGTGTGTGGGGTTATACAGACCTTCCACGGAACACATCACGAAGCTCCATGTGTTACTAGTACCAGGATCGTCAGCAGGAAGGAGCTGTCAAGCTCACACTGGCAGACGCAAGTTTTCCGAAATTCACGTTTTTGCCTGCAAGCCTGAATTTTATCACAGGCAATAAACGGTGTCACTGTCATTTCTGTTGAATTGGCTGACTCACTTCATTACTTAAGACAGTGTGTCTGGCTTTTGTTCTTTCAAGTAAGAATGTTGATTCTGAAAAAAAGGGGCTAGTTCAGCTTGTAACTCACACAGCTGTTCAGTTTTGGAGACAAGCCCCCACGCTCTGGCACGCCAGAGGGCTCCGCGTTCCGTCACACAGAACATCGTAAGGTGGGTGGCCAGGGTTGAAATTCAATGACACCAACCACCTCAAGCTTCCTCGAGGACATTCCCAGGTCAGGCTGGCAGGCACGTGACAGAACACACAGCATCGGCTGCTCTGGGGCAGGAGCGGTGTCCCCACCGCGGCCTGTGCACCGTCAGGGCAGATGGCCACACCGTGACAGAGGCACGCGGCCTTGGCACTCTCATGAGGACAGTTTTGGCCTTGTCAATCCCTTGAAGGCGTCCCTGGGACTCCAGGGGCCCGCGGACCACACCGGTGAACTCTGCCCTGGGCAGACTGAGGACACCTTCACAGATTCAGAGTTCTGAAAACACGGTCATCAAATGGGCCCACTACACGAAGGTAAAAAACCAATTCCTAGCTGTGTATGTACCCAAACTGGCTGCAGAAGCAAACCTACAAGCATGCACATGGGGGAGGGTTCCCCATCTCCTCCTCCCCGAGGTCTACCAAGAATAAGGGACCCGCAACGAGGGAGACTGGGCTTGCTCCCCCCAGTGAAACATCAGTCTTCCCCTAACTTTGTAAGTCAGAAGACCGAAATTAGAATGCACTGCTCACGAATGACACAACCAGCAGACAGAAACCCGAAAGGAGTACAGGAGTTCGCGTGCATGGGTGACAAAGGAGAGCGTGAAGAACCCATCAGCCAGTGCTCACCAGTGCAAACTCTACGGCCAACACCACAGCGCTCACACTTAAAACATAAGACTGAAGGTTGTCACTGCGACCCCACTGAGGTCAAATACTACCGCAGCTAAGAAATCCCAGCACGGGGGTGCCTGGGTGGCTCAGCTGGGTAAGCACTCAACTCTTGGTCTCAGCTCAGGTCGTGATCGCAGTGTCCTGGGATTGAGCCTGGCGGCCGGTCGTGCTTGGCGTGGTCTGCTGTGGGTTCTCTCTCTCCCTCTCTCTCTGCATCTCCCCCCCCAACCAAATAAATAAATCTTAAGGAAAAAAAAAAAAAGAAATCTCAACACAAAAAAGGAATTCAGAGGAATTTAAGGTAATGGGATTTGACACCAAGGCAGTAAACCTCCGGAGGTCAAATTTCTAGATCTTCAGAAGCCACACCTGCATTTAAACACAGCTAAAGGGGGTGTGTGTGCCTGGGTGGCTCAGTCGGTTAAGTGTTTGCCTTCGGCTCAGGTCATGATCTCAGGGTCCTGGGATCCAGCCCTGCGTCGGGGGGGGGGGGGGTCCCTGCTCAGTGGGGAGTCTGCTTCTCCCATCCGTTTGTGCATGCATGCATCTCTCTTTCAAATAAATAAAATCTTTAGGAAAAAAAATAAACACAACTAAAGGAGAAATGACAAGGGGAGTCACCCTGTTTGGGACTCATCGCAGGACAGGTACCTCTAACTCTGAAAACAGCATTCTTCCTGAACGTTATCGAAAGACCTTCTTCAAAAGCGTTAACAACGGGGGCAGGGGAGGGGGAACGTAAGAAAAAGCTCATCTCCCGTTTCACCGAGCAGACTGACCCAAGAGAGCTGCAGGACTGAGCACAGGGACTACTCCGAGGTGGTGCTTGCCATCGTCCTACTGGGTACTTTTATACACAGTCTCTAAGTGGGACACAGTCCACGCTGCAGGATTACTGATGATGCTCATTCCTTCAGGGCGGTGAACCGGCAAGCCAACTGCGAGAGGAGGAAAGGCTTGGTGAGTGGGGGAGGGAGAGAGAAGCAGATACACTCCAAGATGAACCAACAGAGGTAACAAAGCGGAAGGGAGAAAAAAGTGTGGTTAAGATGCTGGGTTCCGAAGTCCACGAAGCAAAGGGGTGACAAGTGGGGAGCCTCGAAAGGCTTCAGGGACCATTTTAAGCACTTCATATGCATTTGTTCCTTTCACCCTCATAAAATCCAGAGCGGCGAGAGGCAGGGCATCTTATTCCCATTTCCAGGGACAGAGTGAGTCAACTTGCCCAGGATGGCTCCGCCAGCCAGTGCAGGGGTCGGGGGTGGGGAGCCCAGAGCACCCCTGCCTCTCCCATTCAGAGGGAACCCTGGTTTTATTTGCAAGTGTGTCTGAAAGGCTGTTACGCTTTAAAAGACCAATAAAAATGCCAGTAAACATCAAAAAAGGTGTACGCACACCCCCTAAATACCGCTTTGTGAGATGGTGCTGCTGTCCGTGGGGCCACTGTGAGTTAGCAGCTGTGCCCGCTGGCGCCTGCAGCGCTGCCCTCCCCCCCCCCCATGGCCGAACCCTCACCTGATTATTCCACCAACAGCCACTGATTTGTCAACAGTGGAATAAAGGCAAAAAAAGGAAAAGCCAATGCTTGAACCTAAAGACCACTGCTCACTGTTTAGGAAACAATTTCCGAATAACTAAATTTGCTTGTACGTTTTTTCTAAAGCAGAACATTTTCAGGATATTTTTAATATTATGAAACAGTTGAAACCTACGTAGAAGTTGAAGGAACACTTGGATACCCACTTCCCTAGATTCAACAGTTGTTCATATTTTAATGTATTTGCTTTACGGTTACTTTTCGCTGTGTTATTTCAAGAACGCTGCAGAGCCTGTCATTCCACACTGCTAAGTCATCCATCTCCAGTCCCTGAGAAGGACCGTGCCACACCCTCACTGCGCCCAGAAAACTAAGTTGATCCCAGAGCATCCCTTATCATTCTGCACTCAAGTTTCTCCAACTGCCCCCGAAATTTCTTCTACAGGTTTTTTTTTTTAGAACAAAGATCTGATATAGACTCACTTACTGTATTTGTTATGTCTCATTATTATTATTTTTTAATAGAAGGGCTTTCGACTTATGAACAATTCAAGGGCCAAAAGCAAAACCAGACATCCCCCACTTTAATTCTCTGCCCTCAGGGACTCCAGTCAGTGTCCTTTCAAGATGAAAAGACTTCCCTTTCAGTACCTGAGTGAGAGAAACTAATCACCCCGTTTTAGAGTTCTCCACATCCTTGGTGGTCCTGTTTCCATCTGCTAGGGAAGAGGGTTAGTCTGAAGCCAGGCCCAGCACAGAATGGTCACCCGTGTCCACCTTTTGAACCAGTTCCCCTGGACAGCTTCTCATGAGCCTGACAAGTAGTATTTGACTGATCAAGTAATTAGCTAGAAAATACACCAAATCAATAGTATCTGAATGGTCCTTCAGAGAAACTGCTTTATATTTTCAATCCACCACCGACAGAGTGCTGACACTCTAGGGACGATGCTAGAGGTCACGGGAAATAGCCAGCCGACTGTGACCTTCTGCAGGATGCTTACGATTCATGGAAGAGGCCAGAAAATGAAGTCCATTATCAACATGGGGCAGATGAGCTGGTGAAACAGGACAGCGAGGAAGGGCGGGGGGGGGGTCACACCAAGAATGGATGGGTGCAGTGCTGCAGGCTCTCAGGTGGACCTAAAATGAGTTCTGAAGTCCAGACACGCAAACACATTACACGAGGGAGAACAGTAACAGTCAGAAGGTGCATGGGGTGTGGAAGCTCCACATTCACCTCTCGACACCCTGGCGGGGGGCAGAGGGGAGAGCACGGTCTCAGACTCTGACTCCTTCATTCTCTGTGGCCCTGGGCAAGAGGCTCCCCTGTTCTAGAACAAAGTGGGGATAACGCTTCACGATGCTGGACGGATTTGGAGAGGACGTGGCCCTCACCTCACACGCTCCATCCATGCTGCCTCTCCTCCCGGGACAGCCACCAGCAGCTGCTTGGGGACGTGGAGCCGGCAAGAGGGGCAGGGGCCCTGGCCTTACAGGCTGGCGACCTTGGGGAGGGAAGACGCTGGCACGTGTCCTGCTTGCACACCTCCCAGGCAGGAATGCTGGCAGGAACGATTCAGTGTTCTCGAAAGCTCCTTCCGTTTGGCAGAGTGCCTTCTGCTTAGAAGAGGGCCACTTTGCAACTGCATCTGACGTATGGAACCAGAAGCCAGACGAGAAGGAGGCTGCACCCCAACCACTCGGCCTGGGAGGGGTCTGTCCTCGTGCAAGGTTTATAAAAGCACACACCGTTTTCTTGGTGGTCAACCTCACGTCTTTATTTTTCTCCCATTCCTCATACTTTAGTGAAAAAATTCTGGGGGCTTAACTTTTGCTGCAAGGCAGGAATCATGATCTGAAAACCCTCAGAAGACATTATACCGAAGCTGAGGGAAGACTAATGAACAAAAAGCATGTGGACTTGATGCAAACACCCCCACCCCAAGGGAGCTCTGTTACTTTGGTTACCTTCCACACACCCTCAGGAATACAACAGACACGATGTTGCATACAGGATCACGCCAGGTAAGCTTTAAAGGTGTATTTCTAAAAAGTCGCCTCAGAGAGAAGGACAGGTGCACGGCATCCAGATGTCTGTGAACTAGAACTCCTGAGCTGATTAAAGGCACAGGCACAGAGAGGGTCACGGGTCTGAGCTTTCGAGAGGTCTTTTGTTTTTGGCCACCACCGAAACGTTGGGGGAATGTGGACACCGCTAGGCACTGCCCCACAGTGATCACATCACGCAGGAGGGTCGGGCGTCCAGCCGGCCACCTGCGTTGTGCACCGGTGTTGGGAGCAGTGCCGGCTGAGCCGCCGGACGGGGTCTGACGTCCGCACAGCCTCTGGCCCATTTTACTCGTGAGAAAACAAACTTCTGCAGTTAGACTTCAACATCCCAGGAAAAATGGGTTCCCACAAAAGGAATACTTTGCTCTTGAGCCCCCCACGGGGCCACGTCTACTTCTCAGTCCTTCAAAGACAGACTCATCAACTGAGTGAGTTTAAGAAACAGCTAGAACAAGAGGCCAGCAGTTAACTCCCTTGAGGCCGGATTCACGCAGCTGGAAAAGGGTCAAGAACTCTCTCCTCTCAGGCCATTAACATCGTTAATGTTAGTTAACCTGGCTCTGGAAGTGACATATTTTACTACACTAACAGGCTGTTCAAAACCTCACGGAATGGTCTAGAACGGGGATGGGCAAACTGGGTCCCACGGGCCAAATCTGGTTTGCCACCTGCTTTTGTAAATAAAGCTTTACTGGAACACACGCAAGCCTCGTCATTAACTTACTGCCTATGCCTGCTTTCACGGCCAAAAATATTTATTTACAGGCACATCTCATTTTATTGTGCCTCACAGATACCGTGTTTCTTACAAATTGAAGGTCTGCAGGTCTGTGGGCGCCATTTCTGTTCCAGCTGCATTTTGCTCACTTTGCGCCTGTGTCCCAGGTTGGTCATTCTCGCGGTATACCAAACCTCATTACTACTACATTTGCTCCGGTGATCTGCGGTCAGTGATGACGGCTTGCTGAGAGCTCGGGTGATGCTTAGCATGTTTTGGCAATGAAGTATTTTCAAATGAAGGTATGTGCACTGTTTTTGTCTGACATACTGCGCCTGGACACTTAATGGACTAGAGCAAGAGCGTAAGCGTGACTTTTGTAGGCGCTTCGTAAGACTTGATTTACGGTGACATGAGCTTTCCTGCAGAGGTCTGGAACTGGCACTGCCCAGCCCTTCTCTGAGAAAGCACGGACCCCAGCCCAGAGCTGCGCCCTCTCGACAGCAGCCACAGACACGTGTCTATTTAAATCTGAAAGAACTCTCACGAAATAAAATCCAAAATCCAGTTTCTGAGTTGCACTGGCCACATATGAAGTGCTCCACGGTCAGATGTGGCCAGCATGGAGAACATCACCACCAACACAGACAGTTCTCTTGGACGGCACTAGAAGATCGGGATTTAAGTCATCGAGCTAAATTTACAGCCGTCAAGTTCAGGTGAGGCTCGCTCCTTCTACAGACAGAAGACTTTATGTAGATTTCAATAGTATGTTCCTCTCTGCTTGAACTTTTTTAGGATATGCTAATTTACCATATTAATTGCAAACTCTAGATTATTTAATAGAAGAGAACTATCCAACCCACTGGGACTACTAATCAGTTTAGTGATTGGATTGATTGATTTGTTTACCTGACTGTGCCACCCACCCCACAGGGGGCTGTGAACTCCTGAAGCTGGGCCACAGAGCCTGCTTCATGTTGTAAGTTAGGGACCTGCTTGGCATGGCGTGCTAGGGGAACTGACAAATATATGTAAAATAAAGAAACGGAACCCTGGACACAAAACTGTCACACTCAAGAGGCCAATGAAACAGATGAATGTTGATAAGGCACTGGGAAAGACCCAAGTATAATCCTGTGGTAAAGGTTCTACAAACTGCCAAAATTTCCATTTTAAAATAAGTCGGGTTTTTTTGTTTTTGTTTTGTTTTGTTTTGTTTTGTTTTGTTTTAAAGATGCCAAACAGAACTGCCTGGGTTTGGATTCTGGTCCAACCACGTGAGGACTGTGTGACCTTGGAAGGTCATTTTCTCTTCTGCGTGAAGACCCCTCCTCCCTAAATGGGAACCATGTTGCACCTGGCGAGGGAGGCAGCCCTCAGCGTCGCCCCCTCCCGGCCGCCGCCTCTCCCCAGCATCATTACATCAGCCCCTGTTCTCCCAGCACCTGTGTCCCTCCTGCACCGGGGGGGCCCCTGCATGGGTCTCTCCACAAAACCACTGGCTCTGGGGTGGGGCTGCGCCTCTCAGTCACGGTTACTAACCCTCAGCACTGGACATACACAGGAGAGCGGCTGACTGGGTGTTTAATTGGTCGAGAATCTAAAAACCAATGTAAGTCAAGCAAACCTTGCTAAACTGAGCACCAACGTGCTTGCTCTAAAAACTGCTTAGGAGTAAACAGAGCGCTCTTCAAGTTTTGAACTTAGAAATTATTCCCCTGTTTGAATTAAAAGTGAATTTTAGGTCCCTACAGGTTACCCCCTCTTAAAAACTTAAAAACTTCAGGTTAATACACTCCACTACTTTTTCCTCCATAGTTAGACAGCAAACAACCAATGACTCAAACAAAGGCAAAAAAACCCAACCTGCCTATAATAAAGTCTTGGGATAAAAAAAAAAAATCAGTGTGGTATAATAGGGCATAAATGATTCCATTTCAGAATAAACTCTTAGCTCAAAAAATGACTAGTGCCTTAAGTGTCTACTAAAATCAGGAAAAAAATGATGAACCAAAATAACCTGGGTTATTCATAAGATATCTTAAAACTATAAAAATATATTTCATATGTAATAAAATCATCTTACTGCTAAACTAGTCGATATTTAAGAACTAACTCAAACCTAAACACAGTTACATCTTGCTTTTACCCGTTTGGTTCCTGCCATTAAAGCATCTAAATGCTGGGCACACACCATGAAACAATGAATGTGTAGCCCAACCTGCAAGTTGGTCACCGTGGGTATTAATTTTCGCCAGCTTTATTACAGAGGGTTTGCAGAGAAAAGCAACACCCATTTTATTCCAGCAGATTGAGTATTCGTGTGCTTTATCTTCCCTGGATACACCCTAGGATCTGAAAAATCTTGTCCGGCATTTTAGTCATACGGACTATTAGTCACCTAGAAATATTGCCCCCACCCTTCCTTAACACGGGTCCTTAGAGGAGATTCTGACAGTGACAACTGTTTTGTCAGGGCGTAGCTGTGACATTATACGTTTTAAAGTGATCTGATAAAGCCTAACGTCCATTTTCTCTCTCAATTATGAACAAAAAAATTTTATATTACACATGCTTTAAGATGCCAACTGAGAATAAGCAGACTACTACTCTGATACTTATATTTTAATATAATTATTATTAATTACTACGGTAATTGTGTTTTTCAGCTCAGTTCTGAACCCAAATTTTGTATAAACTACAAGAAGCGAGACCTATGTACACATTGAAAACTTGTTGCCATTTTAAATTTTAAAGTCAAATGTCAGTACAGAGCCTATTTAAATGCAAAATATTTCCTCCTCTTCCACAACCCGCTAACATCTCAGAAATGACCCACAAGAGATTTCTGTATCTCCGAGCTTGAGCACGTTTCTTGTTGAGGCTCCTCGGCAAGAATGAAAACAACCTTTTAAAGGAAGTTCTCTTCCAATCGTTTCTGCATATTTCCTGACGGCAATTCATCTTCATTACAGAGATGTGCCCCCGATGAAATGTTCGCAGCGTCGAGCGACCCAGATGTAACAGAAACTCCGCGGACGGACAACTTGGCCGGGCGCTGCCGCCCGCCTCTCCTTCCCACCTCCACCCAATACCTTCCCCGGGCAGTGACTTCACATCCTTTGACATCAGCACGGCTTGGAAAGGGGGATGGGAGAGCGAGCAGAAAGCAGAAAAACCAGCTTTGAACTATGCGTGCAAGGCCTCTCTCAAGACTCCGATTCCACGAGTCGTCGTTCGTAAAATGCCAGACCGTGGTGACACAGCCCACCTCCGCGGGCTAAGTGTGCAGCGCAACGGAATGGTTCTGCGAGCAAGGACTTCCTGCTCCTCTTATCTGAAGCACAATAGCCATTTATTAACTAACCACAGAAGGTTCCGATTCGGCGAAACACAATAACTCACCTCGAATGTGGAGAAGGGCCACGGGCTGGAAAGGCCCGTTGGAGTTCGCCGCGTCCACCACCATCCTGCTGCCCGCTTTATTACATGTCCACATCTAGACTCCAGCGGGAAAGGCAATGTACTCCTTAAGGCAAGAAACCAGCCTCCATTTTAGTTTAAAAAAAAAGACAAACTGAAGCTCTCTGCAGCTGGAGGGAACTGGCTGCCCCGTGATGTCAGCAGGCATGGGGCTCGCTGATTGGCCGGAAGCTGCAACTTAAAATGACACTAAAAAAACTGCAAATGGAGAGAGCGCCCTGCTCGGCTGTCAGTGTGCGCGGCCGGCCGGCGCGGCTCCCGGCTCCCGCAGGCTTTGCTCCCCGCTAACTTCCAGCCCGACAGCCCCTCTCCGAGGGTGCAGGGCTGAGGCCGGGGACCCCCCCCCCGCCGGTCTGGGGGTGGCCTCGGGTGCCAGCGGCGGAAGACAAGTGTGTGCGAGCCGCAGGAACTCCACGGCTGGCGCTCTGGGCCGGCCCCCCAAAGTCAGGGGCACCTCATTCTTGCCTGGCCCGCGGCGGCTCCAGGTTCCAGGTGCTCTAACATCTGAACTGGAGTTAACACGTGGGCAACCCGGTTTCGGGGTGTTTAGGCAAATGGCTATTCAAACATTATGCAATCCCAAGTCGCTGGTGTGGACTCGGGCTCAGCCTCTCCTATCGCCGAGTTACAAGCTGATCCTCAAACGCCGTTTTTTTTTTTTCCTCGAGATCTCGTGTTTTTATTGGAAAAATTCAGTTAAAAAATTACACGGGAAATGAAAGCTTCCTTAAATTGAATCGCTAGAAAGCGCTACCGATTAAAGGCAGTTAAAAGAAAGCTATAAAATGAAATGCAGTGTTCATTTTTGTATCTTAGAGATGGCAACACGTTACTTTTAACTTTACAGAAATTTTAAGTTTAAAATCTCTAAGCTAAAAAGGGATATTTCCCTTACTTTTATGGGGCTAATTTTAAAAGCTATTATTTAAATCTCTGTTTCTTATCTTCAAAAAGAGTTAATGTAAAAAGCTGTTCCAAGGAGACAGACGTTCCTGGAGTATGAGGAGGGGACAAAAGAGATGGTCCCCTAACAGAAGGAAGTATCACTGCTAGCCCCAACTAAAAACAAGCTGCAGGGAAAAAGTCTCTGGCAGGTACAATGGAAAACAAATTCCTCACTTCTTGACGCACACACCTAAGTCTGTCCAAACCACATCTCTTTTCTGTGTTCTCCTACAAGTCCCCTGCGTGAAAAGAACGCCAAAGCCCTCTGCTTCCTAGACCTCCTTCCCAATAGGAAGAATAGTAAGAATCAGTAAGTGGGGTTAGCAGTCGCACCTGCGGGCTGGCACGCCATACATTTCGAGGAAGGAGTGAACTGCTGCAATTGTCCAGGGATGTTTAGCAAGGCCCCTCACTAGCAAGAAGGCAGTTTTTATAATGTGCATCAATATCGATCACAAAAATAATAAGCAAAAGCAAACCAAATCGCACCCGGGCCTCCCTCTTCCCCAGAGCTGAAGGATGCTGCTGGGTTCCAGAGCTAGCCATACAGGTACTTATAACAGGCAATGGCGACCAGTCCTTCGCCACCTGCACGTACTTGGCCTCACACCTGCCTGGCTCTCCTCTGGCTAAACAAAGCTGCCCGTGCTTTCAGCCAGTAATGTGAACTTAAATTCTAGCTGCTGACCCGCTGGGTTTGTCAGATGGAGGGAAGGACGGCTCTCCTAGGATCACCACCACCTTCTCCCCCAGGGCGTGATGCCAGATGAACGCAGATGTGCGTGCAAGGAGGAACGAGGTGCGCAGGGGTTCAGTAAGGGGTCCAGAGCAGATGCTTCCGGCAGTTCCGTACTTTAAAAAGAGAGAGACCTGTCCTCAATCTGATACAGCAGATGAGAAGGGGAAATGTGCCTGTCCCAAGACTGTGCTGATGAGCTAAAATGAAGAGATGAGGGGAAAGACTCCTAGGATCTTTACATAAAATATACAGATTAGGAGTCAACGAACAAGCGAAGAGGTTTCTTGATGTATTTTTCCTAATGATCTCAGATCAAAGGATCTCAACTTTATTAGTGATTTCCCCCCACGCTCTTTTGAAGCCTATACATATAAAGTAACTCTTTAAAGAACTCAAGGACTGTGATGTGGAAATCACTGATGAAACACTCCCTAAACACAAATAAGCCAAGAAACAAATGAGTGATATGGAGAAAGGAGACCACTCGAACAAATATATAGACGGCGGCTCCTGGACTGGAAGGGTAAATACTATAAATATGCTGGTCTGCATTTCCCCCCAAACTGATTTACAGGTTTAAAGCAATTCCAGTCAAAATTTGGTTGGGTCTCTATTTTTCTGACCTTTTTTTTTTTTTTCTTGACAAAACAGTTCTAAAGTCCCCCTGGAAAAATAAAAAGCAAGAGAATGAGATTACTTGTGAGGAAGGCTAGTCCTACCCACAGGAAAGCTTGTGAATTCACGCCGGCGTAATGAGAGCCTAAGAGGCAGGTCAGGTCCGTGGGACGAAGCTACAGCCCCTGGAGGGGGAAGCATATGCATCCAAGTGTATTATTATGACAAAGAATGACTCTTGAGTCAGTGGAAAGGGGAAGATTAGTTAGATAGCTGGTTGGCCGTGCGGGGATAAGCCAATTTAAGTCTTCACACCAAAATAAAATCTGAGATGAGTTAAATAAAAAACCAAACCCAAATCACCCCCAAACCCCCAAATCCCTACAGCTTTCAGAAGGGAAGTGAGTATCAAGAGAACAGGACGTTTAAAGACAACGGACAAACCCTTAATGGATGTTGCTCACATTTAAACATTTACAGAGTTCTGGATGTTCCCTCCGAAACACCAGAGGAAACACAGATGCTATAAATACAAGGAGTTACTTAATAATACACTAGAGCTGGTCATCAAAAACGGGGCCTCGATGTTGAAATGCTTCAGTTCACAAAGGAACTATAACTGATCAATACTTGTATAACAAAGCATTTCTCTGCCTATCAGATCAGCAATAATTTCAACAACGATAGTTACTTGACGCTGGTAAAGGCACGCTGACCCTGCCAGCAAATGTATAAGTTGTTTGGATCCTTTCGGAATTAGAATCATCTGGCAATACGGATCGAGATTCTTTAAGGAATTTTACTCCTGGGAATCTATTCTAGAAATGTTTCTATTCTAGAAACGTAGTAGCAGAGTGAGCATCCCATTTTAATATTTTAAAAATTGTGCTAAAATACACATTACATAAAATTCATCATCTTAACCACTCTTTTAAGTGCACAGCTCAGTGGTATTAAGTACATTTGTATTTTTGCGCAGCTGCTGCCACTGTCCATCCACAGAACTCTCTTCATCCTGCAAAACTGCACCCTGTCCCCATTAAACACTAACTCCTATCTCTCCTCCCCGCCCCCAGGCTCCGGCACCCCCCCACCCCGGTCTACTTCCGTCTCTGTGGATCTGACCATCCAGGGACCCCATCCAAGTGGGATCAGGCAGGCTTTGTCCCGGGACTGGCTTCCTTCCCGCGGTGGAACGTCCTCGAGGTCCGTCCTGTCCTAGCAGGTGTCAGCATCTCCTTCCTTTGTAAGGCTGAATAATATTCCGTGGTGTGCACAGACCATGTGCTGTCCCATTCATCCACAGATGGCCGCGCGGGCTGCCTCTGCCTCCGGGCTACTGCGAATAAAGCCGCGATAACACGGGCGTGCCAGTGTCTATTTTCAGTCCCTCCTTCTAGCTCCTTGGGGTGCACCCCCAGAAGCGGAATCGCTGGGACATATGGCGTTTCTATGTTTAGCTCTCGGAGGAACCGCCGCACTGTTTCCCTCAGTGGCAGCGGCATTTTGCACTCCCACCAACAGTGCACAGGGCTCCAACTTCTCCACATCCTCGCCAACACTGGTTGTTTTCTGTTTTTTTTCCCTCTGATAGTAGCCACCCTAACAGATGTGAAGTAGTATTTTGCTCTGATTTTGTTTATCATTTTCCTAACAATTTGTGGCGTTGATCACGTTTTCTTGTGCTTACTGGCCATGTGTGTGTCTTCTTTGGAGAAACGGCTCTTCAAGTCCTTAGCCCATTTTTGAACCTGGTTTTCTTGTCATTCAGTTGCAGGAGTTCTTTATAAATGCTGGATATTAATCTCTTCTCAGATAAAGGACTCCTATTTCCTCCATTCTCCAGACTGCCTTTTTACCTCGCTGATTGTGTTTCTGATGACAGAAATTTTAAGTTTTGATGTCATCCAACTTATTTTTATTTCTGTTGCCTGCGATTTTGGTGTCATTTCAAAGAAATCAATAGCAGACTCAGTGTCATGAAGCTTTTCCTCTAATGACTTGTCTTTGATCCACTTTGAGTTACCTTTTTTAAAAAAAGATTTTATTTATTTGAGAGAGAGAGAGAGAGACTGTGAGTGGGGGGAGGGGCAGAAGGAGAGGGAGAGAGAATCTCAAGCAGACTCTGTGCTAAGTGTGGAGCGTGATGTGGGGCTCCATCCTACGACCCCGAGATCACCACCTGAGTCAAAACCAAGAATCCGATGCTCAACCAACTGAGCCACCCAGTACCCCTGAGTTACCTTTTTGTGTATGGTGTGAGGTAGGGGTCCAACTTCATACTTCTGCATGCAGACATCCGGTTCTTCTAGGGCCATTTGTTCAGAAGCCTGTCCTTCCCCCCCTTGAGTGGGTGGCACCCTTGTTTATTTCCACGCTCTGCAGTCTACTCTGTACTGGTCTATATGCCTGTCTTTATGCCGGTACCACACGGTTTTGATTACTGCGGCTTTGCAGGAAGTTTTAAAATCAGGAAATTTAAGACCTCCAAGTGTGGTGTTCTTTTCCAAGACTGCTTTGGACATCTGGGGTCCCTGGAGATTCCACATGAATTTTAGGGTGGATTTTTCCGTTTCTGGAAGAAAACACTGTTAGGATTTTGATAAGGATTGCGCTGAATGTGTAGACCTCTTTGGGCAGTACTGACATCTTGGCAGCATTGTCTTCCAGTCCATGGACACAGAGGTCTGTCCAGTGACTGGTGTTGTCTTCAGCGTCTTGAAGCAGTGTTTTGTATTTCAGTGTACAAGTCTTTTACCTCCTTGGTTAATTCCTAATAATTTTTTTTCTAGAGCATCACATTTTTATGATTCTAAAATACTAGAAACCACTTAAATGTCAAAGGGATTATCCCACACAGTGAAATATTACACATCCATCAAAAATCTTTATAAGTATATAAAATGAAAATAACTAGAAAGGGCAGTGTGTGTAAGTTTTCAGAAATAGTATGATCATAAAAAGAAACACTCCCCAAATATCAACTGTTGAGTGTTATGGTAATAGGTGGTTCTTCTTCCTGAAACTTCTGTTATCTTTTTCAGTACTGCTAAAATAAGCACATAATACTTTGATAAAAATGACAAGTAACAGTTTTTAAAAAGACACATAAATGATGTTACCATAGGGAGGAACCCTCAATGAACGCGGCCTCTTGGGTGTAGGTGACAAACCGAGAACCGGCTCTGATGGGAAGTATGACCCCCAAGGTTTGTTCGTTGTGATGCATCCATGAGCTCATGTAGGTAAAAACACACAAACAAAAACTGGCCTAAATCGGGCAAGACAAATTGAACCAAGAAACTAGAGGATGTGGACTCCCTGTCTCGAAGAATTGGTCAGGGACTAGTTTTTACCACCATATCTGCCACCTTTGCTGTGACTCTGGATCCTCACTTAAGTTACCAGGGTTCCACTGGTCCCCGGAGCACCGTCTTCACTGATGGCATAAGCCCTCAGCGGTGCTCCCAGAAAAGGAGCACCGCAGCCACGCCCCGTCGCTGGGCTGCAAGTTTCTGCCACCGTGCATTACCCCGGGCTTGGTTCTTCTCACCTGGAGCAGGGCGTCTATGTGACCTTCCATCTCCTCAACTGTGAGGAGGCGCAATGTCACGGATGGAGGATACTACCCTGCTGGGCTGACGTGCAGAGCTTGGGAGTGGCTCCAGCCATTACAGGTGTCATGCTGAGAGTGGACACTGCAGCACTCCAAGAGCATGGCCTCTACCAACAGTGCTTTGGAAAGATCCCCAGGCTGCAGTGGGATCCCTGCTTAGACTACCCACCCCCAGCCTTCCTACTCCCAGCCCCCCAGACGGTGGCTGGCACACAGCATATGCACCATCCAACATACTGAATGATGGATGAATCAAGCAGTAACACCTCTTCTGACCCTCCAAAACCCCCTTACTACTCTTTAAACCTCTTCCCTATAACACATAACTAAGAAGGCCAGGCCACCTAGTTGCCTGGACAGTAATACGCCCCTTCCCCTGGGCGCACAACTCCTGTCTGGCCTCCTGCTGTGCCCTCAGTTACCCCCTGTGACGGGCCAACCTGCCTTTCATGACAGCCTCACAACTGGGCTCCTGACTCTCCCACGATAACCTGGCTCCTCTCCCTTCCTTCCTGCTACTGCAGCCGCACCACGAAGGGCCTGAGCTAATGCCGAGGGAGGAAAGGCACCTTTCTGGGCTCAGGGTGGTGTGCCTTCCAGAACAGAAGGTGGGCAAACAGCCCCCCCCCACCGCCCCCAATCAAAGATGGAAATGCAAGGGGTCTCCATGCTGCACTAAAGTGAAGACTTACAAAGGAATTACTCTATTCTCTGGTCCCTCTGTCACTTCGTTTTGGTCTTTATTTAAAAGCAAACTGCCTGTAAATACATTCCACTGATTTTATTTCTGATTTAGCATTTCTGAATAAAACTTTCTAGTTTTCGTTTCTAAATTTAGCTCAAGGTTTTATTTTTCATCTCCCAGGCAATTTTGTCGGCAAATTAAATATGCTCATATTTTAGTGAAGTTTTCTAGTTCCTTTCATTAAAAGAACGTTGTTTTTGAACCTAGAGAACCATGGTGTCGTCAGAGCAAAGCACGGCTGTTGTGTTGGCCAGCACTGTTTTTTTTTTTTTTTTTTTGAACTGGAAACTATATGAGCAGGGATGATGTACGTTTTGTTGGGTAAGAGAGCTAACCTAAAATGTTTGGCTCCACTTAGAGTTTAAAATAGACTTTTTCCTGAGGCAGATCAAAGATACCTAGCATTCAGCTGTGTTCACGGGTCGCCAGGGAACTTCTGCTTGCCAAAAGCAAGGACAAAGGGACGGGCGCCTGTTGCCCTGTCGATCTGAGCGAGTCCTGAGAGTAGGAAGCGTGGCCGGGCTGGTCCCCAGGGAAGGCCAGTGGGGGTAAGTGGAGTAGACCAGGAAAAACTTCCCCCAACTGTCGTTCTCCCCACAGAGCAAGTGCTCACCGCCCTTCCTCACTCCGGGAAGGCAGGACGCCCACACAAGGTGTACCTAGTACACGTGACATATCCAGTTTGCTCTCACGTCAGCTACTACGAACAATCCTCCTTCTACACAGAAGAACCGGAGAGGGGGCAGCGGTGAGCCTGGCCTGGTTCCAGTTCTCCGGGAACTGAAGGAGTGGGGAAGGAGCAGGAAGAGGGCTGGAAGGGCTTCTCATTCCTCCCGTAGAGTGTGTCTCCTGCATCCTTGGCAGATGCTGGACTGGGCACCAAAACAGACATGCAAACAGCCCTGCCCTCGGTGACACTTCCCGCAAGAGCAACGCGTGCGGCGCGTTCTGCAGCCAGAGTGTCAGTGCCGGACGGCGGGATACACACACGGTGGTCTAGCCACACGCTGGAGTATTACTCAGCCTTAAAAAGGAAGAAATCCTGTCGCCGGCTACAACGGATGATCCCTGGAGACGTGATGCTGAGAGAGAAGAGGGAGCCAGAAGGACACATTCTGGAAGATTCCGCTTTCTGGAGGAGTTGAAATCACAGAGACAGAAAGGAGAATGCAGTTGCGGGGCAGGGGGAGGGCGAGGGGAGGCACTGTGTACCAGGGGCAGGGTTGGGTTGGGGACGACGAACAGACAGTGGTGATGGGTGCACAGCACCGTGAAGGTACTTACCGCTGCTGAAATGGACACCGACGCATGGTTAGAATGACAAATACTACATGCGATGTGTATTTTACCACAATTAGAAAAACAGATGAGGCAGGCTGGAGCCAGGGTGGTTCAGGACACACAGGCAGGGCAGAGGCAGCCGGGCATGGTGGCAGCCTCCAGGGGAGGCAGTGCAGAGGAAAGCCGGGTGTCTAGGGCCGCGAGGCGCTGGACAGAGGATGGGGCCACCCAAGGCACGGCATGGTGTGCGGTTGCGAGTGGGACGTGAAGTGCAGTGAGAAATTGAGGTGAGGTGTGGGGAGGGCCTGAGACAAACGTTAAATGTGAGACTACGGCTGGGAGACAGGAGGCGGACTCCCAGGTTCTGCCCCGAGGTGGCTGGCAGAGGCCTGAGACTGTCGTTGTAGTAAAAGCCACGTTTGTGGCCCCAGGAGAGCAGACAGGACAGTGTCCCAGAAGGCCGGGCTGGCTGATACAGCACCGGCTCTCGGTCATGCACACCGGGGGCCCTGGTGGCGCCTCTGCTGTCCAGCTGCTGACAGAATGGAACCAAGAGGAGCCTGAGTTGGAAAAGTGTGGTGGATCTGGGTCTGTTGGCTCCCTGAGCGCAGGGGCCACCTCTGGTCATTGTCATCATCCTGGCCACCTCCCCCTGCTCTAGACAACCCAGATGGTCAGTAAGTACTTGCTGTGAACAGGCACCTGCCTCACCAAGCCCGGGGCCACTTCCTCTGTTACCCGGGGCAGCCAGGAGCAGACGCAGAAATCCAAGCGCGGGGCAGAAGACAGGACTGATGAGAGCGGTTTCTCGGCCCACCAGAATTAGGGCAGGCACTCTGGCAACTTCCCACACTGCATTGTTATAATTCTGCAACTAATGGCCAAGAGGCAAAGCTCCTCTCAATACATGCACACTTCATCTTTAGGCAGTGAAATGACCCACTTGTATGGCCAAACTTCCAACAGTATCAGAAAATGAATTGCTTTGGACGAGGTTGAAGTACTGCACTTTCACAAAACCCGGGCCATGTAAATTCTCCCAAAAATAATGTAACAATTTCTTTCACACAAGCCCAAATGCTTAGCAACTCCAACTTTCTGCCCCGAGGTCTCCAGGTAATTGCTGTTAAGTCCTAGTTGCTCCTTTATGACCTGACTTCTCCCAGGCTCTTCCTTCCACAAGAACGGCCCCAAGAAACAAACTGCGTGTGGCACGTCACCCAAGACATCTCCCTCCATTTAGCATCGAACACTCCCACCTCCCAGACCAAAACATGGTAAACGAAGGGACTGATTCAGGGAAATCTTTGAATGAAAAGACTACATTCAGCCTCCCTGTTAAATGAATAAAAATAGGAAATGCTAGTTTCCACCTAACAGATGACTCAGATTTTAAACGACCCCAGTATGGAAAAGGTGCGATAGGACAGGCATCTCCTCCGCTCTGGGCAGAGCGGAGTCTGCTGCCACCTCCCGGGAGAGCGTCTGGGCGGTCTCTATAAAGGGATTTTGAAAACACACAGGCTTTGGTCCAGTACTTCCTTTCTCTGAGTTCAGCTTAAGAAAAGGTTCAAAGACATGAACAATGACGAAAGATTTACATTACAGCACAATCTATAACGGCTGAGAACCAAGGATCACCACACAATGGAATAATACAGTTGTTTAAAGAATCCTGCCTCTTTCATTAAAGTCAGGAGCAAGACAAACATGCCCACTTGCACCACCACCTATAACATCTTACTGGAACTTTCAGCCAATTCAGGGGGAAGACACTCGTAGGTATAAGAATTAGGAACAAAGACATGAGGTTATCTTTACGTGAAGATCTAACTAGATACTGGGGACATCCGAAAGAATCAACTAAAAAACTACCGTGTAAGATAATTCCATAAGAAAGCAGGATGAGAAAGCAAGACACGGAAATCAACAGCCTTCATGTAAATAACTATTTAGAAGACACAATAGCAACAATAACAGAATAGCTAAGGCATAAAACTTAATAATAATTGTGCAAAACCTACATGATGGATTCTCTAAAAACACCCCAAAGGGAATGAAAGTGGCCTGCACAGAACACTCTCTGAGGCCAGAGGACACACACATTCTAAAGATGCCAATCCTTCCTGGACATTTAAAAAACGTGATGGGATCCTGATAAAAACACAACCGCTTTTCCTGCAACGAAATGAGCCGATTCAAAGTTCCTACTCTTGTAATAATATCAGTATTATTGTTGTGAATTATTTTAATAGGATATAGCAATAACTACATCGATGATGTTCGAAACAAAGACTTTTCAGCGTAAAAGATACAAACCTGAAGATTCAAGAAACACGTAAAAACACCATCATGTTACGGTTGAACTGAAAACATCAGTATGAATGCATAACTAATGCGTATTCCACCTCCCTCCACTGACAGCCCCTGAAAGCAACACCAGTCCAAGAGCAACAAGCACCCCTAGTATCCAGATTCTGGTCTCCAAAGTCAATCCCCGCTGAAAGGAATCAGGGCTCCTTGAAAATGGCCGATTCCAAGTCTGGGGCAAAGAACGTACAAAATGAGGCTGGGGGAACATCTGACTGTGTCAGAAATCAAGGAGTCAAAAATAAATGCGTCTATGTACAAAAGATACACAGGTGTTAGCGCAAAGAATACTGAGTGGTTAAAATCATGCATCTACACATCAGAAAGAATAATGATTTTAGTAGGTTGAAGCACACTGAAATCAAATCAAAATACCTAAGTCCATAATGATATTAAAAAAAAAAAGAAAACCAGAAAAATCTTTAATTCTCACCATTTGAGGGAAAGTGTAACCAAAAGGCAGAGCTTTAAGCCCATCCTGACTTTCAGGAACTATATGTCAAGATAACCAAATGTCTCCAGTTGGTAAGAAACAACTCTGCTGTCAAAAGAACACCAGGTTCCATGTTCTCTCTAGCGACACTGCTGACTCAAGCAAGGGCTGTCACGTGGATACACAGCATTAGCAAAGAGCTGGTGGGGAACAGACCAGTGGGTGCCAAAACGTAGCTTGCAGACCGCCACCAGTACCTCTGGACAGCACAGCTGCAGAGCGAGGTGTCAGGGTCTGACGGGACAGCAATCCATCATCACCCTAACAGTCCCCAGATTGAATGAATATCCTGCACTAACTAATGTCTCCTGGCTCATACAACATCATGTCTAATGTACTCCATCCAAAAAAAGGTTTCTATTTACCAGAACTACAGGGAAAAAGTGGGATATTTTACAGGACAACTGGCTTGACTAATTTGACAAGTCATAATAAACTCATGCTCTGATTTATGATATTCCCAGACTGCTAGTGACCCAGGTATCTTGCAGAAGCAGCAAAAATAAATCCCTATAGAAGAAGGTACTTTCGTTTTAGGTTTTAACTTATTTTAAATAGTTGAGTACGATGACCAGCATACACTAGAAAATAGTCAGGTACTCAAGGAACTAAGACTTCGCCAACAAACTCTGATAACGATGATCACATCATCTGACACAGACCGCGAAGCAGCTGTCCTTACTGCACCCACGGAAACGGCGAGTGTGATCTGAGAACAGGAAAACAGGAAAAACTCATACTGCGGATTAAAAATGTAAATTCTGTAAATGAAAAAGGCTATCTGAGATTAAAAGCTCAACAAAGGGAGTTCAGCACATCCTATCAGCCCCGAGGATTCTCAGCAAGATAACAGAAGTGGAACATGGTGTTTAGAGATTCTGATAGCAACTCAGCAAGGTAATTTTATGTCCGCTGGCTACAATAACACAAAAAGGCTGCATTTTATATTTCATTTGTGCAGTTATTTACTTTCACTGTATTTTATGAAGGTATACCTTCCACAGAGGGTTGAAAATTAAGAAAAAGAAAACTGGTCCTTCATGAGACATAATGTGCGGCCCTCTCATCGAGAATACAGCATGGGAAGTCACAAAAAGTATGAGAAATACAGGTGAGGATTAAAAAGACAGACAGTAAATGAAAAAGTCCAGTACGTGTTTGTTGAAAGCCAAAGAAAAAAGAGAGACGAGTGTAGAAGACATAATGGCTGGGAACCTCCCGGCCCCGAGGAAGGGTAATGATCTGTGGATGCACAACGGATCCCCAAAACGACCGATAATAAAGAAGCCCATGTTTGGACACCCAGCAGTGGAGCACCTGAAAGATCAACGTGACAGACAAAAATCAGAGAAGTGGGCAGAACCGGTCTCTTCAGAGACTGACTTTGGTTTCCCGACACTAATGGGAGTGGAAGGCGATGGAATGCTTATCTTTGTGGTTCTGAAGGAAAATAACTCCACCTGCAACTCAACCCTCAGGGAACATCTTTCAAGAATGAGGGCGGGATAAAGATATTTTCTAGATAAATAAATAAAGAATTTGCCACCTCTAGACTCTCATTAAAGAAAATTCTACAGGACGTATTGAAACAGAAGGAAAGCGATCCCAGGAGGAAAGCTGGAAATGCAGGCAGGAATGAAGAACAAAGTGATAAATACGTGGGTAAGTCCAAATCGCCAACAGAATACAACAAAAATACTGCTGTGGAGGAGTTTTAAGGGCTGGAAGAAAAAGTCAAAGATCCAGCAGTGGAGGGTCTCAGAAGACCGCAATAGCAGCCCTGGGTTTTTTTTTTTGTTTGTTTGTTTGTTTGTTTGTTTTTTAATTATCGGACTTCAAGGCTTACAGAAAAACTGAATGTGAAGTACAGTTTCCATATCACCGGCCACCTGTTTCCCATTATTAACGTTCTGCATTCGTGTGGGTGCATTTGCTACAACGATGAGCCAATACTGACAACATCATTATTAACTAAATACCATCGTTTCTCCAAGAGGGTTTGTTCTTCGCGTTATATACTCTATGGGGTTTGACAAATGCCAAATTGCATGTATTCACTGTCCTAGTATCGTACAGAATAGGTCCACTGTCTTGAAAATCTCCTATGTTCCATCTAGTCATCCCTCCCCAACATGAGTTAGTATGCATATTACCTACAACGAAGCTAAACCAAATATAAGCCAGATTCATGCCCTGTAAGCTGCAGGGACAGCCTGGATTCCTAGCAGAGAGGGGCAGAAGTGCATCTGTGAATCCATACATTCCTCCCTCCCTCCCTCCATCCCTTCCTTCCTCTGTTCTTCCCTCCATCCCTCCCCCTGCCTGGCACGTCTGCACTGAGCCCTTGCTATCCGCCCTGCAGCGTGGAAGGCACTGGAACACACCTGTAAAGATGATGCACTTCCTGCTCTGGGTTCACACATCTTGCGAAAGACCCACTGTTATGAACTGGAGGTACGAAAAACGTCGGATGTTTTATTACACTAGTCTTATACTTTAGTAAATACGAAGGTTTTCAGAGGTTCATGTTTGACTTTGGGGTCCTTACCCTACATTCCTTGATTTTATGTACTTCAACCTCAACATCTCCTAGGGGAGTACTTATAGGGATTGAACACCATCAGATGGAAAGAGGCAACCGTGCCATTTTGGGGGAAATTCAAAGCAAAGGGCACCCTTCCCTGACTAATGTCAAATAGGAAACCCCTGGGCAGCGTAAGCCCCAAATGAGTCTTACATAAGAAGAAAGTCCACAAAGGACTAAGATTACAGTTCTCACTTCTACAATACCAGGAAAGCAAGGAGGCTCTACCATGGTTTTAAAACCTACTTCCTTGCATGGCTCCTTTCCGAATCTAGAGCTCACAGGTGACAAGTGCAAGAGGAGAATCACTTGAAGGGAACACCAACTAGCCTGGTTACGATTCACAGAAAGAGATTTAAAGACTCTCCTCTGGCTTTTCTAGTGTGTTACACAGAACACAATCGTGATTACATTTTTATCTCAAACAGCTCTGGAATCTGAAATATCAGTTGGGTAAATCAGTTAGTGGCATTTAATTGAGAAAACAAAACAACAAAACAAACCTCAATAACGAGACCTGAACAGAAAACACAAACATAGCAGAGGCAGAAGAAGCCGGCAACTACCCAACGTGACTCCTTCTCCCTAAGTGGGCACACTCTGACTTTTAAAAGACAAATAATACAAGTTACCTTTTAAAGACGGTAGTTTTTGAAGCTCTCTGTTATTGCTGGCGTTAAACCTGGAGGAATTTTGCCGCTTCTCTTTCTTCACTATGGGCTGAGGGACTGGCACTTTTATTTTGTTAGACACTGTCGATGGGGTGGCAGCTAGGCTGTTTTTCCTGCTGGAAATCTGTTTCCAAAATAAAAACAGAAACACATGCATACCTCAAACGGTTGTATTTTACAGCACAGTTAGAATCTGGAAAATATGCACGAGTCTTGCTCAGGGACAGCCCCCTTCACTCCGCCATAAACACTATTCCGTAAAGTGGCTGGAGTCTGAGCGACACCTCACCTCTAGAAATGCTGGATTTCGAGGTATTCATGGATGGACCCCATTTCTCACATTTTCCTTCAAACTTTCTACTTCTAAACATTTTCCATACAGGCTGATGTATATATAGGCTGATGATAATGACCCTCCAAAGATGTTCACATCCGAATTCCTGGAACCTGGAATAGGCTTCCTTACTTGGCAAAAGGGACTTTGGAACGGTGATGAGGTAGGGATCCCAGAGTGTCAGGATGGGCCCCATGTAATCACACAGTTTTCGACAAGACAAGACGAGGCAACACAGAAGCAGATGACAAAGCAGAGGTGAGAGCCTCAGGGAGACTGCAAGAAGTCAGAGGAAGGGGCCATGAGCCAAGAAGTGCCGGAGGCCTCTAGAAGCTGGAAGAGGCCTGGAAACGGATTCTCCTCCAGGGCTTCCAGAAAGAACTAGCCATGCTGACATCTAGATCTCGGCCCCATTTCAGACTTCTGACCTCTGGGAACGTAAGATAATCAGTCTGTGGTCATTTGCGCGGCAGCCACAGGGATCTCACAGAGCGGGCACCTCGCTGCTTCTCTGCCTGTACACCACTCGGCCCTCAGCAATCAGTAGGAGCGACAGAAAAGTGCTTGTCCCTCAAGCCTCAGGGAATGCTCTTCTTTCTAGCCTCCCCCTCCTTGCGTCCATCTCCAGGCTCCAGATTTAGTGCTCAACTCCGCACTGTGCTGCAATACCTCGGTTGTCTGAGGACACGTGGCTGACTTGTGAGGGGAGAAAGATTTGGGCAAACACCCAAGCAGAGGTGGGTGGGCGTCGAGGGCACGTGCAGCAGACACCTGTACAGGCCCACGGGGGCAAGGGTGCCCAGCGAGCGTCAACTTAGCATCGACCGTCAAGATTCTTTGTGCAAACTGCTCAGTCCTCCCACACCTCCAGTCCACCGAAAGGAACAGAGTTCATATGTGCGTGTGTGCTTCTGAAAAGCTGACCAAGCTCATCCTAGAAACACAAACCTACCGAGTCTCTTCCAATCACACTGAGCTAGGAGAGCAGACACACCAACTTAAATCCCCAACTATTTGTTCTTCTCCTTGAGTGGAACTTTTACTAAGAAGTCAGAGCAGCTTTATTTTTAAATAAGGTGCTTAGGAATATTTGGGAAGAGTTTTCCAAGAGCAGGACGCCCACATGCAGACAGGAATCTGAACTGGGAGTGAGGGCCTGGGCTCCCCTCCCTCCCACAGACGGCAGCTTCTTCCCTGAAAGGATTTTCCCAGATGTTGTCCTTAACATCTGTCATTCCTTCCATCTGATCGTGAAAGCTGGGTCTTCTTCTTAAAAACCCCGTCCATACCGCTCCTCCTCCCCAGAATTCCCCAAAAGCCCGTTTTCACTCCCCAATCACAAACAGGTCTTCCTAGGCCATGTTCAGTTATATACACGTGTCTAGTAAAGTTGACACCTCCTTTCCGCCTTCTGTAATGCCCGCGCTCCACACGTGCTGCTCCCGCCCAGACAGAAGGGGACCGGCCAGCTCCTGCAACACAGCTTGGGACACCAGCATTGGGTGATGTGGCTACCTCACAAAACAGAGCTGCCTCCATGCACATCCACGGCCCATGCAGGACACACGCTGAGATGAGGCTTCAAACGTCGGCCAGAGCAAAAGTTATCCCTAAGACCTGTGGGCTCGGAGCCACCGGCTCCTCTGCGTGGGCCCTGCTGGCCTCGCTCCCCCAGAGCACTGTCCTCAGGGCAGGCAGAGTGAGCTTCTAGAAAGAAGACCTGGTCCCATCACCCAGGCTAACTCACTGTAGTCACTTCCCAGGGCTCCGAGCCTATTGGCTTCACAGTGCTCTACAGAGCCCCATGCTCGGGTCCCCAGCTCCTGCTCCGGCCAGCCCTGTGCCTCGGTCCCACTGTCACACTGCCCACCCTGAGTGCGGCTTCCTGACGCCTCTGCACCGTGCAGTCAGCTCCATGGGCTGCTGCCCGCCTGGCCGGGCTCTGCTATGAGGTGGCTGTTTTGTCTTTCCCCCGAAGGGATGTCAGCTCCAGGAGGGCTTGGATGCCTCGCTGGCCTGTCCTGCGAGAGTGGGGCACTGCCCTGCACCGGCCAGGTCAGGGAGGTCCCTCTGAGGGCACGTGCATGTGTGCTGGGGGACAGCATTCAGGCAGGGCCGCTGAGGGTGGGGGCTCAGTGCGACCACTGTCGCCGCAGAGCCCACTAGCCCGGGTCAGAGTCTGACCTTCACCTGACAGGCACCTGGAAGCCATGCAGGGGGGCTCTGAGTGGGGCGAGGGTGCAAGTCCATCTTCCCGTTCAAAAGGCGCCTCGGACGGCAGTGTGGACTGTGGATGGGAGGGGAGGAGGCAGACTTGGTGAATGGTCCAGACCACACACGGGACTGGTGGCCGCACTGGACCAGTGGCTGGCAGGTGCATGGGTGACGCAGAGTGCCAGCGGGGACACGGGAAACCAGCAGATGGGCAGGCACCGTGACGGGAAGGAGAAAGGGGCCGAGAAGTGGGTTGTGAGCACACTGGGTCCGAGCAAAAGCCATGGTGATGCCTCTCCTCACTCCCCCACGACGCTCTCTTCTTTCTGTGGACAAGGGCTGGAGTGCTGTCCTTGGTGTCCTGGCCACTGCCTGGCCGCTGTCAGACATCTTGTGCAAGCTGGATGTGAACTTGGAAGTTACCCATCTGCACGGTCACTGAAGTCACCCCATGAGTGAGACAGCCCAGCAGAGCGTGGAGTGGAAGAGGTGGAGGTGGCGGGGGCCTGAGGAGGACGGGGCTGAGGGAAGAAAGCCTTTCAGGAAGGAGGAGGTCAACCCATGAAATGGCACTCAAAGCCAACGTCTGCAGACTTGGACTTGGTATCCTGGGGCTGGTGGAGGCTGCTGAGGGCAGTGGGGCAGTGGGGAGAGGCTGCTTGGCTGAGGCCAAGGTGGGGAGGCCTGGAGTGTCCGTAATGACTTCGAGAAGGTGGCCGGGAAGAAGAGCGTCAGGCCAAGCAGCAGCGCCACAGCAGGGACCTCGGACCATCTGGAAGGCGAGGGCTTGACCACGCTGCATGCCGACAGGGGAGGCCACCGAGCGGAGGTCCGGCTGAGCGAGAACTGAGCGGGGAGCAGGATCTGGGCCCCGGCGTGCAGTGACAACAGAACAGAGGACGGATGGGACAGGACGGCTGTCAGTCTGACGCCCAGCAGGGAGCGAGAGATTGCCTGGCCTGTCCTGTGTGTGCAGACATACGAGGTCACCTGCAAGAAGCACTAGGAAGGGAGGCGAGGCCCAAGGAGGTGAGGATGGCCTGAAGGGGTCCCTGAACAGCAGAGCAGGGCAGGGGCCTGGAGAACAGAAACGCTCTGAACACATCTTTCTCCTCAGCGCCGAGTACCAGCATCCCACTGGACACGTACTGGTCGGTGCCCAGAGGGGGCACTGCCCACACAGAACTCTCCTTGCGCCCCCGACAGTCGCTGGGGCCCCCCAGCCTCCTCGCAGCCAGCTGCTGTCCTGAGCCCGAAGTAGGCCAGGGCCTGAGCAGCTGCTACCCCAGGGTGCGGCAGGGCCCTTCCCCAGAGGGATTGTGCAGGAAGCCGTGGAGCCAGACTTGGGATCTTGCTCAGTCCCTGGACTTCAGACACCGCCTCCCCTGTGTCCCACATCCAAGCAATTCTACTCTCTG